>NC_056741.1:691907385-692024885 GCF_019279795.1 Protopterus annectens
TTTCCTAATATTGCCAGATCATTACTTTTTTTTAATTTCATAACCAAGGATGGTACTCTTGTTTAATCTATGTTGATTGTAACTATAATATTGTGTGCAGGCACTCAGTATATAGTGCCAGTGCTTAAAAAAATGAAAAAAAAAAAACAGGAAAACCAGTCCAAACTGCTATATAACCATTCATCTATTCTATTTACAAGACAACTATGCCCACTCTCTAGTACTATTTAGAACTTCTAATTACATTTATTTATGTTTATACTTCTAAATACACTGATTGAACAAAACCCCATTTTCCACATAAGAAGAGTACACAAAAAAATGTACACATATTAAATATTTCAAAACAAATAAAACAGAATGACAAGTGTGCTATAACATTCCATTGCAGCCTTACCAAGTTAATTTACTGACAAAAGATTAAATAAATAATCAGATAATATTCTAAAATTCAGTCAAGTAATATACATATGTATATATACATATATACATATTTTCTGAGTGAATATATAATGACATAAAGAATTAAAATATCTGGCTGTATTGTAATATGAAAGAATAATTAATGGAGGGTATTCCAAAACAATTAATGTACATCCTTATATAAGATAGCACCGTCAGAGTCAATGTACAAGGAGGAGTAAAAGCAATACCCAAGTAGTGTGACTACATCACTAAAAACATCACATGCTTGATATGTAAATGCCTGCAAAATACCATGCATACGATTCTCAATATACTAAAGAGATTCATTGTGTATACAAATTAAGACAGGATACACTGCAGAGCAATGCAAAAATTAATAAGTGAAGAGCCACTGTGTTAGCTACTCTCATTACAGGATGTTCATTTATGCTATGATGCTAGGACTAACATCAATATTAGCTTGGCAACATGTGTTAATAGTTGCTTATGGAGCCATTTTCTGCAATGTTGCATGTTGTTACCTCCTGCAACAAAGATAGGTCTTCCAGCAGCTAACATACCATCACCTACAAAACCAGGACACTGCTGAACACTAGTGTGTGGAGAGAGAAACTATAGATGAGTTAGTAAATATGTACCCTCCCCCCATGGAATCAGTGTGGATGCATGAAATGCCTGTACCAATGCACATGCCACTTTATGTAGCATTAACTATCCTTGCTACAGCATCCAGAAGGGCTACATTAGGAGTTTTCCAGGCATTGGCTTAACTAATCATACACCAGCTCGTTGATACAATACTGCAGCATATAGAAGAGCATATTTGGTTTCCATAGACAGCAAAGGCAAGAATCATCACTTCAGCATGCTTCCTACAACATTGCCCATTTCTCTGTGGTCTTTGGTACATTGACTGCATCACACTGAAATTAATTCTCCACCTGGTTTCTGGTATAAAAACCAGAAAGGCTTCCATTACATAATCTGCCAGGTGGTTTGCAGTGCCAAGGATATTATATACAATGTTTCTTCGTATCAACTTGGCAGTGCCATGATTCCCACATCTAGCACACATGTGAAGGCTTACGTACATCTTCTTCTTTCAGCTGCTCTCATTAGGGGTCACCACAGCAGAACAAATGTTTCCATTTCTTCCTGTCCTCTGCATCTTGCTCTGTCACACTAACCACCTGCATGTCATCTCTTACCACATCCATAAACCTTACTTTAGGCCTTCCTCTTTTCCTGTTACCTGGCAGCTTCATCCTTAGCATTTTTCCCCCAATATACTCTGCATCTCTCCTCAGCACATGTCCAAACTAATGTAATCTTGCCTCTCTGGCTTTGTCTCCAAACCTTCCAACCTGGGCTGACCCTCTAATATACTTATTCCTAATCCTGTCCATCCTCGTCACACCCAATGCAAATCTTAACATCTTCAACTCTGCCACGTCAAGCTCTGACTCCTGCCTTTTTGTCAATGCCACTGTCTCCAACCCATATAACATAGCTGGTCTCACTACCCTCTTGTAGAAACTTCCCTTTCACTCTTACTGGTACTCGTCTGTCACAAATCACTCCTGACACTCTTCTCCACCCACTCCATCCTGCCTGTACTCTCTTCTTCACCTCTCTTCCACACTCGCCATTACTCTGAACTGTTGATCCCAAGTATTTGAACTCATCCACCTTCACCACCTCTACTCTCTGCATCCTCACCATTCCTCTATCCTCCCTTTCATTCACACACATATATTCTGTCTTAGTCCTGCTGACCTTCATTCCTCTTCTCTCTAGAGCATATCTCCTCCTCTCCAGGGTCTCCTCCACCTGTTTTCTACTCTCACTACAGATCACAATGTCATCTGCAAACATCATAGTCCTCAGGGACTCCTGTCTGATCTCGTCTGTCAATCTGTCCATCACCACTGCAAATAAGAAAGGGCTCAGAGCTGATCCTTGATGTAATCTCACCTCCACCTTAAACGCATCTGCCACTCCCACCACAGACCTCACTGCTGTCACACTACCCTCGTACATATCCTGTACCACTCTTACAACTTCCTCATACAATACCACAACTCCTCTCTAGGCACCCTATCGTATGCTTTCTCTAAATCCACAAAGACACAATGCAACTCCTTCTGACCTTCTCTGTACTTCTCCATCAACACTCTCAGAGAAAACATCACATCTGTAGTGCTCTTTCCTGGCATGAAACCATACTGCTGATCACTAATCATCACCTCCCTTCTTAACCTAGCTTCCACTACTCTTTCCCATAGCTTCATGCTGTGACTGATCAATTTAATCCCTCTGTAGTTTCTACAGCTCTGCACATCACCCTTATTCTTAAAAATCGGTACCAAAACACTTTTTCTCCATTCCTCAGGCATCCTTTCACTTTGCAAGATTTCATTAAACAATCTAGTTAAAAACTCCACTGCCATTTCACCTAAACATCTTCATGCTTCCACAGGTATGTCATCTGGACCAACAGCCTTTCCATTCTTCATCCTCTTCATAGCTATCCTTACTTCCTCCTTGCTAATTCACTGCACTTCATGATTCACTATCCACACATCATCCAACCTTCTCTCCCTCTCATTCTCTTCATTCATCAGCTCCTCAAAGTACTCTTTCCATCTGCTCAACACACTCTCCTCACTTGTGAGTATGTTTCCCCTCATTATCCTTTATCACCCTTACCTGCTGCACATCTTTACTAGCTCGGTCCCTCTGTCTAGCCAATCGTACATACACTGCAGTATATACCAGAGACCTACAGTAAGGTATTTGTGGCCTGTGACATCCTACCCAATATAATAGTACAGATATAGTTACAGAGTAGAAACATTCTAGATTTTTGGTCCTCAGTTTTGGGAAAACCTTTGTAACTTCAGGAAGATTTTTTTCTTCTGGTCCTCAACTTTGCTTTAAGGGGCATGCCAGTTCAGAGACTGATCAGGGTACCAGACAAATGTGTTGCCATAGCATGGGAGGCATTGGCTTTGAAATCATCAGAATAACTGGCTGCAGCAGTACCTATTCTGAGGCAAAGGTGGGCATAAGTGGCAACAATACATCATGGCACTGGCAAAGAGGCAGCATTTAGTAACCCAAAACCAAAAAGCTAATTCCGCATGAAGTAAACCACAATAGAACCAAACACAGTGTGACCCAGACCACCAGGAAAGCCAAAATGAAAGGCAGCCAATAGCAGTTATAAAAAAATGTAAAGTGGTAATTTAACAACTAATAAAAAAAAAAAAAAACAATTGAAAAAACCTACATAACATCCAGTAGTTAAGTACTTTTGTCCAGTAAGCTGTACCAAGGACTTATCAGATGAAAGTGCTTAACTTAACTGTTAGTTTTATTAATTTATTTTGGCTTTTATCAGTTGTTAAATTAAAGCTCTACATGTTTGTTATAACTACTATCAGCTGCCTTTCATTTTTGGCTTTCCTGGTGGTCTAGGTAGCACAATGTTTGGTCCTATAACACAGCATTTAGTCCACGGCTATGGTCTATGAAATAGAGAAAGCAGAATAAAACTGATAACCTACATCAACACACCTATATTGTGCAATACAGTGGCTGTGCAGCAGGCATAACCACCTCCACATAGGTTAGAGAGGTCAGTAGTGCATAGTCACCATCATCATCATCTTCAGCTCAGCTGGACTGGGGAGATGTAACAGGTGACAGCAATGTTATGTAGGTGTGAGCATTATGGAAGGTGGACATGGTGACCACACATGGCTACAAGGTTAGAATGGCTCAAGGATTACACCTTTCAGGATTAAAGGGTGTAGCTTCCATGTTGTAAGTGTTGGGCAGGTGTACCATGTAGCCCTGTAGCATCAGGACCTGATATATCTTGACTGATGGATGATATAACACTTTAGGAGTATATATGTGAATGTTCTATATCCGAGTGTGAGTACACAGTAGGTAGTCAACATCCTGAATCCCAGGAATGGCTACTGTTAAGTGTGGTACAAAGCAAGCCAGGAGAGGATAGGGATGGCATGGAACTGCAGGATGCAGAGGGGCTGACAAGCTGGGAATTCCCTGCAGTGGAGCTGAAACAGCATTGACCATTACAATTAGAGTGTCAACATCTAGGGATAGAGACAATCACAGACAGTGGTGACAATGATGTGGTCTCTGACACTGTGATTGCAATACATAATTCAAATTGTGATGGCGTACAGCCTAATTAGCCTTTTTACTAATCCACAGTGGGCACTCGTTAGTACTTACTTTAATGCAGCATTGGATGTCAACATGGCCATCACTGACTTCAGCAAGACTGCCTGCTCCGGATTCTTATATGCCATGTCATCCAGTATGAGTTGCAGGATGTTAATCAGTCTCTGAAGCAATTGTAGGTCTTCACACAGGTCATGCAGCACACTCAACACCTCCAAAATGGTGTGTGAATTTGCTGTCTATGCCCATATCACTGACTTGCATATCTGTTGATAGGTGTCAAGGATGACACTCTAGTCAAGTAATGTCCTGGAGTCATGATAGGGATGACCACCTGCACACCCTTCCCTTTGGTGAGTACACACATCTTGGAGGCAATGCAGGTCACAGATGCCATCTTTGGTGGTACTTTCTGTGTAGCACTTATGGAGTTAATATGGACTGGGCATCCATTACTAATCACAGTGGATGCCTAGCATTCATTCTGACCACCACCTGCATGTCATCTGTCAGGGATTTCTGCATCCTCTATAATGTTAGTGCAGCTCACCTTGATGCTATCCCATGAATCTGTGCTTTATGGAGGATGCCATTATCATCAGCCATATGTGAACTGCTGATATCAAGCTTGCACCTAAGTCTTTTGTTCAACCCTGTAGCAGCAGATCTGGAAAATAACTAAGATAACAATACTGAGGCAATGTTGGGACATATAAGCCACTTCCAGCAACATGTCACATATATACTGCTGCATGCTATTTAACTATATAGCCTACAGGTACATACATACTTTATGGTGCAAGTTGCCTTAATTGAAGTCCTGCCATACCTGGCAGACAAATATGAATATATACTTTACTGAATAATCCATGTAGAGTAGTACTGCCCTGATGCATCCTTTGCAGACACTCAGAGAGTTGTCACCAGCCCAATCCCACAGCTAAGCCACTGCTAGGCAACAGGAGTCTTACACCTGCCATAGACAGGGACAACAGAAACTCCTCTAGCACTGTGAGATGCATCTGCATTGTCATCCACCTCCTGTGGTGGGCCTATCTATGGCAATATCTTGTGCCTTGGCTTTGGCAAGATGTATCTTATCAGAGACTCTGCAACATACTCATACTATTAACTTATTATGGCCACCCTCACCACAGATTTCCTGTACCACACCTGGTCCCAGAAAGCCTTGGCTCTTTTATGCTTGTCAGAGATACATGTGATATCTGTGTGTATGGCTGGCAGCAGCACTTCTGCCTCCTTTGTAGTGAACTTTTCCAGCCATTGCCATTCTTTTGTTCCACCTGTAGGATATATTTATTAATCAGCACATACATATCATGTTAATGCGATGCTGTAGCATGATCATCTTTGAATCACTGCTATCATGTGTAGCATTACCATGCTGCTCTATGCCCATTCCAGGGGCAAAAGGGCATACGCACTGCATGCTTGTGCATGGGAACTATGAAACTTATAGCACTGCCTATCTCTGACAGTAGGGTGTTACATCTTGCATATTGGCTGCCTGATGATGTGCATTACTTGGTATGATACTTTGCAGCCATATGGAATGGGCTATTATTATTATTTTCTTCCTTGTTCTAGTTTTATAAGGGCTTTCGCAGGGAGGAGCAAAGAAACTCAAATCTTACACTTCTACTGCAGATAGATTATAGGGAGTGTCTGAAAGGGGCCTGTGATGGTCCCAAGTATAAATTTGATGCCAGCTGTAACAACACACCAGAGACCAGTAATCAAAGAGCCTCAATCCTCACCACTAGCACCAGTGGGGGTACATACACTGGGAGGATGACAATGTACACACACAGTATTTCCAGATGCAGATCTCTGCATCAAGTGCAGTTTCCTTTAAGAGCACACATAGACCACACTCAGTCAGGGGCAGTTTTCCCCTCTTTCTCCAGAGTCCCAATAAGACTCCCCACTGGCACAGCTATAGAGTTGAGGTCTCAGCTGAGTGGCCAAGTCAAGACCTCCAGCACCCTCTCTGTCAAACCAGTGCTTCATGTCCATGTCCAAGTAGCTGACACGCACACACACTCTTTGAGGTTTTATTTATACACAGACACACACACACATGCATGTGCGCAGACACACACACACACACACACACACACACACACACACACCTGTGAAAGTCTGGCACAGGTTGACTAGCTATGCCCCCTTTTGCCAAGCCTATGTGAAAGGCTGGCACAGGTTGACTAGCTATTTCCCCTTTTGCCCAGACTATAAAGTAATTTTCACTCCCACCAGCCAAATCCTTATCAGCTACTTTAAGGCCCATAACAAATGGTGTCCAATCTTACTGTGTAATATTACTATTAATACAAATGGCAGTTGGACCAAGAGAAAGGCTATTAGGTGTGGCCCATACAGTGTCACCAAATAAATATGCAAGTACTCTCAGAACTTAAATATCTCTACAAAGATCAGCCACAATGAAAGGTTTGATATATTTAATAATAAACAATAAAAGAACAAGCAAATACTCGGTATATATTCACACTGGCATCAGAGCTCAAAACCACAGGAAATGTTTAAAACAGCATTGCAGGACAATCTCAAATAAATAAAGAAAAATATCTACAGTAAGCTTTACTATATTCCTGACTGTATCTAAGAGAATTACTATAACCTAGAAACTTACTTAGAGAGCAAGCCAGATATGGTGAATGGATCTTCTAGATGTTCTCAAGTCAAAGACAAAATACAGAATGCTGTGTCTCTCTAAGAGACTTCTCAAATTAATGTCTCAAATATTACTGCTGGGCTAGCTTGCATAATGACATAATTTCTTGTCATCTGACTTCTAACTCCCAGGCCCAAAACAATCATTGATGACACCTGTTAGCATTTTACACCTACCTGTCAAAATACATAAACCATGGCATTCCCTCGGATCTTGGGCAGATGTTATAAGTTATAAAACAATAAAACACTTCCAAGACAATACAAAAAGTTTTCTAGTACAGGCATTGTGTCTCCAGCCTAGCCTATAATGTAATTTAATTTCAGGTGTTTTTCTGAAGTTTGCTAAACTGATGTTAACCTCCTATGTTCCAGTTTCCACTGTTAAAATATATACATTTAAACAGTTACAACAGTACATGTACATTTCTGTTTTCCTCCAGCAGGGCACACTGTGGAAACATCTTTAAGCTCAGTACTTTACAAAATGCCTTTTTTCAACACAGGTCTGTACAGACCAGTTTCATATACACATGGCATACAGTTCTAATACATTTGTAAATGGAGCATCTTATATAGATTATGTTGATATTCACAAATGATATATAATTATTTACAAAACTCCAGATAGCTGTGCTGGCAGTATCTCCTTTTGTCACACAAGGAACCAACTTGATAGGGTGGTGAATGATGCCTATTCTGGAGAACAGTGCAGACAGAGAACAGTCACCTGTACAGGTGGCACCTTATCTCTGACCTAATCCAGCAGTGGGAAACAGAGGTTATGAAGAGGAAGACAGCATTCTTTCATAAGCTGTGTGCAATTGTTCTGCAGTGCATGGTTTTCACTTCTTCACTACCCTTGCCTTCTCTTGGCAGGGATATAGAGTACTGTTTTATATCTGTTTTGTATCTTACAGCACTGGGAAGATTAAAATGAATTGTGAAGCCCACTGGAGGTAAAGGAAAAGGATGTCAGGGTGGTAGTGTAAGTACTGTAGATAGTTACAGGCTCTCCAGGTGGCAAGGTAAGTATTACAAATAGCTATCTATTATCTATATTATTATCATTGGGCGTAAAACCAACCAACCTGCCAAACATGAACTGAGAATTGTTATGCTTAATGTAGGTTCACTGACAGGATGCAGCTTGGAAGTGGATGACATGATGATACGGAGGAGGATGGACATCCTATGTATCTAGGAGATGAGATGGAACGGCAGTGCAGCAAAGCAACTTGGCTTGGGATCCAGAGTCTACTATTCAGGTGGAGGGCAGGCTAGAAATGGTGTAGGAATTGTGGTGAGAGAGAGGGTTCAGAAGGCAGTAAGGGATATCATCAGAATTAATGACAGACTCATGGCAGTCAGACTCCCAGTGTAATGATAGGGCAGTATTCATAATCACAGCCTATGCCAGACAACGGGGTTGTGATAGTGAGGAAAAGAGTGCATTCAGACAGCAGTTGCAGGACCTACTAGATACAGCAGGACAACATGAATTGTTGTTGATAATGGGTGAATTTAATGCACATATCGGGACGGACCGAACAGGATATGAGGACTGCCTGAGTCCACATGGGTGGGGCAACAGGAATAAAGAAGGAGAAGCCATTCTAGACATCTGTCTGGAAAATGGCTTGATTGTAGCCAACACATGGTTCAGAAAGAGAGACAGCCACAAGATCCCATACAAGAGTAGTCGATATGCAACTTAGGTAGACTTCCTCCTAGTAAGGATAAGGCATTGGGGCAGATTCAATGATTGCAAAGCCATCCCCACTGAAGCAGTCAGCCCACAGCATAAACCACTAGTTGCCACAATCAGCTGCAAGTACTCATCAGAGAAGGCTCTAAGGTCAACAGAGACCAGGCTGAACACCTGGAATTTGACTGGATAGAAAGTACAACAGTTCAAGGAATTACTCAGGGCTCTATCACCCCAAAAAGAGGAGGAAATAGGTGGAGTTGAAGAAGAATGGCAGCGCCTAAAAACAGAATGTGTTTGGAATACAGAAAAGATATGTGGCCAAGCCAGGTACGGAAATAAGGTACATAAGGAAAGCTGGTGGTGGAATGCAGAAGTCCAGGAAGTTATCAAAAGAAAAAAGGAGTGCAGGAAGAAGTGTGAGACAGAAGACTGCCCGGGCTAGGAAGTACTACTGGTTGGCTAACAGAGAAGCTAAGAAAGAAGTTGCAATAGCAAAGAATAGGGCATCAGAGGCACTGTACCAGCTTCTGTAAAGTGACTCAGTAAGGGGCACAGAGAAACTATATTAGGTTGCAAGGCAAAGACAGAAATATAAAGAAGATAGTCAGACATCCTTCATAAGGGATGCCAGCAACAACCTTCTCACCAGCCCAGAGGACATCAAAGGCAGATTGAAGGAGTATTTCCTGCAGCTTCCGAATGAAGTAAACCCCACAGAAGTTGTACTGCCCCAGAAACAGCCTATGTTGAGAGAAGAAGAAGAGGAGCCCACCCTAGAAATAGTAAGAACAGCACTAAGGAAGATGAAGTCAGGGAAAGCAGCAGGCTCAGATGAGGACACAGCAGATATGATAAAGATGCTAGGTGAGACATGCGAAGAAATGGCTTCTGAGGGTGGTAATAGCAGCGTGGAGAGAAAGGCATATCCCAGATGACTGGAGAATAAGTATGCTCATGCAAGTGTCCAAGAACAAAGGGGACATCCATAACTGTGGGCAGTACAGAGGCATCAAACTCCTATCACACTGCATGAAATTTCTGGACAGGGTGATTTATAAACAGATATGCAGAGTAGTAGAATGTAAGATGGCAGATGTGCAGTTTGGTTTCAGATCAGGATACAGCACAACTGACCCAACATTTGCAATGGGACAGATACTTGAGAAAAAGCTAGAGATGAGGACAGAGTCCAACTGGGTATGCCTTGACTTGGAGAAAGTATATGACAAGGTCCCAAGAAAGCTGATATGGGCAGTACTGCGGTGGTTTGAAGTCACAGAAACATTGGTAGAATTAGTGCAGGCTATGTATTTGGACACAGTGACTCAAGTTTGAACAGTTTTCGGCCTCACAGAGGGGTTACCAGTGGGTGTGTGTGTACATCAGAGTTCAGCTCTGAGCCCACTGCTGTTCATACTTGTGATGAACTACATTAGCAAACAGGTTGGAGGGGACAGATCAACAAAACAGATGATGTGGCAGTACAGGCAGACTCTGAGCTAGTACTTCAGCAAAGGATAGCAGAATGGAATGCAAATCTGAAGGCACATGGGATGAAACTAAGCACAGATAAGACAGCAGTAATAGCAGCAAACTGAGGAAATCAGAAAAAGCAGATAATAGATATAGAAGGGAAGACAGAGGAACAGGTAAGCAGCTTCAAGTATCTGGGAGGACTAGTTGAGGAGAAGGGTAGTCTGAATGAAGAGGTCAAAGCTAGAATCAGAGGGGCTGTGGGTAATTGGCATAGAGTAGTCTATGACAGAATAATGCCAAAGAAGCTGAAAAGTAAGGTGTGCAAGACAGTGGTGGGACCAGTGCTACTGTATGGTACGGAAACCTGGGCAGTAAAGGCAGAACAGTTGAAGAAGCTAGAGGTGATGGAAATGAAGTGCCTGAGAAAGGTGATAGGATGCACACTGTGGGACAGACGAAGAAATGAAGAGATAAGAGCAGAAGCCAAAGTAGCTCCAATTGCAGTAAAAATCAAAGAGAACAGATTATGGTGGTTTGGGCACATGTGCAGAAAAGCAGAAGACAATCTGGTGAGAAAGATTTGGGACAGATAGGAAGAAGGTAAGAGGAAGCATGGGCATCCAGCAAAGAGGTGGATGGATTTTGTGAAAGAAGATCTGCGACAGTCAGGCATGAGTTTTGAAGAAGGCAGGAGTGTGGCACTGAATCAAGAGAATTAGTGACAGTTAACATGATGCCCCCACCCCATGTAGAAAAATGAGAAAAAGGGTGTGTATGATGATGATGATGATGATGATGATGATGATGATGATGATGATGATGAATAGAAGAACAAGAAAATACTCAGTATATATTCACATTGACATCAGAGTTGAAAACCACAGGAAATATTTAATACAACATTGCAGGACAATCTCAAATAAAGAAAGAAAATAATCTACACTAAGCTTTACTATATTCCTGACTATATCTAAGAGAATTACTATAACCTAGAACCTTACTTAGAGAGCAAGACAGATGTGGTGAGTAGATCTTCTAGGTGTTGTCAGGTCAAAGAAACACAGAATACAGAATACTGTGTCTCTGTAAGAGACTTCTCAAATTAATATCTCAAATATTACTGCTGGTATAGCTTTCAGAATGACATAATTTTTTGTTATCTGACTTCTAGTCCCCAGGCCCAAAACAATCATTAATGGCAGCTGGTAGCATTTAGCATCTAGCTGTAAAAATATACAGACAAGGGCTTTTCCTGAGATCTTTGGCAGATGCTGTAAGTCATAAAACAATAAAACACTTCCAAGACAATACAGAAAGTTCCCTCGTACAGACATTGTGTCTCCAGCCTAGCCTATAAAGTAATAATAATTTCAGTTGTTTTTCTGAAGTTTGCTAGACTGAAGTTAACATCCTGTGTTCCAGTTCCACTGTTAAAATATATACATTTAAACAGTTACAGTAGTGCATGTACATTCCTGTTCTTTTCCAGCAGGGCACACTGTGGATAGATCTTTAAGCTCAGTACTTTACAAAATACCTTTTTTTCAACACAGGTCTGTACAGACCAGTTTCATATACACGACATACAGTTCTAATACATTTGTAAATGAAGCATCTTATATAGATCATGATGATATTCAAAGATGATATATAATTATTTACAAAACTCCAGATAGGTGTGCTGGCAGTATCTCCTTTTGTCATACCAGGTACCAACTTGATAGGGTAGTGAATGATGCCTACTCTGGAGAACAGTGCAGACAAAGAACAGTCACCTGTACAGGTGCCACCTTATCTCTGATCTGCTCCAGCAGTGGGGAACAGAGGTTATGAAGAGGAAGACAGCATTCTTTCATAAGTTGTGTGCAGTGTGGCAGTGTAAGTACTGTAGATAGTTACAGGCTCTCCGGTTGGCAAGGTAAGTATTACAAATATTTATCTATCATTTAACTTTGGATTG
The DNA here is from genome assembly GCF_019279795.1 of Protopterus annectens. NCBI lineage: Eukaryota > Metazoa > Chordata > Ceratodontiformes > Protopteridae > Protopterus > Protopterus annectens. Next base: position 691,919,892 of record NC_056741.1, read on the forward strand.
AATGATAAATGTCTAATACTAAATATATTGACAGTTCCTTCTGGATCCCTGGTTTCTCTGGTCTTCAACTAGTCCTTGTCTGGGTATCATTGTGCTAACTGTATCACTCTCTTGGATATGCACTTGTCTGGACATTAGGCTCCCATCTCCAAAGCTCCACTGGGTCAGGCCCCCATATGTGTTCAACTATAATCTCTCTACTGTGACAACCAGACTTCACTGCTGCTTCTATCTTGCAATTTCTTTTTATAGGAGAATTATGTTTACTCAACTTCATCTAGGGCCATTGCATTGTATGATAGGCCTTCCAACTCCAGTATACCACATAAACTGCTAACTTAGACCTGGGAGTATGAACTTCATCACTGGACAGTCAGCCCCCAGCATAGCTTGCCAATCAATTTTCAGCAATGTAATCTGGACATGGTCATGTCACTGTCTTCCAGTGGCATCCAAGGATATGCGTGCCATAGCTACCCAGATCTATTTACAGCTGCTTTGGCCTTTGTAGCACTTATTGGATTATAAAATATTGCAAAGTCAAATTTCTTATATAGTAGAAAATGTTCATATAGATGACTGCTGCAGTAGCCTTAGCTATATGGGTTATATCATGCCAAGGATATAACAGCTGGCCAGCTTCCAATGCTTCAGGGCACCTTACATGTGCAGAAACTGTCAAGCAGGTCAAGTTGAGCTGACTAAAAGACAAGTTTGGGTGCAAAGCTCTTTACAGTCTTACTGCCGCCAAAGAGTACTCTCAGCTGAAGCTTTTGAGGATCAATGGGTCAGCTTGTGCTTTCCTTAGTCTAGCAGATAATTTCTATTTTCTTATTCTTTACTGATGTTTTATTCCTTTCCTCTTCAGAAAAATTATTTGAAAGCCAGAAGTGTTCTGTTTTAACAGATTGTCTTGAGACTGTAATGTACTTTTAAATGGAGCACTCCTTTCTGTCAGTTTAAAACTAGTGCAATCTAAAGGATAAACTAATTTCTGTGGGGAAATTGTGTTGATTTTAAAGTTGTGGGGTTGTCATAGTATTACAATGTGCTTTTTGCTATGTTTTTTTTCTGCAAAAGAAAAAAGTAACTTTTGTGGACTGGTAGCTTTACTATCAGTGTTGCTTGTTTTCCCCAGGATAGAGGCACCATTTTCAACTTGACCACTCAACAGATTGTTGCTCCCACAGTTGGTTCTTCTTCCAGCACAAAAAGAAGAAGTTCAGCAAACAGCCTTTACCACCACAGAAGTCTACCAATTTGCCTCAGCTGCAGGTGGGTGACTCTGCTGTGGCCATTTGTTGTACCTCATACCACTCATCTTTTACCCTGGATCCCCCTGGTGTAGCACCTACAGCCACTATTTAGCAGGGGTTAGCCACATCCTCTGTGGCTGTTGGGGTCACCTCAATGGACAAGGGATTACCAGTCTGGAGAGAAGGTTTCCCTGTTGTGTCAGAATGTTGTGCCCATCCCTGTTGAAGCAGCAGTTACCATTAGTAACACGGTTGGCCTAATTTTTCCTGTTAAAAAGAATCATAAAACCAAGTATGTATTTACTTCTCTTTAAATTTCTTTTGATAAGAGTAATTTACTGGGAGTAGCTCAGGGTTTGATTCAGGCTATTGATCCTTGTTGTAGAGTAGTTTCTGGTAAAGAAAGGGGGATGTGGCCTTTCTTGAAGAGATTCAAGATTCTGAATCAAAGCAGGAAGATGCAAGGATGGAGTCATGGTTTTGTCCTCAGATTTCTGATCCAGACACAATGGAGAGCTTACTTGCCGATTCTCCCTGTGCAGATTTCTCTGAGACTATTACGAGAATGACCCAGTGTTTGTGAGGGCAAACATTGAAGTTTCTCAACCCCACAAAACAGTATGAGTTGTTACAGAAGGATTTTTCAGAAACTACACCTATTCCTCCTGTCCTATCTGCTTTAGAGATTAGTGTCTTACTGTCAACAGTTTTCTTGATAGTCAGCCAGCTGTCCCAGAAAAGGCAGATAGGATGTATAAATTTCTCAGTCTTTTAAATTTTTAAACTATTCCCAAACCTGACCCAGCAACTATAGCCTTAGTTGACTCATCTGTTGTTAAGCACTAAATTAATTCCATTCCTACTCTTTCTAATAAAGATGGAAAAAGTATTGATTGGAAAGTGAAAAAAGTAGATACTTCTGCAACTTTGAATTTCAGAATTTTAAATTGTCAGTCTCATGTGTTAAAACTTATTCTGACATATTGTGAAAGTATGAGGAATATTTTATCTACAGTTTCTTCTTGCGAAGATAAATATACTTTTTTTTTTTATTTAACATTTGTTTACCAGAAAAGTCCAACTTGGAATGAAGCCAATTTTCAGCAGAGGACCTGGGAGGTATACTCCAGGTGCATGTCTTTGTAATGTGGGAGGAAACAGGAGTACCTGGAGAAAACCCACACAAAGGCAGGAAGGACATGCAGACTCCATATAGAAGGCACTCCAGCCAAAAATCAAACTGGAGAATCTCTTGCTGTGAGACGACAACTCTACTGCTATACTACTGCGCCGTCTGGTAATGAGTTTCTATTGAACGTGCCACTGCTCACTGGTTGCAGTGTGTATATGACTCTCTTGATACTTCTTCCAGGAGGTATACCTGGTTGCATTCTCAGAACCTTCCAGATGATGTAAAAATGAGATTTTAAATTCTCCCTTGGATATAGAGTTAGTGTTTGGCCTGTCTGCTGAAGAGGTGAGAAAAAGTGTGATGAAAGGGGCAAGCTGATCCATATAATCTCTAAGATTTTTCAGTCCTCCTTTTCCAAATTTTCCAAGGGATTTTCTTTCTTCTCTTTCAATTTCAGCAAAAAACAAAGCAAACAGTTCCAATATAATACAGGTAAACAGTCATTTAAAAAGAAGAGGAAAAGAGGTTCCAAAAAATAAGTCTCAAACTTCCCAAAGCCAAGGACACTCCAATAAGAATAAATGACTATTCAACAGACCTTGTGACCCCTCCCCACCCACCCACCCTGACCCTCGTTCTCTTCCAGAAAGCTAAATCTCCATTATTCTATTTGGTAACAGCTTGTTTCAGATAAACAGGTTCTGAACAATCATTCCTCAGGGTTACAGATGGCAGTGGAAGGAAATACTTTCCATGGGATCATGCCTCATCCTGCAGATCAGACTGTTTTGTTTCCTCCTGTTCCTCATCACATGTTGTCCCAAGGAGTGATAGCACCTCCTAGTCTCATAGAACGAAAATGTTTGGAGACCAGTTCCGGATATTTCTTACCTAAACATGTTTGTGATAGTGCCCAAATTCAAAATGATGTCACTTCACAACCTTTTAACTCTTTTTCATTTTTTAAGTTTACTGGTAACACTAGATTTAAAAGATGTTTATCATCACATTCCTATTTATCCAGACTTCAGGCATTTCATAAGGTTTTGTGAGTCTAGATCACATTATCAGTTCTCTGTTTTACCCTTTGAACTAACTACTGCACCAAGAATGTCCACAAAGTGTTTAGCTCCAGTTATAGCTCATTGCAGGCTACAAGGTATCCACATTTTTCATTATTTTGATGACTTTCTTATCTTTTTAGAGTCTTTTTCAAAATGTCAGTAATCTTTCTCTTGGAGGAGTTATCTTTTGCACAAGCTGTGAATCCAAGAGAACATTCAAAAGTATTTCCTCACTCCCTCACACAGGATTGTATTCCTGGGATGTCAACCAGGCATAACAGTTCAAGTATCTTTTTTTCCACAAGAAAAATAGATCTTTATATAGATCTGTTTCTAGGGTTTTTCACTTAGACTTCAGTCAGTGAGAGGGAATACCTCAGGACTTTGGGTTTCATGGAATCTGTATTTCTTATAGTGCCCCTTACAAAACTTCACATAAGAAAGATACAGTGGTATCTGAAATCTCTTTGGTTCCCCGCATCAACATCCTTCAACTTATCAGATTCCAGTTTGGGTTTTTTCAGAAGAGAAATCACTTGGTAAGGAAAATAGATATATTTAAATCAAAGTCTCCCCTTCTTCCTCCTTCCCTGGTCCAAAGCAGTCAGTCACCACAGATGTTTTAGACTTTGCTTTGGGAGCAGTTTCAGGAGAGATAAAAGTTCAGGGGGTGTGCGACACCAAGGAGAGATGCATGCACACAAGAATAAAGGAGATGCCTAACTTGATCAAGGCACTCAATTCTCTGAACCATCTTTGGTCCCCAGACCTCTTCAAATAGTTACAGACAATGCACTGTGATGTTGCACATCAACAAGCAAGGGGTAACCCAATCGTACCCCTTTTGCAGACTAGCCATGTTAGCTTGGGATACAGCTTCACAGCATAATCTCACTCTACAGGCATCCTTCATTCCATCAAAGCAACACTGTGTGGAAGACAAACTGAGCAGAACCAGGACAGACCCACATAAATTGAAACTAGATCTGGGAGTCTATCAAGATTTGATCCATCTCTGGAGAGTTCTTCAAGAAGACGTCTTTGCCTCCTCTCTAAACAAGCAACTGACAAAATTCTGTTCCAGGGCTCCATGTAAGAAAGCCTGGAAGAAATGCCTTTTTCTTTTCTTTGGACAGGAATGTTTCTGCATGTTTTTCATTCTTTCCACTAAATGTCAATGTATTTCTGAAGATTCAGAAGGAAAACGCCAAGATCATTGTGGTGACTTTCTTCTGACCCAGGCAACTGAGGTTCTCCCCTCTTTTTGAAATGGCCAGGGCAATTATCACAAACTTCCATACAGAATGGATCTACTCACACAAGAAAAGGGGTGTTTGAAATACCCTGACATCAATAATCTTCAATTGACTGCCTGGATGATAGGGCCTTAATTCCTTTTTATTTGTTTTATTTAGCATTTGTTTACCTGGAAAGTCTGACTTGGAACAAAGCCAATTTTCAGCACAGGCCCAGGGATAACTGTTACAGACACATGTCTTTGTAACATGGGAGGAAACCTGAGCACTCAGAGGAAACCCACACAAATGCAGGAAGGACATGCAGACTCCGCACAGAGGGCACCCCCAGCCGAGAATCAAACTGGAGAACCTCTTGCTGTGAGGTGATAATGCTGCCGCTGCACCACTGCTGTTTTCTGAGGACACGCAGAAAGCCTGTTGCTAGAAAATAATATATTAGCAAATGGAAAAGGTTTTCTAGTTGGTGCCAACAACATAACCAGCACCCTTTCAGGGCCAGTTGTTCTCTGTTTTTTAGAATATTTGTGTGAGTAACTATCCAATGGCTTTTCTTATTCCTCTATCAAGATTCATTTATTGGCCATTTCAGCATGTCTGCCTATGGGTCCTCCTCTTTCATTGCAGTAGCATGTCAAAATGTTCTTAAAAGAGGGTTTGCATAAGATGCCTCCTAATAAACCAGTGGCCTCTCCCATGGAATCTTAATTTTGTGTTAAAGAAATTAACACTTGCTCCATTTCATCCAGCTACTCTGGCTGACTTGAGGTTCTTAATATGGAAAACAGTTTTATTGATTGCTCTGACTTCTGCAAGAAGAATATCTGAGTTGCAAGCTCTTATTGTGTGTTAACCCTTCCTCATTTTTCACAAGGACAGGGTTTCTTTGAGAACTAGTCCTTTTAAGCACAAAGTGGTATCTGAGTTTACTTTAAGTCAAACTATCAATCTCCCCATTTTCTTTCATGAAACTAAACATGAGGGAGAAAGGATACAATACCTTGGATGCCCACAGATGACTCAGGTTCTATCTTGATAGAACTAAAACTTTCAGATCATTGGATCAATTATTCATTTCTTGTGAAGGTGAGAAGAAGGGACAACTGGTGTCAAAACAGGCTATTACCTTTTGTTATACTCATAATGACAAATCTATTCCAAGCACGGTCAGGGTCCACTCTACAAGAACCGTGGCTTTTTTATGGATTTTTGGAAAGAGTTGGATTCTAAAAGTATTCTAGAAGCTGCAGCTTGGTCCTCTGTACAAACTTTTGCAAAGCACTATAAGCTGGATTCCTTCTCCAGGTCTAGAAGATGATTTGCTAGGACTATTCTCCAGGGGCACCTGGACCCTTCTATATATAGTTAGCTATATATGTATAGTTAGCTATGACAATCTACCCATATAGCTAATACCCTTATAGCTAAGGCTACTGCAGCATTGATCAATATGAAGAACTTAATACAATTGTGTAATTTAAACTTACCATAACAGTAGATGTTTGAATAATCACTGCTGCAGTAGCTGCTCCCTCCCTCCACCCCCTTGTTTTTTGGTGTGTTTTTTATGATAGGGTTTTGACATTTATTTTTTGTTATTCCTAGCCTTGTTCTTTCAGGGCACATCCTCTCTCTCTCTGCTGGCAAAAAAGTTCTGAGCTTCACACCTAAACTTGTCTTTTAGTCATCTCAGCTTGAGTTGCTTGACAGTTTGGGCACATGGAAGGTGTCCTGAAGCTTTGAAGGCTGGGTGGCTGTTATATCCTTGGCAGGATATAACCCATATACATAACGTTACTTCTGCAGTGATCATTTGAACATCTACTGTTAATGTAAGTTCAACTTACACAGCTGTACTTTCTTTGTCTTAGACAACAACTGTCAAAATTTAGTACATTTGGGGCTGCTGAGTGTATTTGTTATGTGTACTTTGTCTAGGAGGTCTTTGTGGATTAGGAAGGTTACATGTAAGTGCCTCAGCATATGTGGGTCTATATGTCTGTTTTTAATTGTGTGTGATGGGTGCAGCGTGTGTACTACTGACAACCTTATTGACATTAGGAGTATTTTTATGTGAGAGCTTTGCCTCCAGTTACACTGGGTAAATACATCTCTTGCATACCTTATCAGTTTGGTTGAGAATTAACTGGTTGTCAGTAAACATGAGGCAATTTCTACATTGCCTCAGAATGCTCATATCCACCAAGCCAGTAACAGTCAGTAGGAAAGTTCATATCCATGGCAACAGACCCTTTTTTTATTGATTAGACAGTTGGAGTGAGAATATTGATCACTGTCAGGAGTATCCAGTTTGCAACTATGTGGACAGTGCTTGTCACTGCAAACTAGTTGTCCTGTGTGCAACTAGGTATTGGAGAAATGTAGGTGTGCTTTTACAGGAAAAATGTCACTCAAGATGTCTGAGTCTGTACAGAGCACTGCCAAACACTTGAGAGGAAACTAATACATAGACCCTGAAAATTTAAGGATGACGTATTTAGGCAGATATTCTGAAGTTACAGACAAATCAAGCAGTACTTACTGAAAACAAAGAATTAGCTTGTCAAGAATGGTGAAAAGATGGTAGTCGCATGAATGACTACTGTCTGGCTACTACTAATGCTGGTCTCACCACAGCTTCACTCTGTTGGCATACAATGCTCCTTTGCTTTTTCTCTCACCAGAAGCAAAATATTAGCACCAATCCCAAGAATAGAAACAGGCCACAGTCTGTTTGGTGATCAACAGTCTTATCCCAGAGGATACAAGGGTCTGTAAGCTTGTAGCCTTTTTCTTGTAGATGCCTCGAATAGCAACCAGACCAATTAGTTACGTTAAGCACAGACTCTCACTGCCCAACCAGAAACAGTCAGGAATCAATGCACTCTGCTCCTTCTCTCACCAGGATCAGAATATAAGCACAGATTCCACGCTGTCACCTATAAAGCAGTTGTTAGGCTTTCTGGTGATCAGCAGTCTCCAGGAAATAATGCCCCTGTACTTCTTCTCTCACCAGGAGAAAACAGAAGCACTAAGCCCAAGATGACTACTGAGAGGCAGAATGTTAGATCTCCAAAAACTGGTGGTCTTGCAATAGATGTTTAAAGGTAAAATGAAAAAATGTTTTATCCTAAATAGTGCAGTGTGCACTAAGCAGTTAGATGTGAAAGTGGTAACTCAAGTTTTAGCTATCTAAAAACATAAGTTTTAGTGGAGAGCCACTACTTTTAAAAGAGCAAGATAGATTGAAAGGGGGTGGGCACTTTTGTATTCTGCTACTATGGATTACAGTAGGATGGCCAATAAATTTAAGTAGTTGTAGGGGAGTGATTTCACAAAAATATAATATTATGCTTACTCATACCAGCCATTGAAAGGAGGGAATGTGATATATGGTGAAATTAACATAAGGGGCAGGCAATTAGAAAGACAGTGGTGTTTAAGAACACAACAGTAACATGGTGGGAGGGTGAGGTAAACAAATTCTGTCTGACTCACAAGAGACAGAGCTGTGGTATCTTTTCCAGTTTTAATATGCAGTTAAAAGCAGAATACAAGTAAAACACAATGTAAAGAAAACAAATCACAGTATACAAAATAGAAAAAGGCAATAAACTAATACAAAATACAAGAAACAAAAAGCAAACTGACCTTTCCCCTCACAGCAAGCTGTGGCAGAGTCTGGGTGAGCCTTTCCAGTAAAACTCTGAAATGTTTTATTTTACCCCTTAAATAGAAGGTTTAGTTCCTAGCTCCATCTCCTCAGTTCACATATAATTAACCTTAACTGACTTGTTCTAACTTCTGTGTGACTCTTTAATTGACCTGTTCTAATTTCTGTCTCACTCACAAGAGACAAAGCTGTGGTCCCTTTTCAAGTTTTAATATGCAGTTAAAAGCAGAATACAAGTAAAACACAGTGTAAAGAAAACAAATCACAGTATACAAAATAGAAAAAGGCAATAAAGTAATACAAAATACAAGAAATAAAAAGCAAACTAACCTTTCCCTCACAGCAAGCTGAGACAGAGTCTAGGTCAGGAATAAATATTGAACTACCATCTTTTGAGCAGTAGATCTAGGGGGAAACCATTTTTTTTATTTGTGATAAATTCCACCCATGGCTGCTTTCCCATATCTCACTGATTCCAGACATATGTACTTACCTGTGTTGCTGTATCCTCAACATTGATGCATATTCCATGTCTCCGTGCAGTCACTGTCATTGATGCTCTGCATGTTTGAACATAGTCTTACCTCTAACTAAGTCATGTTGCAGCAATAATCTCTGCTTTGATGCATTGTTTTCTGGATGACACTCCATGTCAGGCATAGGACGTGAGGCTTGTTTATGTTTATTTTATTTCTGGCTGGTCATTGGGATATTTGTGATTACTAATACTGCTATATGCTGTATACTGTGTTGGAACACAGTGTTACAGTTCTGGCATCTAATCTACTCTCAACATCTCGAACAATAACCAAGAAAACTAAAAAAACTACGAACAAACTAGAATCGGTCACTGCAATTCGTCAAAGTAACAAAGCAAGAGAAGCCTTATTATAAAAGTAAATTTAATTGAAGCGCTTTTTATTTGCTCAATATGCAAACTTTTTCTGAGGAAGTTTGCATATTGAGCAAACGAAAAGCACTTCAATTAAATTTACTTTTATAATAAGGCTTCTCTTGCTTTGTTACTCTGACGAATTGCAGTGACCGATTCTAGTTTACTCTAGACATCTCACAACACAACCTCATGCTCAACTGCACACTCTCAATAAAACAAAACTTCTCCGCACTAGAAGTGCACCTTTTCAATGAAAGAAATCTTTACATCACTAAAATACTACAAGATGTTCTCTGTCACATTCTATGGGTTAAATTACACTCACTTTAGCAGCAGGAGGTTGAATCTTGAGACGTTAAACATATACATGTGTATTCTGTACCCAAAATGTCTGTTGCAAATCACCAGCATGCTAAGTAGAAAAGATAAAACATTAACTTTGTAAAATAAAGCAGTTTATTCCATACAAACAAATTAAGAATACAGGTTATTCCAAGTAATGTACAGTCCTGAGGTCTTCACAAAATTACAATTTACTTGAAAACAATATCAAAGTATTTGGAAAACAATCTCTGGTAACATGATTTTCTTCTGGTACTCTCAAAAGAACAAATTCTAGTTTTGTGGTCAAAATGTATTTCTCTTTAGAGATGTCTGACCCCAGAGTCACTAGCACGGTCACCAGCATAGCTGGCCTTAGGCATAGGTCAACTAGGCAGCTGCCTAGGGTGCCACTTTAGAATGGGCACTTTTCCATTAATCTGGATGGTTTAAATAGACCAAGATGGGGACACCAGTAGATGTGGGGGGGGGGGGGCACTGTGGTGTCCTTTTGCCTTGGGCACCACTTGACCTAAGGCAGACCTTGGTTACCAGGTTCCCATTAGATAAGGGTAAATGCTCTCTGACTTGAGCTTTCATTAGCCTTCTCTTCTACTTAACACATTCATTCATTTGCACCTATTCAGGAATTACTCCAACCATTTCCTAACCTTCTTAAAGACATGGGTATTAGTCTAGAACACAGTTCAATTAAAACAAAATAAGGAATATGTATTATATAATTTCTCACATGTTCACCATACAGTAGTGAAGTATTACTATACATATATATATATATATATATATATATATATATGTATGGATGTACTTCAGTAGATCGAACATATTACAAGTTTGAACCACATATGGCTGAGACCATATGTTCGAACTTGTAATAGATCAAACACTGAAGTAAAAAAAGAAAAAAACAACAAAAAACAAAATTAAACATCTGTAGCAGGGAGACTATGACCCCTGCACCCTCCACACCCCCCATTACATAAATATACCAACTCTGAGATCGCAGTACATTGCGGAAAAGGGAAATCTTCCCATTCCACACTGTATGGAGATCTCTATTCAGTCCGATCGAACATTTACAAGTTCGAACATATGGTCTCGGCCATATGAGATTCGAACTTGTTATATGTTCGATCTACTGAAAGGGACCCTTATATATATATATATATATATATATATATATATATATATATATATATATATATATATATATGGAACTATGTTGTCAGATATGCAAATGAGAGTAGAGTCATCTGTGTATTGTATTAGGGTGGCCTGTTGTGTAGATGCATAGAGGGTGTTGGTGAAAATGTTAAAGAGGAAGGGACCAAGGATAGAGCCCTGTAGTACACCAGTGGTGACTGGGAGGTAAGGAGAGAGCATGGAGTGCTATGACTGATACCAATTGGACAGGTAGCTTTTGAACCACAGAAGGGTGGGCTGAGAGAAACCTACTGAGGACATTTGAAGTAGAGGTTTGCTGTGACAAACTATGTCGAAGGCTTTAGACAAGTCTAGAAATAAGGAAGAGACGACTTTGCCATTATCTCTAGCTTTATTGACAGTATCTATATAAGTTAGATGGCCAGTGCTAGTACTATGGGAAGGATGGAAGCCATGCTGTGTAGGGGATAGGAGTTCTTCCTGCAGGAGATTGTTCTATTTTTCAGATATGATATTGCCGATATGATATTTTTACTGTAAGTGCTGCCATTGAAAAAATTAAGCTAACAACTCACGTATTAGTCATTAATTAACATATTGTCTAAATAAACAGCCTGGGTGTGGCAGTCATTCTGCTGTTTGGAATGATTTTATAATTATTGACATTAGATCACCTATTAATCATGACAATAATGTCATGTCTCTTTAGAGTATGCTTCAGCCGTAGTCATAATAGCACCACCCTTGTCATTTTATGTTATTTTAATGTCAATATTCCTTCTAAGGTTTTCTAAAATTAATTTTTCTTGCCTGCTCAAATTAAAATATTTATACACATTTGACTTACAAAACAGCTAACTAATTTTCTTTATACATACTTGTTCAAGTGCTACTGCAGAATTATTATTGTTTATAGTAAAATAAAGAGATTTTACAAATATTTGTTCTGTACAGTTCTGGCTACCTGTGTATGTTAAACTTCAATTATGTTATCTGTACAGTTCTGGCTACCCGTGTATGTTAAATTTCAATTATGTTGTCCAAAACTACTTTTAAACTGTCCAATGTTATATGAATCTTAGTTTTTATATCTGGAATAAAAGACATTCTTTCCTCAGTACTTTAATTTGATTGTAAGCAAATATTCAGAGATATTTACAAAAAAGTTGGTGTTACTTGCAGCTGTTTCTAAGATGACAAAGCCATTTCAGAGTGTCCCCCTAGTGCTCCTAAGACATTGTTTACTGTTTTTTTTCATGATGTTTTACCTTTATTTCAGTTACACTCCCATAGCTTGACAGCTTTATTGTACCTGAGCATTTCTGAGTTCATCTTGTTGTCCCATTTTCCATAAGACTTGCTGATCATCAGGATGAACTATAAAATGCTCAGTCAGGAAGATGTCTTAAGTTCATCAGATGAGCAACTGAATAATTATAAGAATAATGAAAAAAGGGTCACAGTCAGTTGTCAGCCTGGAGGTTTCCATACAGGAAGTAGTTTTCACAAGGAGAAATCTGTGGTGATCATGATAAGGAAAGGAAGTTGGACAAGGTTGAGAATTACATGTTTGCTGGGAGAAATTAAGTACTTGGGATTGAAAGTGTGACCTGAAAAAAGTAATACTAGAAGAAGATATTGGAAGACTTACATAATAGGATGATGAGGATTCTAGAAGAGTAGTCAGAAGGATATATATACTGACAGCAAGAACTGAGAAAATTAAGATGTTATTGTTGACATTAGTAGTTTATTTGGCTACACAAATTATCATTCGTCAGGATAAATTGGTTGTGTAATGTTAAAATGATTGTGAAGGCTATGAGGGGAGGATAAGGATTAAAAATGATAAATCAGTCATAGAAAGGAGATTGCGAGAATGTGAAATGCTAATACTAATGCTTAGGCTATATAATATGACTGCTAATTTAAATCAACATGTGATGGATACTGAAACCATATGTCACAGTGGGTGGGCTGGGAGGCAGAGGTGCACAGCAGGGTTAATGTTTAAATGGAAAGAATAGACAGGTGAAATATCAAGTAGGTGCAGATGTTATTGTAATGTATGAAGGCAAAAACAGTACTAGATATGAGTTTGTGCAAGCTGTTGAAAAGCTAAGGGCAGCATTACACTGCTGCTTGTTCATTGCTTTTGAATATCCCTAACTACACCAGGATATGCTTATGTAACTCATGGGAGCTTGCAAGACTCTGTGAAAGTCTTGCACAATATTGCATATATGCCTTTCCCAACTTTGGCAAGTTCTATTTGCATCGGGCTGATATCACCACCAGTGCTCCTGTGCCTTGCTGTGCATTCCCTGCATGTCACCACTTATTCTGCCCAAGAAGAGGTGAACCTGCATAAGCCTCACTATTTCTGTCCCTTCCCTGCACCAAGTGCAACACTCTATCCAACTCATTAACTGACCTTGGGCTGCCCATATCATAGTTAGGAGTTTATCCCTGCAGTCCTACAGAGATGGAATTAAATTAATTTAAATATAATGCAAACACATGAAAGTATGACAAATGTGAGGTGAGCCGAGATATAGGACATCGATTAAATCCTAAATATTGACAGCAAATTAATCAATGGCCAAATCATCGAAAACATATCAATAAAGCACAGTAATTGACTAGTCTAGTTGACATAGTCTCCCATGAAACACAATCAGGCATTCAAAAATACATACACAAACAAACCTACAGCCCATGCAACAGTCAAAAACACTAACACAGCCATACAATGTAAAACACTCAAACAAACACCAAAAACACTTTTACTGTGAGGGAAATCTCCTTCCCTTTAAAACTTATATAACAAACTCAAAGAGTGCACTTACCTTGGAGTCATTTTTATTTTATTTTACATTTGTTAACCTGGGATGAACACTGATCCTATTGGACCCATTTCAGTCTCAGGCCAGAAGAACACAATAGATACATGACATCATATACAGAAATAATGATAAAATGCAATATATATATATATATATATATATATATATATATATATATATATATATATATGTGTGTGTGTATTAAATATAAAGTGAAAATTATAGTTAAGGGTATAAGGGCAATAGATAAATGACATTATATATAGAGTCAGTGAAGAAAACAGTGTATACAAGCATTATGTATAGAGTGGCACACAGATTTGAAAAAATTACCTGTTTTGCATAACAGTTGCATCTTTCACAGAGACTACAAAATCCACACACACACACTTCTAGCATTTCAGTTCGTTAGATAGAATGCAGCCTACACTACATTATCAAGCACAATCGCAACCTGTATACACTCACTGCATGCTTATAATCACTACACTTGAGCACTCAGGTAAAAAAAAATTCTAATACACAGACAATATATATTTTTAACCTCTCAGTCCAGCACACAATTCTTGCAGGCCTTTCCATAATACTTGCATTATGGTACAGTGGACAGTGAACAACAATATGTTAAGTAAGATACTCAGTTGTATCCTGAATTAGAGTGCTAGTTTATTTATGCTGTTTTTGGTACTATATGCAATGCTGCACCATTCTTTTGGTATCACATCTTTAATGTAAAATGTTAGCTGCTTGAGTTGCTATTTAACCCATTACATAAGTTATTCAGGTATAATATTACTGATCATATCACTGTTACATTGTAGCCTATTCCACACTTAACAATATATCAATTAACCCATATCCACATTGGGTTAAATTCCAAAGGAATTTTTTTGTAGCCATTCAACTGTATATAGGGAAACGCTCCTTGTCACTGATGGTCATGTATCTATATGTATGCATATTTTTAAAGTCTACCTCCCTCCTTTATGTAACAGACAGATTTTAATGCTAAACATTTCAAACAATATACAGATGAAAACATGTTTCAGTTGTTTTATACTAAATAATTATAACACAGGTATACTATAATAGCACTGTATTCTACCACAACAAAACAAGCAACAGTTTACCTTTGAAAGTTAGTTGTGAGTCAGCTATACCCCAGAGTGAGGTTAGCTAAGAAGCACACAGCTTTTAAGTACCATTTGCCTCATACATAATTATTGAGGTTCATTAGAATTCAATGTTCTGGAATCTAATTAGCAAAAAAAGTGTAAGTTTCTCGAATCGCTGCATATTAGCCAATAGTTCAGTGTAAGTGTACATGCTCAATACCGCCACCCAACCGATAACAATAAATGGGAATATCTGTAACATGTACCCAATGTACTTAGTCTGCTACCATCCTGGATGTACCAACGCTATAATGCAATATTGATAGATATTCCTACCACACCATTGCTATGTGTGAACTGAGTGGAACCTCAGTGAGCAGTTTTTGGAAGGCATTTTTGTAAAGGTTTTAACACACATACTGAGGATGTCAAAGGAGAGGAGGCATCATTGAGTCAGGTCACCAAAATGGACAGAGAAGGAGACCACCCAGATGCTCACTGTCTATACTTGACATGAGCCGAGAATGACAGCAGCTTTGGTGAACTGCAGAAATGGAATGAATTAAAATATATCTATAGTTATTGCAAAATAACCTGTAATGTCTGTAGTATTATTATGGAGACTGATGAATTATGGGAATTCTCCACAGGCTGAATGCGCAGTGACTGATTTACAGATACTCTTTCATGCTTACTCATATAATACTTCTGAGTACATTCAATGGGGTAGTGCAACATTAGGATAGCATAGCATTTACGTTATTTCTTGAGATAAGTAGCTATGACTGCATAAGAAGTCATGCTGACATTTTACTGTACAAATTTCAGTAGATGTGTTGAGTACTATATAATGACATTTACATCTGTTGTATGTCTCTGACTATAATAATATCTGAGTCTGAGATGCATGCTACATTTTTGAGGTAGAATTGGCACATGTGTTCAGATGTGCAATTAACTGTAATCACAGCTTTATTGTGATAGAGTTGTGATAGATTGGTTATGTGTTTGACTCTTACTTCTCATAATTTCATAGGTTCATAGGGTCATAGGTTCATACTAGGCTATCTGCCCTAGGGTATTTATAAGCCTAGCCAGAGAGTGTGTATGGCTTTCGCCACCCATTTTAAATTAATTTTGCTATGCCCTTTTTCAAGGTTAGTATACTGTGCCTCTGTCTAACAGTGACACAGAAGTGATACCCGGGGTAAACCTACGATCTCCCATCCACTCATCAAGATTCCTCTTGAAGAGAGTCAATGAGGGACTCTGCCTAACCTGGACTGGGATTTTATTCCAGAGTGAAGGGAGCCTCTGGGTTATGAATCTGTCCCTCCAGCATGTCCTATTTATTTCAGTGCTGAGGTTCAACTCTCGAGCACGTAGCTCAATGGGATTTGGATTTTCTGAGGTGCAGCATGTCCATTAATTCCGGGTTGGACATGGCTTTATATGTCAGGCGCAGATCGCCTCTGAGCAGGCAGTATGCCACTGAGTAGAGCTGGAGTTTCTTTAACCGGGCAGCATATGGCATCTGTTTGAGCCCTTTGATCCTCTTGGTGAGGTACTTTTGGGGTCTTTCCAGTTCCTGCAGGTGTCTGGTAAGGTACATCCCAAAAGGGGCATTGTACTCAATTATGGGCCGGATGAGGGATGAGTAAAGAGGCACGATGACATCCCCTGATCTAGATGTGAATCCCTTCATGATTAGGTGGGCTATATAACATGTTTTTCTAACCACTTTGGCCACGTGGTTGTCAAATGAGAGACTGCTATCAACTTGGGTCCCCAGGTCCCTAATTACTTCTTCTGTACTTAATGGATTACCACCTATGTGGTAATTTGTGGGCACTTTGTTTTTGCCAAAGGGGATGACTATACACTTTTTGGCATTTAGCTTGAGGCCATGGCTCTGGCACCAGTTGTCTGTTTCTATGAGGCCCTTTTGGAGGATGCTTGTGTCGGCTGGAGAGTCGATTATGGCGCCCAGTTTGCAGTCATCTGTGAACTTGGTCAGCCACGGTCCTTCCGTGTTGGCCTGCACCTCCGAGAAATATATACTGAACAAGAGAGGACCCAGGACTGAGCCTTGTGGGATGCCACTTGTAACTGGTTTGGAGTCTGACATGGCTCCAGCAATTCTAACCATGTAGGTTCTGTCCTTGGTTTGTAGCTGTCACCATAGTATTTAATGTGCAAGTGTGATATCCTCAATATTAGCAGCTGACCTGTGAAAGGCGACTGTTGTACTACTGACCTGTATCATACTCAGTAACAATGGCACAGTTGTGCCCACTGACATTAGTTTCTTCATGTCTGCAGGTCCCTCCGGTGTAACAGCAATGCAGCCTATCCATGCTGGTGAGTGTGTATTAACAATACCTGTAATAGTCTTGATAGTAATAGTAATATTAGGCTCACTTAGTAGTGCTTTTTGTATGCATGTATGTGTGTCTGTGTCTGTGTGTTGATATCACGCATACTGAGTACTGTACAATTGTGTGAAACTGTGTGCATGTGTACATGTGCATGTGTGCACCTGTGCATGTGTGCATGTGTGCATGTGTGCACCGGTGCATGTGTGCATGTGTGCATGTGCGCATGTGTGCACCTGTGCATGTGTGCATGTGTGCATGTGCGCATGTGCGCATGTGTGCACCTGTGCATGTGTGCATGTGTGCATGTGTGCATGTGTGCATGTGCGCACCTGTGCATGTGTGCACCTGTGCATGTGTGCATGTGTGCACCTGTGCATGTGTGCATGTGTGCATGTGTGCATGTGCGCATGTGTGCACCTGTGCATGTGTGCATGTGCGCATGTGTGCACCTGTGCATGTGTGCATGTGCGCATGTGCGCATGTGTGCACCTGTGCATGTGTGCATGTGTGCATGTGCGCATGTGCACATGTGTGCACCTGTGCATGTGTGCATGTGCGCATGTGTGCATCATGTGTGCATGTGTGCATCACTGGTAATGTGTAGACATTGTAAACTGTGTTTCCTGTTTCCCTCCCACAGGTTCTGGTGCTGCTCTGGTGTCATGTAGCAGGGAACCTGAATCAGGTGCCATGGGTACTGATAATGATGACATCTGTGTAATGGCACAGGAAGGTATGCCAGGGTCCGCCATTGGTCAGCCGATTGACAGTACACAGCTGTCGACCCCATCAATGCGCACAGTTATCCTGCCAATACACCTTGTCACCAATGTCCCTAGGTGATGGACAGCATACAGTGGGCATTGACCAGGGTAATGTGGTATCTGTGGCACATGCCTCCCCACACAGCAGCCATGGGTATGGCCCAGAGATGGTACCACACAGACAGATGTCCAGGGGTTCTCTTGGGAGCATCTGTGGGCGTACTGCCCCTGTCAGACATGCCCACAGAGGTCTTACAACCTCAGCTATGTTTCGGGCTGTCATGCAGGCACAGTCACGTATGGAACAGTACACCAGACAGGGTCTGAGGGAGCTGACAGCATGTCGCACAGCCATGACTGACAGTATGCGTGACATTGTGGCTGCCATCCGTGATTTCACCGATGTCATAGACAGACATTGTGGGGACATATTAGACCGGTTCTACAACTACATGTCCATGAGCCAGGGTGATGGTGGATGGTTGAGGCGTCGACATGGCCATATGCCAGCAACAGCAGCAGCTGGCAGTCATTGCGGACGACAACAGGGCCGCGGCCACCCCCGTAGTGCCAGCAGCAGCCCCAGCAATGCTGGGTCTGTGCTGTCATCAGACCATCCCAGGAGACCACTTGCACATGGCTCTGGCCAGGCCCGACAGGGATCTGTGTCCAGTCAATGAACACCTGCTTCTGATGACAGTACCCAGTCTGGGTTGGTATCGGATATGGTCCGTAGCACCCCTGCAAGGCACAGGTACCATGTCCGTGGCCAGAGACACTGATCTGTATGACCTGGCAGGTACAGTCTGTGGCTGTCCACAAACACCAGTATATGGCAGCCATGAGGTGGGACTGTGTGCATCCATACACACATGCAAATTGACAACACCTAGGGCTACCACATACATGCACACACTGCATCAACATTGCCCCACCTTCTACTGCTGTCCCTCACCAACACACATACACATACATGTCAATTGGTAGTTTTGGTGGCTGACTCAGGCATACCAAGTTCCCACCCTGTGCATATGATGAAACTGTGCCACCTCCTGCAATCTGTAACAACTGTGCAGGTACAGGTCAACATGTTGCTGATGCACAGGGTGACCACATAGACGTGTAGTAATAGTATCATGTTGTTAACAGTACTGTGTGCTGAATTAATTGTGGGTATATCACAGCATGCCTGATGCAGTAAGGGTGTGATTGTCATGTACTGTTGTCTACACCCATGGTAAGTACCATAGTGTATCATCTGCACATGTTGGCATACTGGTGGTAATGATGTCAACAGAAGGCTAAATACATAGGTAACACAGGGGATAAGGTAATGAATGTAGTAATACGCAATGATGGACATGTAAAATGCAAGTGGCATGTTGCCCACACTGGACTCTGCAATGCGAATGTTTGAGGATGTTGATATGTGTGCAGTACTACACGACTGGTACAGGACACACAGGAGCACCCTAGCACTGCAAGCTCACATCTCATACCATGCTAGACAGCCCCAACACAAAAAAATAACTGTCACAGGAGGGAGATTCCCCATATATGTTAGGGATACTGTGGTGGCAGGCCAGGTAGCATACATCCTACTAAGTATGGAACCACTGAGTGAAGGCTCAGTGTCTGTTATTTGACATGTGTATTACTGCAGGTATGAGCACATGGGTTTCCATCCAGTTATTGTACATCCTGACAGTACATGGTCTGTACACTTGTGTGCGCTGAGACTGGACCCTAGCCATCTGACCCGTGTATTTCCATGTACATGTGCATAGTGCCTGCATATTTGCAGTGTTACTTACTGGAAGTGGTACAGCTTGTTTGTTGTACAATGGACTACATGCAGCCCTGTTTACTGTAGCTTTGTTTGCATGCATGTTTGCTTGCAATTACCCTGGAATACTGATCCCACCTGCAATGCATAGTTATAGAGCTTCTGTGGACTCCTAGTGCCATCTGCATAGCTTACTATATGTATGTCCATGTCTCACTTGACAGAATGCCACTGTTTGTCCTGTTCACATGTACGTTGCCTGTGACACAGTGCATATGACTTACCTGTCATGTGTCCACATGAGCAGTCATATATGCTACTGCTAACTAATCACAGGCACTACACCTTCACATATTCATCTTCTGTTGAACCACCTGCTTTGCTAGGGACGGCCTGTACCTGTCACCCTTGGGCTTTCAGATATTGGCAAAGGCTCTTGCTACCCCCATAGTGCCTATGTTAGGCATGGCTCAAATGACAAACCCACCTTCATAGGTATCACAAGGGATAAGAAACTAAGAGTAATGCTACCCAACGCCAAAAGTCTAAACCTCAAGATGCATGCACCCGAAACTCTCCTTGGCATGGAGAACATCGATATCTGTGCAGTAACAGATGCCTGGTTCAGGGCTACTGAGAGCACACCAGCACTACCAGGTTTAACCTCATACCATGCTTTTCAGCCCCAAAACTTGGAACAAACCACAAATGGAGGGGGAGTATTCATATTCATCAAAGATACCCACACCTCCAGGTTGGTGGCAAAGCACGAAGCATCAGAGACTATCCATGTGCAACTAACAATGGGTGAAACTGCCTTCCAGGTTATAGCCTGCTACAGACCACCCTCCCAAACCCAATAACTGCACTCGGCCATCCTGTGAACAGTGGAAATATGAAGGTCTCTCCAAACACCATTATATTGGGCGACGTCAACTACCCAAACATGGACTGGGAGCATGACTCTAGATCCTACACCCTAGGCCAAAGATTCCTAGAATATATGAGCTCAAATGCTATGGAACAACTTGTTACCACTCCCACAAGAAGGGGAAACATACTGGACCTGATCATCACCAACATGGGGACTCTATGCTCCAGACCAGAAGTGTATCCCTCACTGGTAAGATCGGACCATAAACTAATCTCACTGGATATTCACATCCCGACCCCACCCCCTGCCCAGAACACCACAGTGAACAACTTCTCTAAAGCAAATTCACACTCCTCAAAACTGAGGTGGAAACCTTCAAAGCCCCCGGGCCTGTGGAAACTACAGACCAGACTGCATATTCCTCTATAAACGCATTCTATGGACACCTTCAGGAATGCATGGATCATGTGATCCTGAATAAAACCAAGACCCAATCCTCCAAAGGCAGACCTCCTGTCTGGTGGACCCCAGCCATAAACAAACTACACAATAGAAGGAGGAAGCTACTAAATGATACAGCAAATTCACAAATAGGAAGGCATCACTGATCAGTATTAGCAAATAACTACAGGCACTCATAAGATTGTCTAAGGCCAGCTTTGAGAGAAATTGCACAGGACACTAAGGATAATCACAAGGCTTTCTTTAGTTATGTTAGGAACCTGGGTGGTAATTCCCAGATATGCTCAGAGGTAGTCCAAAATGTCAATAGAAACACCAAACCCACAGACATTGCCAACATTCTAGCTGACAGGTTCAGTGCAAACCTCCACACTGAAAGGGCAAATATGTATCCCAGCAGAGTGCTGCCCCCCTGACATCTCAGATGCTCAGGTAAGAGCCGCCCTCTCCAAAGCAATACACACTGCATCAATGGGACGAGACAGTGTCCCGGGCTGTGTCCTACATGACCACCAAGACATGCTACTACCAAACATAAACCTACTGTTCAATCCCAGCCTTACTACAGGATATGTGTTGAAAGTGTGGTGTACAGCAACAGTGGTCCCTCTACAGGAAGGTGGTGCCTCAATGGATCCTGGACACTATCACCCCATAAGCCACACTAGCTTGGTCTGCAGAGCTATGGAAAGGATCATCATGGACCACATAAATATAGATATTGCGGACCTACAGACACTGGTTCATACCCAGTTTGGCTTTGTTAAGGGCAGATCCTGCCACTCAAACCTGGATGATTTCTTTGAAACAGTCACCAAGGCCATTGACGAGGGGAAGGCGGTTCACACAGCCTACCTGGACCTCGCAAAAGCCTTCAAAACAATACCCCACTCGGGCATTCTAGAGAAGCTCACCACCTTAAATATAAGCCCTTATGTCACTAGATGGATTGCACACTGGCTCAAGGACAGAACCCACATGGTTAGAATTGCTGGAGTCATGCCAGACTCCAAATAAGTTACGAGTTGTGTCCCACAAGGCTCAGTCCTGGGACCTCTCTTGTTTGGTATATATTTATCAGAGGTACAGGCCAACACAGAAGGACTGTGGCTGACCAAATATGCAGATGACTGCAAACTGGCCACCATAATCAACTCTCCAGCCGACGCAAGCGCCTTCCAAAGGGCATCATAGAAACAGACAACTTGTTCCAGAGCCATGGCCTCCAGCTGAATGCAAAGTGTGTATAGTCATCCTCTTTGGCAAAAACAAAGTGCCCACAAAGTACCATATAGGTGGTACTCCATTATGTACAGAAGAAGTAATTAGGGACCTGGGGACCCAAGTTGATAGCAATCTCTCATTTGACAACCACGTGGCCAAAGTGGTTAGAAAGACATTGTATATAGCCTACCCCATCATGAAGGGATTCACATCTACATCAAGGGAGGACATCGTGCCTCTTTACTCATCCCTCATCAGGCCCATAATTGAGTACAATCCCTCTGTCGGGATGTACCTTACCAGACACCTGCAGCAACTGGAAAGACATACAAGTACCTCACCAAGAGGATCAAAGGGCTCAAACAGATGCCATATGCTGACCGGTTAAATAAACCCCAGCTCTGCTCAGTGGCATACCGCCTGTTCAGAGGCAATCTGTGCCTAATGTATAACACCATGTCGAACCCGGAATTAATGGGCATGCTGCACCTGAGAATATCCAAATCCCATCGGGATACACGCTTGAGAGACCTGAGCCTCAGCACTGAAATAAATAGGACATGCTGGAGGGACAGATTCATAACCCAGACGCTCACTTCACTCTGGAATAAAATCCCAGTCCAGGTTAGGCAGAGTCCCTCATTGACTCTCTTCAAGAGGAATCTTGATGAGTGGATGGGACATTGTAGGTTTACCCCGGGTATCACTTCTGTGTCACTGTTAAACAGAGGCACAGTATACTAACCTCGAAAAGGGCATGGCAAGATATATTTACAATGGATGGTGACAGCCAAACACATTCTGGCTAGGTTCTTAAATGCCCTAGGGCAGATTGCCTAGTAAGACGCTATGAACCTATGAACCTATGTACCTTGTTCGCCATTGGCCCTATGTGCTGTTAATCACCATGGCAATCACAATACTATGGTAGCATGTCCAAAGGTCAGTTGTCAGTCACCTGTATGCTACAGTTGTGGAATCTGTGGGTCATGTGGCAATGTCACAGCTGCCACATGTACGCAGTCAACCCTCTCCCCTACACATGGACGTACAACACATGTATGAGATGGAACCACATAGCCAAACTGGGGACTAAGCACTCTGAACCCAGTACTGGCATAACCTGTCAGGTGGCATGCAATACTACAGTGACTACAATACCAGTCTGATGTAGACCTGCACTGACGGCAATACAAGCACGTGAACACACTGGGCCATTCGTGGAGCCTTAGAATAGCATCCTGCCTGAGCGGCACACACCTCTGCAGCTGGCACACAGGCATACGTTATGCCTGAACACATCACACATAACACATAGCACACAAATCCTGTGTGCCAGTCACAGCCTGTAATGGCTAGACAACACACCTGCCACAGTTGTGTTAGCTACCTTTATTGTCCGGTACAGTATGGTCACGCTCACCAGGCTGGACAAGGTGAAGGTCACAGTGATATGCCTGTGGGGCACTATGGTCCACCATATAACACAAGCATACAGGTCAGTCAGAGGCATGGACACATATGACTCAGTCATTGTCCATGCCACATACCTTCTCCTGCTGTACTTGTAGGGTGCTGACATCATCAGTGTTTAGAAAGGGGAATGTGCATCCTGTAGTCTTTTCTCCTAGTTGCCAAAAGGGACATCTCTCTCACACACACTAACCCCCTCAGCCAAACACACACACTTGCAGGATTCAAACCCCTACCTAACTATGTTATGACATTCGAGACAGACGCATTAGCAGAGTGCACTATTCGCATTACTGGGAGGTTTCCCTTCTCCTGCTGTACTTATAGGGTGCTGACATCATCAGTGTTTAGAAAGGGGAATGTGCATTCTGTAGTCTGTTCCCCTAGTTGCCAAAAGGGACATTTCCCTCACACACACTAACGCCCCCCCCCCAACCAAA
This sequence comes from Protopterus annectens, assembly GCF_019279795.1. Taxonomy (NCBI): domain Eukaryota; kingdom Metazoa; phylum Chordata; order Ceratodontiformes; family Protopteridae; genus Protopterus; species Protopterus annectens. Next base: position 691,944,036 of record NC_056741.1, read on the forward strand.
CACACACACTTGCCATTTTCAGGATTCAAACCCCTGAGACGGACGCATTAGCAGAGCGCGCTATTTGCATTACTGGGAGGTTTCCGTTCTCCTGCTGTACTTATAGGGTGCTGACATCATCAGTGTTTAGAAAGGGGAATGTGCATTCTGTAGTCTGTTCCCCTAGTTGCCAAAAGGGACACTTCCTTCACACACACTAACCCCCCTCAGCCAAACACACACACTTGCCATTCGCAGGATTCAAACCCCTATCTAACTATGTTATGACACTCAAGATGGATAGATTAGCAGAGCATGCTCTTCACATTACTGAGAGGCTTCCCTTCTCCTGCTGTACTTATAGGGTGCTGACATCATCAGTGTTTAGAAAGGGGAATGTGCATCCTGTAGTCTGTTCTCCTAGTTGCCAAAGGGCAATTTCCCCACACACACTAACCCCCTCAGCCAAACACACACACTTGCAGGATTCAAACCCCTACTTAATTATGTTATGACACTCTAGACAGACGCAGTAGCGGAGCACACTATTCGCATTATTGGGAGGTTTTCCTTCTCCTGCTGTACTTATAGGGTGCTGACATCATCAGTGTTTAGAAAGGGGAATGTGCATCCTGTAGTCTGTTCTCCTAGTTGCCAAAAGGGACATTTCCCTCACACACACTAACGCCCCTCAGCCAAACACACATACTTGCAGGATTCAAATCCCTACCTAACTATGTTATGACACTTGAGACAGACACATTAGCAGAGCGCGCTATTCGCATTACTGGGAGGTTTTTTTCTCTTGCTGTACTTATAGGGTGCTGACATCATCAGTGTTTAGAAAGGGGAATGTGCATCCTGTAGTCTCTTCTCCTAGTTGCCAAAAGGGACATTTTCCTCATACACAATTGCACACACACTAACTCCTCTCAGCCAAATGCACACACTTGCTATTAGCAGGATTCAAACCCCTATCTAACTATGTTATGACACTCAAGACGGACACATTCATAGAGCACGCTATTCGCATTACTGGGAGGTTTCCTTCTTGCTGTACTTATAGGGTGCTGACATCATCAGCGTTTAGAAAGGGGAATGTGCATCCTGTAGTCTGTTCTCCTAGTTGCCAAAGGGACATTTTCCTTACACACATTAACCCCACTCAGCCAAACACACACACTTGCCATTTGCAGGATTCAAACCCCTATCTAACTATGTTATGACACTTGAGACAGAAGCATTAGCGGAGCGTACTATTCACATTACTGGGAGGTTTCTCTTCTCTTGCTGTACTTATAGGGTGCTGACATCATCAGTGTTTAGAAAGGGGAATGTGCATCCTGTAGTCTGTTCTCCTAGTTGCCAAAAGGGACATTTCCCCTCACACAAAATTGCACACACACTAACCCGCCGAAGCTAAACACACACACTTGCAGGATTCAAACCCCTACCTAACTATGTTATGACACTTGAGACAAGCACATTAGCAGAGCGCGCTATTCACATTAGTGGGAGATTTCCCTTCTCCTGCTATACTTATAGGGTGCTGACATCATCAGTGTTTAGAAAGGGGAATGTGCATCCTGTAGTGTGTTTTCCCAGTTGCCAAAAGGGATATTTTTCTCCCACAGACTTGCACACACACCAACCTCATTCACACACACTGAGCATTTGCAGGATTCAAACCCCTACTTAACTATGTTATGACACTTGAGATGGACGCATTAGCGGAGGCGCCATTCACATTACTGGGAGGTTTTTCTTCTCCTGCTGTACTTATAGGGTGCTGACATCATCGGTGTTTAGAAAGGAGAATGTGCATCCTGTGGGGAGGCAGACGCTAAGCACACTCTGGCTAAGCTGTCATTCCCTAGGGCAAACAGCCTAGTGTTGACCTCTACACCCATATGTTTAATTGTCAAATGCACATTATTTGTTGCTGATAGACTGTTTGCATGTCTTTATTGCCATAGCATTCCCTGTTTGTATGAACAACTTGTGTATCTGTGGAAGATGTTTGCATATGGGAGGGAGCCACTATATCACATATGTCTCTGTAGTCATTTAACTGTGTGCACTGGGCAGATTGCTGTAATGTGGTTGGTTCCTGGAATAACACGTAAAAATACCAGATATGTGTGGCCAACTGCTAAACTGAGATTTGGCCTAAGTGTGTGAGCATGCCCAGTGTGAGCATTCCATATGTTGAACTCTGCAGCCCACCACATTTGTGGATGAGTGTGAACTTCAACAAATATCTCCCGCTTATGGTTGTGTGTTGTGTGTCATGTTGTGTAGTTACTGTACAACTGCTTTGTGTGTGAACACAACAGGATTATACTGTGTCTGCAGGGTTTGCATGGGATACTTTGCATACAGTTGTCAACATCCTTTCACACTGACCTAACACTGTAGTACTGTATAGTGTACTGGTTCAGTACTTTGACTGTGGTGGACAGTATCCTGGGCTTTAGTCCTATCACTGCTTTACATTTCCATAGTGAGCATAACAGCCTGGTTAGGGGCCAGTTGTGCACATCTGACCATGTTGCATTATGTTCAGATATGAACTACTTAAACCAGGCTTGTCCAACATTGGTAGTGTATTCCACAACATAGGTGTACATTTGCAAACACTAGTGATGTGCCCTAGGCCATTTCTAATGCTAGTCGGAGAGTGTGTTTGTCCTTTGACACACATTGTAAGTGGAGTTTGCCATGACATATGTCATGGTTAGTATACTGTGCCTCTGTCTACCTGTGACATGACAGTGATACCCAGGATAAAGCTACCATCTCCCATCCACTCATCAAGATTCCTCTTGAGGAGAATCGATAAGTGACTCTATGGGTAGCCTGTACTGGGAGTTTACTCATGGGTGGGTGTGGCTTCTGTGTTATGGATCATGCAGTACAGCTTGTCCTATGTAAGTCAGTGCTGGGGTTCAGGTCTCTCATGTGCATAGCTCACTGCCATTCAGATTGTACAAGGTGCAGCATGTTTATTGATACCAGCTTGGACATGGCTTTATACATCAGGCACAGCTTGCCTCTGGGTGGGCAGTATGGCAGTGTGTGTAGCTGCAGTTTGTTTAATCAGGCAACACATGGCATCTGTGCAAGCTCTTTGATACTCCTGGTTAGGTACTGTTGGGGACTTTACAGTTGATGGAGGTGTCTGCTGAGGTACATCCCTATTGTAGTCAATTGTAACGCTGATGAAGGATGACTGTAGAGCCACAATGACCTCCCCTTATCTAGATCTGACAACCTTCATGATTAGGTGGGTATATGGTATGTTTCTGTAAACAGTACAGCACATGTTTGTCCAATGCAGGATATCTCTCACCTTGTGTCCCCAGGTCTCTCATTACATGTTAAGTACATAATGGGTTAACACCTATGTGGCAATTGGTGGGCACTTACTGTATATCCACGGGGTTGACTATACACTTTTCTGCAATTAGCTTGCTGACATGGCTATGGCACCAGTTGTCTGTTTCTATGTGGCCTTTTTGTGGGATGCTTGTGTCAGCTGGTGGATCATATATGGTGAGCAGTTTGTAGTCCTCTGCAAACATGTTCAGACACAGTCATTCCATGTTGGCCTGTACCTATGGGGCATATATACCAGACGAGGGAGATCCCAGGACCAAGCCTTGTGGGATGCCAGTTATATCTGGTTTGTAGTCTGACATGGCTGCAGCATGTCTGACCATGTCTGTTCTGTCCTTGGTCTGGTTTGAAACCCTCTACTGACATAGGGGTTTATATTTAAGCTGGTGAGCATATCTATAATGAACACGTAGGGTATTGTATAGAAGCCTTTGCAAGGTCCAGCTACGCTGTGTGGACCACATTGCCCTCATCAATGACCTTAATGACTGTTTCAATTGAGTCAAACATGTTTAGGGGCAGGATCTGTACTTAAGAAAGCCCCACTGGGTAGGGTCCAGTGTCAGTAGGTCCCCAATATCTTTATGTCTGCGGTACATGCTGATCCTTTCCATAGCTGTGCAGACCGAGCTTCTCAGGATTCTGGGATGGTAGTTTTCAGTATCCATTCAGGCAACACCTTTATTGAGAAGGACCACTGTTGTTGTACACTGCTCTTTGGGTACATATCCTGTGGTAAGGCTGACATTGAGCAGCAGTGTGATTTGGCATTCCATTCATCTTGGAGTCCATGTTGGACTCAGCCCAGGACACCATCTCTTACCATTGCTGCTGTGTGTTTTGCTTTGTAGATGCTGGCTGTTACCTCAGCATCTGCAATGTCAGGGGGCCAGCAGTCTGCTGGGACAGATATTTTGCATTCTGGGAGGGGGGGGGGGTTGCACTGCACCTGTCAGGATGCATGTTGGCAATATGTGTGTGTGTTTGGTATGTTGTTTGTGATATTTGTGTGATTCAGAGCATATCTGTGAATTCCCAACACGGTTCCTACCATCAGTTGTGAAAGCCTTGGGATTATCCTTAGTGTCCTGTACAATTTGTATCTTCATAGGTTCATACTAGGCTATCCACCCTAGGGCATTTGTTAGCCTATCCAGAGTGTGTGTGGCTTTCGCCACCCCTTGCTATGTGAATATTATGGCCATTTATGATTTGCTTTGCTGTGCCTCTGTCTGGACATGACACAGTGAAGACCCCCAGTGTAACTCTACGATCATCCATCCACTTGGCAAGATTCCTGTTGAAGAGTGCCAGTGAGGGGCTCTGCCTAACATGGAGTAGGATTCTGGTCCAGGGTGTGGGGAGCCTCTGGATTATGAATCTGTCCCTCCAGCACATCCTATTTCATTATTTGTTGAGGTTGACATCTCTCACTCTCACAGCTCCGATGGCTTTGAGTTTTCTGGGGTGGAGCATGTCCATTACTCCTGTGTTGGGCATGGCCTTGTACAACAGGCATGCAATGCCTCTGTGTAGGCAGTATGTGACTGCATTCAGCTGGGGTGTCTACAGCCAGGCAGCATATGACATATATTTGAGACCCTTTATCCTCTTGGTGAGGTACCTTTGAGGTCTTTCTAACTGCTGCAGGTGTCAGGTAAGGTACATCCCATATGAGGCATTGTACTAGATTATGGGTGTGATAAGAGAACAGTATATGGGCACAATGACCTCTGTTGACGTAGATGTGAATCCTTTCATGATACGGTGTCCAATGTAGACAGTCTTCCTAGCCACATTGGCAATGTGAGTGTCACATAACAGGTTACTGTCCACTTGTGTCCCTAGGTCCCTGATTACTCCTTCCATACATAATGGTTTACCACCTATGTGGTAATTTGTGGTACCTTGTTTGGTATTTGGTGGGACATTCATACTGTCCAGTGTCTTCAGGATGGCTGGGTGGGTTCCTGTGTGTGAGAGTGTGGTCTGTACATGCTACAGACTGTACAGCAGTCTTGCCTACAGTTAGTTGCACATGGGTGGACTCCAATGCCTTGTGCATTGTCAGTTACCTGGACGTATGGGTGTCTGTGCTGAATATGGATACTCACACTTATGTTTTGTTCCAGGTTTTGGGGCCATGACGCATGATATGTGGTATAACCTGGTAGTGCTGGTATGCTGTCAGGAGGCTTGCAGCAGGTTTCTGTCACTGCACAGACATCAATGTTCTCCATACTGGGGATGGCCTCGGGAGCATGCATATTGGGGTTTACACATCTGGCATTGGTCAGCATTACCCTTATGTTTCTTTCCACTTATGTTTTCTAGGGTGGTGGGTTAGTCTTTTCAGCCTTGCCTATGAAAGGCTCTATGGAGGTGGCAAAAGCCTTATCCAATATCCAGACGCCCAGGGGTAACAGGTGCAAGCCATCCCAGGAACAGCTGCGTGGCTTGTCAAGCATGACATCCCAAGCAGACAGACGTTGGATCCCCTTGGAATGACACCAGTAAGTGTGCCACTTGCTATAACTGATCATTCCGTGTTTGTACTGTGGCATCATTCTTGGTAAGGGTAGGATGCTGCAAACGGTGAGTGTCATACCGGCCTGGACTACATAATCAGGGAGCTCATCTATGTCTCTTTTCATGTAGTCTAGGGAAGTACATCTCAGGTCATTCTCACCAGCATGGACTATGACTGCATCATATTTCTACTTGCTTTGGGGTGACCTGCATACTTGTGTTATGTGGCTTATTGTGACAGCCTACAGGCAGATTACTGTACCCTTTCCCTTGTTCAGTCTGGTGTGCGGGACAGCAGTGTGTCTTGCTATGGAGTCACCTATTACAACTGTATCAGGCATGTTGTTTCTCCTTCTGGCCTGTGACTGTTTGGCACACCAGCTTTGTGTACTATGTGTTGCATGTGCTATGTTTGGAAGTTGTTTGATTGGGTGTCTGCTTTAGAGGCCTCTGTTGGTGTGCTGTGTTTGTAATTTGTGCCTCCGGGAATGTTTTTCTGTGTTTATGTCTTTGGTTTGCAGTTGTGATAGGTCTATGTGGGACTGTGTTTGTGGTGTGTGTGGTTACCTTCTCCTCCTGACTAGTTTTGGGAGTACTGAGTTGAGGGAGCTCAGCCTCCAGTTTGGATAGATGGTTGCATCTCTCACATATATTTGTATTTCTTGGGGAGTTGGGGTTGTCTGTGTACTTGGGGCAGGTGTAACATTGCCTCAAGATTCACAGATTCAACTTGTTGTGGCTGGCCTTAGTGGATTGTATGTGTTGACATGTTTCATAGTTTCATAGTATAGTACTAGGCTATCTGCCCTGGGGCATTTGTAAGCCTAGCCATAGTGATGTGGCTTTTGCCACACCATGAAATGGTACAAAAATGTACAGAATAAATCTAGAATACTGTGCCTCTGTCTAGTAATTGACACAATAAAGGTCCCCTTATATAATAGAATTAGTTTACTATGCCCCTGTCTAGCAGTGACACAGATGTGACCCCTGGGTAAACTTACGATCTCCCATCCACTCATCAAGATTTCTCTTGAAGAGAGTCAGTGAGGGGCTCTGCCTAATACAAACTGGGATCCTGTTCCAAAGCATGGAAAGCCTCTGGGTTATGAATCTATCCCTCCAGCATGTCCTATTCATACTTGTGCCGAGGTTTACGTCTTTAGCTCTCATGGTCCTGATGGATTTGGATTTTTTGAGGTGGAGCATGTCCATCAGATCCTGATTGGACATGGCCTTGTACATCAGGCAGAGATCACCTCTGAGCAGGCGGTATGCTACTGAATAGAGCTGAAGTTTCTTTAGTCTGGCAGAATAAGACATATGTTGGAGACCCTTGATCCTTTTGGTGAGGTACTTTGTGGTCTCTCCAGCTGTTGCAAATGCCGGGTGAGGTACATACCAAATGGGGCATTTTACTCAATCATGGGTCTGATGAGGGAGGAATAAAGGGGTACAATGACATCCTTGGATCTGGATGTGAATCCCTTCATGATGAGGTGTGCAAGGTAGAATGTTTTTCTAACCCCTTTGGCAACGTGGGTGTCAAATGAGAGGTCACTAACTACTTGGGTCCCTAGGTCTCTGATTACTTTTTCCGTACTCAGTGGGTTGCTGTCTATGTGATAATTTGTGGGTACTTTGTTTTTTCCAAAAGGGATGACTATACATTTTTTGGCATTTAGTTTAAGGCCGTGACTACGGCACCAGTTGTCCGTTTCAGTGAGGCCTTTTTGTAGGTTGTGTGTGTCTGCTGGTGTATCGACTATGGCGCCTAGTTTGCAGTCATCTGCAAACTTTGTCAGCCACAGCCCTCCCATGTTTGCTTTAACATCTGAGAAATAAATGCTGAACAAGAGGGGTCCCAGGACTGATCCCTGTGGGACACCACTTGTGACTGGCTTTAAGTCTGACATTGCTCCAGCGATTTTAACTTTATGGGCTCTGTCCTTTAGCCAGTTTTCAACCCATCTAGTGACATAAGGGTTTACTTTTAAGCTGTTTAGCTTATCTATGATGCCTGAGTGGGGTATTGTGTTGAAGGCCTTAGCCAAGTCCAGGTATGCTGTATGGACTGCTTTGCCCTCATCAGTGGCTCTAGTGACTGTTTTGAAAAAGTCAACCAGGTTTAAAAGGCAGGATCTGCCCTTTACAAAGCCAAACTGGGTGGGGTCAAGTGTCTGTAGGTCCCTATGTCTCTCTTTATGAGTTCCATAATGATTCTTTCCATAGCTTTGCAGACCAGGCTAGTTAAGCTTATGGGGCGGTAGTTTCCAGGGTCTGTAGAGGCACCCTCCTTGTGGAGTGGGACCACTGTTGCTGCACGCCAGCGCTCAGGTACATATCCCAAGTATGGCTAAGGTTAAATAGCATTTTTATGTGTGGGTTTAGCTCCTCTTGAGTTCACGTAACACGCCCCAGGATACCATCAGGACCCATTGATGCTGTGTTTTTTGCTTTGTTTAGGGCGGTTCTCACTTGGACATCTGAGATGACAGGGAGATTACATTCAGCTGGGATAAGTATATCTTCTTTTGGAGGTGAAGGAGGGGAGAAATTTGCACTTAACCTGTCAGCCAGAATGTTAGCAATATCTGTGGGTTCAGTTTATTTTTGTTGTTGTGAACCAACTCTGAGCATATCTGAGGGTTTTCCCAGGTTTCTAACATAGCTGAAGAAGGCTTTGTGGTTATCTTTAGTGTCCTTAGCGATTTTTCTCTCAAAGTTTGCCTTGGATGTTTTTATGAGAGAATGTAGTTTTCTGCTAATGTTGATCAGAGATGTCTTCCCTTCATGGGATTTCGCTCTGACGTGCAGTAGCTTCCTTCTTTTGTTATACAATTTGTTTATGGCTGAGGTCCACCAGACAGCATGCTTACATTTGGTGGAGAGGGACTTGGATTTGTTTGGGATTGCATGATCCATGCATTCTTGGAGATGTCCATAGAAAGCATTAGTGAAGGATTCGGCATTGTGGGATGTGGTATCCACTGGCACAGTGGGCTTAAAGGATACCATCTCAGTCTTAAGAAGAGTGAAGTCTGCTTTTGAGAAGTTTTTCACTGTGGTCTTTTGTGCTGGGGTGGAGGTGGGATATGTATATCCAGGGTGATTAGTTTGTGGTCAGATCTCACTAGTGAGGGTATACTTCCGGTGTGGAGCATTTTGTCCCCATGTTTGTGATGATCAGGTCTAGTATATTATCTCCCCTAGTGGGAGAGGTGACTAGTTGTCCCAGTGCATTTGAATTTATGAATTCCAGGAACCTTTGGGCTAGGATATTAGGGCTAGAATAATGTACCCAATCTATGTTTGGGTAGTTGAAATCTCCCAGTATGATGGTATTTTGTGATACATTCATATCCTCCAATGTCTTCAGGAAGGCTGAGTAGGGTTCTTGAGATTGGGAGGGCGGTCTGTAACATGCTACCAGTTGTATAGCAGTTTTGCCTATGGTTAGTTGCACCTGTATAGCCTCTGATGCTTCATGTGTTGCTACTAACCTGGAAGTGTGGGTGTCCTTTATGAATATGGACACTCCCCTCCTTGTGGTTCGGCCCGGGTTTGGGGGCCGAAAAGCATGATACGAGGTATAGCCTGGTAGTGCTGGGGTGCTCTCAGGAGCCTTGAACCAGGTTTCAGTTACTGCACAGACGTTGATGTTCTCCATGCTGAGGAGTGCATCAAGTGCCTGCATCTTGAGATTTAGACTTCTGGCGTTGAGCAGCATTACCCTTAGTTTTTTCCATTTTGTTTTCTAAGGAGGTGGGTTTGTCTTTGAGCCTTGGTAAAAGGCACTATGGGGTGGCAAGAGCCTTAGCCAATATCCGGAAGCCCAGTGGTGACAGGTGTAAGCCATCCCATGAAGCAGAGTGGCTTGTCCAACATATCATTCCAGGCAGACAGACATTGATCCCTTAGAATGACATCAGCACTTGAGCCAATTGTTAAAGCTGATCATCTTGTCTTTGTATTGTGGTATCATTCTTGGTGAGGGCAAGATGCTGCTCAGGGTCAGGGTCATACCAGCCTGGGCTACATAATCGGAGAGCTCCTCTATGTCTCTTTTCATGTAGTCCAGGGAGGTACGTCTCAGGTCATTCACACCAGCATGGACAATGACGGAGTCATATTTCTACTTGCTTTGGAGTGACCTGAGTGCGTGTGTTATGTCATGGATCCTAGCTCCCGATAGACAGCTCACAGTCACCTTCTCCTTGTTCAGCCTGGTCAGTGGGACATCAGTGTGCCGGACAACAGAGTCCCCTATAACAAGTGTATTTGGTGTGTTGTTTGGCCTTAAGGGCTGTGGTTGTGAGGCACACTGATTTTGTGAGATATGTGATTTGTGGGTATTGTTGAGGGGTGGCTGTTGCTTGGATATCTGCTTTAGGAGGTCTTTGCTGTTTAGGCAGATTTTATTTAGAGCCTCCGAGTATGTTTTGTGTGTTTATGTGTTGGGTATGCAGATGCAATAGGTCTGTGTGAGACTGGATTTGTGGTGTGGGTGGTTACCTTTTCCTCCTGACTGACTGTGCCAGTCTTGAGTTGAGAGAGCTCTGCCTCCAGTCTGGCTGTGTATCTGCATCTCTCACATGTATTAGAGTTTGTTGGACGGAGGAGAGGGTTGTTCAGTGTACATAAGGCAATTGTAACATTGCCTCAAAATTCCCAGATTCAACAGCTGGATTGAGAGTAACCTTGAAACTGACCCTTGGACATACCAGATTAGTATAGGGAACTGTTTTTACTGATCAGATTAGGAAGGGAACTTATTTTCACTTGATCAAGAAGGACCAATCGGGAGTCTAATACTTATGAGAAGTCAAGGAGGGTGTAATGCTTTAGTTAGTTAGTGTTTATTTATAAGAGCTGAGCAAGTGCAGGGCTTTAGAAAGAGAATAGAGTGATTACTTTGAGAGTTTGAACAGTTCTAAGGGAAAAAGTGAAGAGCAGACTTTGTGGAGCCTGGAATAGTTTAAACATACTGGACCTGATCATCACCAACATGGGGACTCTATGCTCCAGACCAGAAGTGTATCCCTCACTGGTAAGATCGGACCATAAACTAATCTCACTGGATATTCACATCCCGACCCCACCCCCTGCCCAGAACACCACAGTGAACAACTTCTCTAAAGCAAATTCACACTCCTCAAAACTGAGGTGGAAACCTTCAAAGCCCCCGGGCCTGTGGAAACTACAGACCAGACTGCATATTCCTCTATAAACGCATTCTATGGACACCTTCAGGAATGCATGGATCATGTGATCCCGAATAAAACCAAGACCCAATCCTCCAAAGGCAGACCTCCTGTCTGGTGGACCCCAGCCATAAACAAACTACACAATAGAAGGAGGAAGCTACTAAATGATACAGCAAATTCACAAATAGGGAAGGCATCACTGATCAGTATTAGCAAATAACTACAGGCACTCATAAGATTGTCTAAGGCCAGCTTTGAGAGAAATTGCACAGGACACTAAGGATAATCACAAGGCTTTCTTTAGTTATGTTAGGAACCTGGGTGGTAATTCCCAGATATGCTCAGAGGTAGTCCAAAATGTCAATAGAAACACCAAACCCACAGACATTGCCAACATTCTAGCTGACAGGTTCAGTGCAAACTTCTCTCCCCCCTCCACACTGAAAGGGCAAATATGTATCCCAGCAGAGTGCTGCCCCCCTGACATCTCAGATGCTCAGGTAAGAGCCGCCCTCTCCAAAGCAATACACACTGCATCAATGGGACGAGACAGTGTCCCGGCTGTGTCCTACATGACCAGCAAGACATGCTACTACCAAACATAAACCTACTGTTCAATCCCAGCCTTACTACAGGATATGTGTTGAAAGTGTGGTGTACAGCAACAGTGGTCCCTCTACAGGAAGGTGGTGCCTCAATGGATCCTGGACACTATCACCCCATAAGCCACACTAGCTTGGTCTGCAGAGCTATGGAAAGGATCATCATGGACCACATAAATATAGATATTACAGACCTACAGACACTGGTTCATACCCAGTTTGGCTTTGTTAAGGGCAGATCCTGCCACTCAAACCTGGATGATTTCTTTGAAACAGTCACCAAGGCCATTGACGAGGGAAGGCGGTTCACACAGCCTACCTGGACCTCGCAAAAGCCTTCAAAACAATACCCCACTCGGGCATTCTAGAGAAGCTCACCACCTTAAATATAAGCCCTTATGTCACTAGATGGATTGCACACTGGCTCAAGGACAGAACCCACATGGTTAGAATTGCTGGAGTCATGCCAGACTCCAAATAAGTTACGAGTTGTGTCCCACAAGGCTCAGTCCTGGGACCTCTCTTGTTTGGTATATATTTATCAGAGGTACAGGCCAACACAGAAGGACTGTGGCTGACCAAATATGCAGATGACTGCAAACTGGCCACCATAATCAACTCTCCAGCCGACGCAAGCGTCTTCCAAAGGGGCATCATAGAAACAGACAACTTGTTCCAGAGCCATGGCCTCCAGCTGAATGCAAAAGTGTGTATAGTCATCCTCTTTGGCAAAAACAAAGTGCCCACAAAGTACCATATAGGTGGTACTCCATTATGTACAGAAGAAGTAATTAGGGACCTGGGGACCCAAGTTGATAGCAATCTCTCATTTGACAACCACGTGGCCAAAGTGGTTAGAAAGACATTGTATATAGCCTACCCCATCATGAAGGGATTCACATCTACATCAAGGGAGGACATCGTGCCTCTTTACTCATCCCTCATCAGGCCCATAATTGAGTACAATCCCTCTGTCGGGATGTACCTTACCAGACACCTGCAGCAACTGGAAAGACGCCACAAGTACCTCACCAAGAGGATCAAAGGGCTCAAACAGATGCCATATGCTGACCGGTTAAATAAACCCCAGCTCTGCTCAGTGGCATACCGCCTGTTCAGAGGCAATCTGTGCCTAATGTATAACACCATGTCGAACCCGGAATTAATGGGCATGCTGCACCTGAGAATATCCAAATCCCATCGATACACGCTTGAGAGACCTGAGCCTCAGCACTGAAATAAATAGGACATGCTGGAGGGACAGATTCATAACCCAGACGCTCACTTCACTCTGGAATAAAATCCCAGTCCAGGTTAGGCAGAGTCCTCATTGACTCTCTTCAAGAGGAATCTTGATGAGTGGATGGGACATTGTAGGTTTACCCTGGTATCACTTCTGTGTCACTGTTAAACAGAGGCACAGTATACTAACCTCGAAAAGGGCATGGCAAGATATATTTACAATGGATGGTGACAGCCAAACACATTCTGGCTAGGTTCTTAAATGCCCTAGGGCAGATTGCCTAGTAAGACGCTATGAACCTATGAACCTATGTACCTTGTTCGCCATTGGCCCTATGTGCTGTTAATCACCATGGCAATCACAATACTATGGTAGCATGTCCAAAGGTCAGTTGTCAGTCACCTGTATGCTACAGTTGTGGAATCTGTGGGTCATGTGGCAATGTCACAGCTGCCACATGTACACAGTCAACCCTCTCCCTACACATGGACGACAACACATGTATGAGATGGAACCACATAGCCAAACTGGGGACTAAGCACTCTGAACCCAGTACTGGCATAACCTGTCAGGTGGCATGCAATACTACAGTGACTACAATACCAGTCTGATGTAGACCTGCACTGACGGCAATACAAGCACGTGAACACACTGGGCCATTCGTGGAGCCTTAGAATAGCATCCTGCCTGAGCACACACCTCTGCAGCTGGCACACAGGCATATGTTATGCCTGAACACATCACACATAACACATAGCACACAAATCCTGTGTGCCAGTCACAGCCTGTACGGCTAGACAACACACCTGCTACAGTTGTGTTAGCTACCTTTATTGTCCGGTACAGTATGGTCACGCTCACCAGGCTGGACAAGGTGAAGGTCACAGTGATATGCCTGTGGGGCACTATGGTCCACCATATAACACAAGCATACAGGTCAGTCAGAGGCATGGACACATATGACTCAGTCATTGTCCATGCCACATACCTTCTCCTGCTGTACTTGTAGGGTGCTGACATCATCAGTGTTTAGAAAGGGGAATGTGCATCCTGTAGTCTTTTCTCCTAGTTGCCAAAAGGGACATCTCTCTCACACACACTAACCCCCTCAGCCAAACACACACTTGCAGGATTCAAACCCCTACCTAACTATGTTATGACATTCGAGACAGACACATTAGCAGAGCACACTATTCGCATTACTGGGAGGTTTCCCTTCTCCTGCTGTACTTATAGGGTGCTGACATCATCAGTGTTTAGAAAGGGGAATGTGCATTCTGTAGTCTGTTCCCCTAGTTGCCAAAAGGGACATTTCCCTCACACACACTAACGCCCCCCCCCCCCAGCCAAACACACACACTTGCCATTTTCAGGATTCAAACCCCTGAGACGGACGCATTAGCAGAGCGCGCTATTTGCATTACTGGGAGGTTTCCCTTCTCCTGCTGTACTTATAGGGTGCTGACATCATCAGTGTTTAGAAAGGGGAATGTGCATTCTGTAGTCTGTTCCCCTAGTTGCCAAAAGGGACACTTCCTTCACACACACTAACCCCCCTCAGCCAAACACACACACTTGCCATTCGCAGGATTCAAACCCCTATCTAACTATGTTATGACACTCAAGATGGATAGATTAGCAGAGCATGCTCTTCACATTACTGAGAGGCTTCCCTTCTCCTGCTGTACTTATAGGGTGCTGACATCATCAGTGTTTAGAAAGGGGAATGTGCATCCTGTAGTCTGTTCTCCTAGTTGCCAAAAGGGCAATTTCCCCACACACACTAACCCCCCTCAGCCAAACACACACACTTGCAGGATTCAAACCCCTACTTAATTATGTTATGACACTCAAGACAGACGCATTAGCGGAGCACACTATTCGCATTTTTGGGAGGTTTCCCTTCTCCTGCTGTACTTATAGGGTGCTGACATCATCAGTGTTTAGAAAGGGGAATGTGCATCCTGTAGTCTGTTCTCCTAGTTGCCAAAAGGGACATGTTCCTCACACACACTAACGCCCCTCAGCCAAACACACATACTTGCAGGATTCAAATCCCTACCTAACTATGTTATGACACTTGAGACAGACACATTAGCAGAGCTGCTATTCGCATTACTGGGAGGTTTCCTTCTCTTGCTGTACTTATAGGGTGCTGACATCATCAGTGTTTAGAAAGGGAATGTGCATCCTGTAGTCTCTTCTCCTAGTTGCCAAAGGGACATTTTTCTCATACACAATTGCACACACTAACTCCTCTCAGCCAAATGCACACACTTGCTATTAGCAGGATTCAAACCCCTATCTAACTATGTTATGACACTCAAGACGGACGCATTCATAGAGCACGCTATTCGCATTACTGGGAGGTTTCCTTCTCTTGCTGTACGTATAGGGTGCTGACATCATCAGCGTTTAGAAAGGGAATGTGCATCCTGTAGTCTGTTCTCCTAGTTGCCAAAAGGGACATTTTCCTTACACACACATTAACCCCACTCAGCCAAACACACACACTTGCCATTTGCAGGATTCAAACCCCTATCTAACTATGTTATGACACTTGAGACAGACGCATTAGCGGAGCATGCTATTCACATTACTGGGAGGTTTCTCTTCTCTTGCTGTACTTATAGGGTGCTGACATCATCAGTGTTTAGAAAGGGGAATGTGCATCCTGTAGTCTGTTCTCCTAGTTGCCAAAAGGGACATTTCCCCTCACACAAAATTGCACACATACTAACCCGGCTGAGCACACACACACTTGCAGGATTCAAACCCTACCTAACTATGTTATGACACTTGAGACCAGCACATTAGCAGAGCGGCTATTCACATTAGTGGGAGATTTCCTTCTCCTGCTATACTTATAGGGTGCTGACATCATCAGTGTTTAGAAAGGGGAATGTGCATCCTGTAGTGTGTTTTCCCAGTTGCCAAAAGGGATATTTTTCTCCCACAGACTTGCACACACACCAACCTCATTCACACACACTGAGCATTTGCAGGATTCAAACCCCTACTTAACTATGTTATGACACTTGAGATGGACGACATGAGCGGAGCCATTCACATTACTGGGAGGTTTTTCTTCTCCTGCTGTACTTATAGGGTGCTGACATCATCGGTGTTTAGAAAGGGGAATGTTCATCCTGTGGGGAGGCAGACGCCAAGCACACTCTGGCTAAGCTGTCATTCCCTAGGGCAAACAGCCTAGTGTTGACCTCTACACCCATATGTTTAATTGTCAAATGCACATTATTTGTTGCTGATAGACTGTTTGCATGTCTTTATTGCCATAGCATTCCCTGTTTGTATGAACAACTTGTGTATCTGTGGAAGATGTTTGCATATGGGAGGGAGCCACTATATCACATATGTCTCTGTAGTCATTTAACTGTGTGCACTGGGCAGATTGCTGTAATGTGGTTGGTTCCTGGAATAACACGTAAAATACCAGATATGTGTGGCCAACTGCTAAACTGAGATTTGGCCTAAGTGTGTGAGCATGCCCAGTGTGAGCATTCCATATGTTGAACTCTGCAGCCCACCACATTTGTGGATGAGTGTGAACTTCAACAAATATCTCCGTTTATGGTTGTGTGTTGTGTGTCATGTTGTGTAGTTACTGTACAACTGCTTTGTGTGTGAACACAACAGGATTATACTGTGTCTGCAGGGTTTGCATGGGATACTTTGCATACAGTTGTCAACATCCTTTCACACTGACCTAACACTGTAGTACTGTATAGTGTACTGGTTCAGTACTTTGACTGTGGTGGACAGTATCCTGGGCTTTAGTCCTATCACTGCTTTACATTTCCATAGTGAGCATAACAGCCTGGTTAGGGGCCAGTTGTGCACATCTGACCATGTTGCATTATGTTCAGATATGAACTACTTAAACCAGGCTTGTCCAACATTGGTAGTGTATTCCACAACATAGGTGTACATTTGCAAACACTAGTGATGTGCCCTAGGCCATTTCTAATGCTAGTCGGAGAGTGTGTTTGTCCTTTGACACACATTGTAAGTGGAGTTTGCCATGACATATGTCATGGTTAGTATACTGTGCCTCTGTCTACCTGTGACATGACAGTGATACTCCAGGATAAAGCTACTATCTCCCATCCACTCATCAAGATTCCTCTTGAGGAGAATCGATAAGTGACTCTATGGGTAGCCTGTACTGGGAGTTTACTCATGGGTGGGTGTGGCTTCTGTGTTATGGATCATGCAGTACAGCTTGTCCTATGTAAGTCAGTGCTGGGGTTCAGGTCTCTCATGTGCATAGCTCACTGCCATTCAGATTGTACAAGGTGCAGCATGTTTATTGATACCAGCTTGGACATGGCTTTATACATCAGGCACAGCTTGCCTCTGGGTGGGCAGTATGGCAGTGTGTGTAGCTGCAGTTTGTTTAATCAGGCAACACATGGCATCTGTGCAAGCTCTTTGATACTCCTGGTTAGGTACTGTTGGGGACTTTACAGTTGATGGAGGTGTCTGCTGAGGTACATCCCTATTGTAGTCAATTGTAACGCTGATGAAGGATGACTGTAGAGCCACAATGACCTCCCCTTATCTGATCTAGATCTGACAACCTTCATGATTAGGTGGGTATATGGTATGTTTCTGTAAACAGTACAGCACATGTTTGTCCAATGCAGGATATCTCTCACCTTGTGTCCCCAGGTCTCTCATTACATGTTAAGTACATAATGGGTTAACACCTATGTGGCAATTGGTGGGCACTTACTGTATATCCACGGGGTTGACTATACACTTTTCTGCAATTAGCTTGCTGACATGGCTATGGCACCAGTTGTCTGTTTCTATGTGGCCTTTTTGTGGGATGCTTGTGTCAGCTGGTGGATCATATATGGTGAGCAGTTTGTAGTCCTCTGCAAACATGTTCAGACACAGTCATTCCATGTTGGCCTGTACCTATGGGGCATATATACCAGACGAGGGAGATCCCAGGACCAAGCCTTGTGGGATGCCAGTTATATCTGGTTTGTAGTCTGACATGGCTGCAGCATGTCTGACCATGTCTGTTCTGTCCTTGGTCTGGTTTGCAACCCTCTACTGACATAGGGGTTTATATTTAAGCTGGTGAGCATATCTATAATGAACACGTAGGGTATTGTATAGAAGCCTTTGCAAGGTCCAGCTACGCTGTGGACCACATTGCCCTCATCAATGACCTTAATGACTGTTTCAATTGAGTCAAACATGTTTAGGGGCAGGATCTGTACTTAAGAAAGCCCCACTGGGTAGGGTCCAGTGTCAGTAGGTCCTCAATATCTTTATGTCTCGGCACATGCTGATCCTTTCCATAGCTGTGCAGACCGAGCTTCTCAGGATTCTGGGATGGTAGTTTTCAGTATCCATTCAGGCAACACCTTTATTGAGAAGGACCACTGTTGTTGTACACTGCTCTTTGGGTACATATCCTGTGGTAAGGTTGACATTGAGCAGCAGTGTGATTTGGCATTCCATTCATCTTGGAGTCCATGTTGACTCCAGCCCAGGACACCATCTCTTACCATTGCTGCTGTGTGTTTTGCTTTGTAGATGCTGGCTGTTACCTCAGCATCTGCAATGTCAGGGGCCAGCAGTCTGCTGGGACAGATATTTTGCATTCTGGGAGGGTTGCACTGCACCTGTCAGGATGCATGCTGGCAATATGTGTGTGTTTGGTATGTTGTTTGTGATATTTGTGTGATTCAGAGCATATCTGTGAATTCCCAACACGGTTCCTACCATCAGTTGTGAAAGCCTTGGGATTATCCTTAGTGTCCTGTACAATTTGTATCTTCATAGGTTCATACTAGGCTATCCACCCTAGGGCATTTGTTAGCCTATCCAGAGTGTGTGTGGCTTTCACACCCCTTGCTATGTGAATATTATGGCCATTTATGATTTGCTTTGCTGTGCCTCTGTCTGGACATGACACAGTGAAGACCCCAGTGTAACTCTACGATCATCCATCCACTTGGCAAGATTCCTGTTGAAGAGTGCCAGTGAGGGGCTCTGGCCTAACATGGAGTAGGATTCTGGTCCAGGGTGTGGGGGAGCCTCTGGATTATGAATCTGTCCCTCCAGCACATCCTATTTCATTATTTGTTGAGGTTGACATCTCTCACTCTCACAGCTCTGATGGCTTTGAGTTTTCTGGGGTGGAGCATGTCCATTACTCCTGTGGGCATGGCCTTGTACAACAGGCATGCAATGCCTCTGTGTAGGCAGTATGTGACTGCATTCAGCTGGGGTGTCTACAGCCAGGCAGCATATGACATATATTTGAGACCCTTTATCCTCTTGGTGAGGTACCTTTGAGGTCTTTCTAACTGCTGCAGGTGTCAGGTAAGGTACATCCCATATGAGGCATTGTACTAGATTATGGGTGTGATAAGAGAACAGTATATGGGCACAATGACCTCTGTTGATCGATGTGAATCCTTTCATGATACGGTGTCCAATGTAGACAGTCTTCCTAGCCACATTGGCAATGTGAGTGTCACATAACAGGTTACTGTCCACTTGTGTCCCTAGGTCCCTGATTACTCCTTCCATACATAATGGTTTACCACCTATGTGGTAATTTGTGGTACCTTGTTTGGTATTTGGTGGGACATTCATACTGTCCAGTGTCTTCGGTTCCTGTGTGTGAGAGTGTGGTCTGTAGCATGCTACAGACTGTACAGCAGTCTTGCCTACAGTTAGTTGCACATGGGTGGACTCCAATGCCTGTGCATTGTCAGTTACCTGGACGTATGGGTGTCTGTGCTGAATATGGATACTGCACTCTTTTTATGTTTTGTTCCAGGTTTTGGGGCCATGACGCATGATATGTGGTATAACCTGGTAGTGCTGGTATGCTGTCAGGAGGCTTGCAGCAGGTTTCTGTCACTGCACAGACATCAATGTTCTCCATACTGGGGATGGCCTCGGGAGCATGCATATTGGGGTTTACACATCTGGCATTGGTCAGCATTACCCTTATGTTTCTTTCCACTTATGTTTTCTAGGGTGGTGGGTTAGTCTTTTCAGCCTTGCCTATGAAAGGCTCTATGGAGGTGGCAAAAGCCTTATCCAATATCCAGACGCAGGGTAACAGGTGCAAGCCATCCCAGGAACAGCTGCGTGGCTTGTCAAGCATGACATCCCAAGCAGACAGACATTGGATCCCCTTGAATGACACCAGTAAGTGTGCCACTTGCTATAACTGATCATTCCGTGTTTGTACTGTGGCATCATTCTTGGTAAGGGTAGGATGCTGCAAACGGTGAGTGTCATACCGCCTGGACTACATAATCAGGAGCTCATCATGTCTCTTTTCATGTAGTCTAGGGAAGTACATCTCAGGTCATTCACACCAGCATGGACTATGACTGCATCATATTTCTACTTGCTTTGGGGTGACCTGCATACTTGTGTGTTATGTGGCTTATTGTGACAGCCTACAGGCAGATTACTGTACCTTTCCCTTGTTCAGTCTGGTGTGCGGACAGCAGTGTGTCTTGCTATGGAGTCACCTATTACAACTGTATCAGGCATGTTGTTTCTCCTTCTGGCCTGTGACTGTTTAAGCACACCAGCTTTGTGTACTATGTGTTGCATGTGCTATGTTTGGAAGTTGTTTGATTGGGTGTCTGCTTTAGAGGCCTCTGTTGGTGTGCTGTGTTTGTAATTTGTGCCTCCGGGAATGTTTTTCTGTGTTTATGTCTTTGGTTTGCAGTTGTGATAGGTCTATGTGGGACTGTGTTTGTGGTGTGGTTACCTTCTCCTCCTGACTAGTTTTGGGAGTACTGAGTTGAGGAGCTCAGCCTCCAGTTTGGATAGATGGTTGCATCTCTCACATATATTTGTATTTCTTGGGGAGTTGGGGTTGTCTGTGTACTTGGGGCAGGTGTAACATTGCCTCAAGATTCACAGATTCAACTTGTTGTGGCTGGCCTTAGTGGATTGTATGTGTTGACATGTTTCATAGTTTCATAGTATAGTACTAGGCTATCTGCCCTGGGGCATTTGTAAGCCTAGCCATAGTGATGTGGCTTTGCCACACCATGAAATGGTACAAAAATGTACAGAATAAATCTAGAATACTGTGCCTCTGTCTAGTAATTGACACAATAAAGGTCCCCTTATATAATAGAATTAGTTTACTATGCCCTGTCTAGCAGTGACACAGATGTGACCCTGGGGTAAACTTACGATCTCCCATCCACTCATCAAGATTTCTCTTGAAGAGAGTCAGTGAGGGGCTCTGCCTAATACAAACTGGGATCCTGTTCCAAAGCATGGAAAGCCTCTGGGTTATGAATCTATCCCTCCAGCATGTCCTATTCATACTTGTGCCGAGGTTTACGTCTTTAGCTCTCATGGTCCTGATGGATTTGGATTTTTGAGGTGGAGCATGTGCATCAGATCCTGATTGGACATGGCCTTGTACATCAGGCAGAGATCACCTCTGAGCAGGCGGTATGCTACTGAATAGAGCTGAAGTTTCTTTAGTCTGGCAGAATAAGACATATGTTGGAGACCCTTGATCCTTTTGGTGAGGTACTTTTGTGGTCTCTCCAGCTGCTGCAAATGCCGGGTGAGGTACATACCAAATGGGGCATTTTACTCAATCATGGGTCTGATGAGGGAGGAATAAGGGGTACAATGACATCCTTGGATCTGGATGAATCCCTTCATGATGAGGTGTGCAAGGTAGAATGTTTTTCTAACCCCTTTGGCAACGTGGGTGTCAAATGAGAGGTCACTAACTACTTGGGTCCCTAGGTCTCTGATTACTTTTTCCGTACTCAGTGGGTTGCTGTCTATGTGATAATTTGTGGGTACTTTGTTTTTCCAAAGGGATGACTATACATTTTTGGCATTTAGTTTAAGGCCGTGACTACGCACCAGTTGTCCGTTTCAGTGAGGCCTTTTTGTAGGTTGTGTGTGTCTGCTGGTGTATCGACTATGGCGCCTAGTTTGCAGTCATCTGCAAACTTTGTCAGCCACAGCCCTCCCATGTTTGCTTTAACATCTGAGAAATAAATGCTGAACAAGAGGGGTCCCAGGACTGATCCCTGTGGGACACCACTTGTGACTGGCTTTAAGTCTGACATTGCTCCAGCGATTTTAACTTTATGGGCTCTGTCCTTTAGCCAGTTTTCAACCCATCTAGTGACATAAGGGTTTACTTTTAAGCTGTTTAGCTTATCTATGATGCCTGAGTGGGGTATTGTGTCAAGGCCTTAGCCAAGTCCAGGTATGCTGTATGGACTGCTTTGCCCTCATCAGTGGCTCTAGTGACTGTTTTGAAAAAGTCAACCAGGTTTAAAAGGCAGGATCTGCCCTTTACAAAGCCAAACTGGGTGGGGTCAAGGTTCTGTAGGTCCCCTATGTCTCTTTATGAGTTCCATAATGATTCTTTCCATAGCTTTGCAGACCAGGCTAGTTGCTTATGGGCTGTAGTTTCCAGGGTCTGTAGAGGCACCTCCTTGTGGAGTGGGACCACTGTTGCTGTACGCCAGCGTTCAGGTACATATCCCAAGTATGGCTAAGGTTAAATAGCATTTTATGTGTGGGTTTAGCTCCTCTTGAGTTCACGTAACACGACCCCAGGATACCATCAGGACCCATTGATGCTGTGTTTTTTGCTTTGTTTAGGGCGGTTCTCACTTGGACATCTGAGATGACAGGGAGATTACATTCAGCTGGGATAAGTATATCTTCTTTGGAGGTGAAGGAGGGGAGAAATTTGCACTTAACCTGTCAGCCAGAATGTTAGCAATATCTGTGGGTTCAGTTTATTTTTGTTGTTGTGAACCAACTCTGAGCATATCTGAGGGTTTTCCAGGTTTCTAACATAGCTGAAGAAGGCTTTGTGGTTATCTTTAGTGTCCTTAACGATTTTTCTCTCAAAGTTTGCCTTGGATGTTTTTATGAGAGAATGTAGTTTTCTGCTAATGTTGATCAGAGATGTCTTCCTTCATGGGATTTCGCCTGACGCAGTAGCTTCCTTCTTTTGTTATACAATTTGTTTATGGCTGAGGTCCACCAGACAGCATGCTTACATTTGGTGGAGAGGGACTTGGATTTGTTTGGGATTGCATGATCCATGCATTCTTGGAGATGTCCATAGAAAGCATTAGTGAAGGATTCGGCATTGTGGGATGTGGTATCCACTGGCACAGTGGGCTTAAAGGATACCATCTCAGTCTTAAGAAGAGTGAAGTCTGCTTTTGAGAAGTTTTTCACTGTGGTCTTTTGTGCTGGGGCTAGATGTGGGATATGTATATCCAGGTGATTAGTTTGTGGTCAGATCTCACTAGTGAGGGGTATACTCGTGTGGAGCATTTTGTCCCCATGTTTGTGATGATCAGGTCTAGTATATTATCTCCCTAGTGGGAGAGGTGACTAGTTGTCCCAGTGCATTTGAATTTATGAATTCCAGGAACCTTTGGGCTAGGATATTAGGGCTAGAATAATGTACCCAATCTATGTTTGGGTAGTTGAAATCTCCCAGTATGATGGTATTTTTGTGATACATTCATATCCTCCAATGTCTCAGGAAGGCTGAGTAGGGTTGTTGAGATTGGGAGGGCGGTCTGTAACATGCTACCAGTTGTATAGCAGTTTTGCCTATGGTTAGTTGCACCTGTATAGCCTCTGATGCTTCATGTGTTGCTACTAACCTGGAAGTGTGGGTGTCCTTTATGAATATGGACACTCCTCCTTTGTGGTTCGGCCCGGGTTTGGGGGCCGAAAAGCATGATCTGAGGTATAGCCTGGTAGTGCTGGGGTGCTCTCAGGAGCCTTGAACCAGGTTTCAGTTACTGCACAGACGCTGATGTTCTCCATGCTGAGGAGTGCATCAAGCGCCTGCATCTTGAGATTTAGACTTCTGGCTTGAGCAGCACACTTTAGTTTTTTCCATTTTTGTTTTCTAAGGAGGTGGGTTTGTCTTTTGAGCCTTGCGTAAAAAAGGCACTATGGGGTGGCAAGAGCCTTAGCCAATATCCGGAAGCCCAGTGGTGACAGGTGTAAGCCATCCCGAAGCAGAGTGGCTTGTCCAACATATCATTCCAGGCAGACAGACATTGATCCCCTGAATGACATCAGCACTTGAGCCAATTGTTAAAGCTGATCATCTTGTCTTTGTATTGTGGTATCATTCTTGGTGAGGGCAAGATGCTGCTCAGTGGTCAGGTCATACCAGCCTGGGCTACATAATCGGAGAGCTCCTCTATGTCTCTTTCATGTAGTCCAGGGAGGTATGCTCCCCAGGTCATTCACACCAGCATGGACAATGACGGAGTCATATTTCTACTTGCTTTGGAGTGACCTGAGGCGTGTGTTATGTGGCGGATCCTAGCTCCTGATAGACAGCTCACAGTCACCTTCTCCTTGTTCAGCCTGGTCAGTGGGACATCAGTGTGCCGGACAACAGAGTCCCTATAACAAGTGTATTTGGTGTGTTGTTTGGCCCAAGGGCTGTGGTTGTGAGGCACACTGATTTTGTGAGATATGTGATTTGTGGGTATTGTTGAGGGGTGGCTCTTGCTTGGATATCTGCTTTAGGAGGTCTTGGCTGTTTAGGCAGATGTTTAATTAGAGCCTCCGAGTATGTTTTCTTGTGTGTTTATGTGTTGGGTATGCAGATGCAATAGGTCTGTGTGAGACTGGATTTGTGGTGTGGGTGGTTACCTTTTCCTCCTGACTGACTGTGCCAGTCTTGAGTTGAGAGAGCTCTGCCTCCAGTCTGGCTGTGTATCTGCATCTCTCACATGTATTAGAGTTTGTTGGACGGAGGAGAGGGTTGTTCAGTACATAAGGCAATTGTAACATTGCCTCAAAATTCCCAGATTCAACAGCTGGATTGGAGAGTAACCTTGAAACTGACCCTTGGACATACCAGATTAGTATAGGGAACTGTTTTTTTTACTGATCAGATTAGGGAAGGGAACTTATTTTTCACTTGATCAAGAAGGACCAATCGGGAGTCTAATACTTATGAGAAGTCAAGGAGGGTGTAATGCTTTAGTTAGTTAGTGTTTATTTATAAGAGCTGAGCAAGTGCAGGGCTTTAGAAAGAGAATAGAGTGATTACTTTGAGAGTTTGAACAGTTCTAAGGGAAAAAGTGAAGAGCAGACTTTGTGGAGCCTGGAATAGTTTAAACCTGTTTAGACGGCGCTGCCCGACGTTGCTCAGTGCGCAAAACTGCGCCAAAAAGAGAGTTGTAGGGTTTTAAGAGAAAGAGAGATCAAGGAGTTTAGAATTGACCCAAAATGGCCAATAAAACTACAGCTTCTAGGTAGTAACCACTCCTCCAGGGACAAGCAGGCTGTTCAGTGTTAACCACTGGTGAACACAGAGACTTCCCTTTAGCCCAAGCAAGCACTGGCCTTCTAGAAACTTCCAAACAGTTCAGAACAGCAAACCTGTAACTGAACTTTCTTAACTTTCAGAAAGTGGGAAAAAAGCAAGATGTTTTTGTTTTTTATTTCTTGTTGTTGTAGTTTAAAGGTAGCAGAGATACACAAGCAGCAAAATAATCACAACAGTGCAATAAATGACCCCTCACTTGAGTGCTAGGCCAAAATCAGGTAAAATGCAGTTTTTAGAGAAAAAAATGATTTTAAATTAAGTGCAACACAGGAAATGCAGTAAACAGGCTCTAGATGTGTTCCAAGTACTGTTACTGTTACAGATATAAACTTTTAGCAAGCTGTAAAATGCCAAAAGTAGGTAGGCTGCAAAGCAGTAAAACTTAACAAAAATCAGAAGAAAATACTTAAAATCACAAAGTGGCTCTTTTCTTCTCTCAGCATTTTCTCCTCTTGGTAGGTGCTTCAGCAACAACTAGCAAGCCTGAAAAGATGCCAAAACCACGAGGCAGTCTGGTTTTAAGAGAGAGAGATCAAGGAGTTTAGGAATTGACCCAAAATGGCCAATAAAACTACAGCTTCTAGGTAGTAACCACTCCTCCAGGGACAGGCAGGCTGTTCAGTGTTAACCACTCCCACTGGTGAACACAGAGACTTCCCTTTAGCCCAAGCAAGCACTGGCCTTTTAGAAACTTCCAAGAGTTCAGAACACCAAATCTGTAACTGAACTTTCTTAACTTTCAGAAAGTGGGAAAAAAGCAAGATTTTTTTTTCTTTTTGTTGCAGTTTAAAGGTAGTAGAGATACACAAGCAGCAAAATAATCACAACAGTGCAATAAATAAACCCACACTTGAGTGCTAGGCCAAAATCAGGTAAAATGCAGTTTTTAGAGAAAAAAAACAATTTTAAATTAAGTGCAACACAGGAAATGCAGTAAACAGGCTCTAGATGTGTTCCAAGTACTGTTAATGTTACAGATATAAATTTTAGCAAGCTGGAAAATGCCAAAAAGTAGGCGGCAAAGCAGTAAAACTTAACAAAAAATCAGAAGAAAATACTTAAAATCACAAAAGTGGCTCCTTTTCTTCTCTCAGCGTTTTCTCCTCTTGGTAGGTGCTTCAGCAACAACTAGCAAGCCTGAAAAGACGCCAAAACCATGAGGCAGCCTGGTTTTAAGAGAGAGAGATCAAGGAGTTTAGAATTGACCCAAAATGGCCAATAAAACTACAGCTTCTAGGTAGTAACCACTCCTCCAGGGACAGGCAGGCTGTTCAGTGTTAACCACTCCCACTGGTGAACACAGAGACTTCCTTTTAGCCCAAGCAAGCACTGGCCTTCTAGAAACTTCCAAACAGTTCAGAACAGCAAATCTGTAACTGAACTTTCTTAACTTTCAGAAAGTGGGAAAAAGCAAGATTTTTGTTTTTTTTTTCTTTTGTTGTGAAGTTTAAAGGTAGCAGAAATACACAAGCAGCAAAATAATCACAACACGTAATAAATGACCCCACACTTGTGTTGGGCATGGCCTTGTACAACAGGCATGCAATGCCTCTGTGTAGGCAGTATGTGACTGCATTCAGCTGGGGTGTCTACAGCCAGGCAGCATATGACATATATTTGAGACCCTTTATCCTCTTGGTGAGGTACCTTTGAGGTCTTTCTAACTGCTGCAGGTGTCAGGTAAGGTACATCCCATATGAGGCATTGTACTAGATTATGGGTGTGATAAGAGAACAGTATATGGGCACAATGACCTCTGTTGACGTAGATGTGAATCCTTTCATGATACGGTGTCCAATGTAGACAGTCTTCCTAGCCACATTGGCAATGTGAGTGTCACATAACAGGTTACTGTCCACTTGTGTCCCTAGGTCCCTGATTACTCCTTCCATACATAATGGTTTACCACCTATGTGGTAATTTGTGGTACCTTGTTTGGTATTTGGTGGGACATTCATACTGTCCAGTGTCTTCAGGATGGCTGGGTGGGTTCCTGTGTGTGAGAGTGTGGTCTGCTACATGCTACAGACTGTACAGCAGTCTTGCCTACAGTTAGTTGCACATGGGTGGACTCCAATGCCTTGTGCATTGTCAGTTACCTGGACGTATGGGTGTCTGTGCTGAATATGGATACTCGCACTCTTTTTATGTTTTGTTCCAGGTTTTGGGGCCATGACGCATGATATGTGGTATAACCTGGTAGTGCTGGTATGCTGTCAGGAGGCTTGCAGCAGGTTTCTGTCACTGCACAGACATCAATGTTCTCCATACTGGGGATGGCCTCGGGAGCATGCATATTGGGGTTTACACATCTGGCATTGGTCAGCATTACCCTTATGTTTCTTTCCACTTATGTTTTCTAGGGTGGTGGGTTAGTCTTTTCAGCCTTGCCTATGAAAGGCTCTATGGAGTGGCAAAGCCTTATCCAATATCCAGGCATGGGGTAACAGGTGCAAGCCATCCCAGGAACAGCTGCGTGGCTTGTCAAGCATGACATCCCAAGCAGACAGACGTTGGATCCTTGGAATGACACCAGTAAGTGTGCCACTTGCTATAACTGATCATTCCGTGTTTGTACTGTGGCATCATTCTTGGTAAGGGTAGGATGCTGCAAGCGGTGAGTGTCATACCGGCCTGGACTACATAATCAGGGAGCTCATCTATGTCTCTTTTCATGTAGTCTAGGGAAGTACATCTCAGGTCATTCTCACCAGCATGGACTATGACTGCATCATATTTCTACTTGCTTTGGGGTGACCTGCATACTTGTGTTATGTGGCTTATTGTGACAGCCTACAGGCAGATTACTGTACCCTTTCCCTTGTTCAGTCTGGTGTGCGGGACAGCAGTGTGTCTTGCTATGGAGTCACCTATTACAACTGTATCAGGCATGTTGTTTCTCCTTCTGGCCTGTGACTGTTTGGCACACCAGCTTTGTGTACTATGTGTTGCATGTGCTATGTTTGGAAGTTGTTTGATTGGGTGTCTGCTTTAGAGGCCTCTGTTGGTGTGCTGTGTTTGTAATTTGTGCCTCCGGGAATGTTTTTCTGTGTTTATGTCTTTGGTTTGCAGTTGTGATAGGTCTATGTGGGACTGTGTTTGTGGTGTGTGTGGTTACCTTCTCCTCCTGACTAGTTTTGGGAGTACTGAGTTGAGGGAGCTCAGCCTCCAGTTTGGATAGATGGTTGCATCTCTCACATATATTTGTATTTCTTGGGGGGAGTTGGGGGTTGTCTGTGTACTTGGGGCAGGTGTAACATTGCCTCAAGATTCACAGATTCAACTTGTTGTGGCTGGCCTTAGTGGATTGTATGTGTTGACATGTTTCATAGTTTCATAGTATAGTACTAGGCTATCTGCCCTGGGGCATTTGTAAGCCTAGCCATAGTGATGTGGCTTTTGCCACACCATGAAATGGTACAAAAATGTACAGAATAAATCTAGAATACTGTGCCTCTGTCTAGTAATTGACACAATAAAGGTCCCCTTATATAATAGAATTAGTTTACTATGCCCCTGTCTAGCAGTGACACAGATGTGACCCCTGGGGTAAACTTACGATCTCCCATCCACTCATCAAGATTTCTCTTGAAGAGAGTCAGTGAGGGGCTCTGCCTAATACAAACTGGGATCCTGTTCCAAAGCATGGAAAGCCTCTGGGTTATGAATCTATCCCTCCAGCATGTCCTATTCATACTTGTGCCGAGGTTTACGTCTTTAGCTCTCATGGTCCTGATGGATTTGGATTTTTTGAGGTGGAGCATGTCCATCAGATCCTGATTGGACATGGCCTTGTACATCAGGCAGAGATCACCTCTGAGCAGGCGGTATGCTACTGAATAGAGCTGAAGTTTCTTTAGTCTGGCAGAATAAGACATATGTTGGAGACCCTTGATCCTTTTGGTGAGGTACTTTTGTGGTCTCTCCAGCTGTTGCAAATGCCGGGTGAGGTACATACCAAATGGGGCATTTTACTCAATCATGGGTCTGATGAGGGAGGAATAAAGGGGTACAATGACATCCTTGGATCTGGATGTGAATCCCTTCATGATGAGGTGTGCAAGGTAGAATGTTTTTCTAACCCCTTTGGCAACGTGGGTGTCAAATGAGAGGTCACTAACTACTTGGGTCCCTAGGTCTCTGATTACTTTTCCGTACTCAGTGGGTTGCTGTCTATGTGATAATTTGTGGGTACTTTGTTTTCCAAAAGGGATGACTATACATTTTTTGGCATTTAGTTTAAGGCCGTGACTACGGCACCAGTTGTCCATTTCAGTGAGGCCTTTTTGTAGGTTGTGTGTGTCTGCTGGTGTATCGACTATGGCGCCTAGTTTGCAGTCATCTGCAAACTTTGTCAGCCACAGCCCTCCCATGTTTGCTTTAACATCTGAGAAATAAATGCTGAACAAGAGGGGTCCCAGGACTGATCCCTGTGGGACACCACTTGTGACTGGCTTTAAGTCTGACATTGCTCCAGCGATTTTAACTTTATGGGCTCTGTCCTTTAGCCAGTTTTCAACCCATCTAGTGACATAAGGGTTTACTTTTAAGCTGTTTAGCTTATCTATGATGCCTGAGTGGGGTATTGTGTGAAGGCCTTAGCCAAGTCCAGGTATGCTGTATGGACTGCTTTGCCCTCATCAGTGGCTCTAGTGACTGTTTTGAAAAGTCAACCAGGTTTAAAAGGCAGGATCTGCCCTTTACAAAGCCAAACTGGGTGGGGTCAAGTGTCTGTAGGTCCCCTATGTCTCTCTTTATGAGTTCCATAATGATTCTTTCCATAGCTTTGCAGACCAGGCTAGTTAAGCTTATGGGCGGTAGTTTCAGGGTCTGTAGAGGCACCCTCCTTGTGGAGTGGGACCACTGTTGCTGTCGCCAGCGTTCAGGTACATATCGAAGTATGGCTAAGGTTAAATAGCATTTTTATGTGTGGGTTTAGCTCCTCTTGGAGTTCACGTAACACGCACCCCAGGATACCATCAGGACCCATTGATGCTGTGTTTTTTGCTTTGTTTAGGGCGGTTCTCACTTGGACATCTGAGATGACAGGGAGATTACATTCAGCTGGGATAAGTATATCTTCTTTTGGAGGTGAAGGAGGGGAGAAATTTGCACTTAACCTGTCAGCCAGAATGTTAGCAATATCTGTGGGTTCAGTTTATTTTTTGTTGTTGTGAACCAACTCTGAGCATATCTGAGGGTTTTCCCCAGGTTTCTAACATAGCTGAAGAAGGCTTTGTGGTTATCTTTAGTGTCCTTAGCGATTTTTCTCTCAAAGTTTGCCTTGGATGTTTTTATGAGAGAATGTAGTTTTCTGCTAATGTTGATCAGAGATGTCTTCCCTTCATGGGATTTCGCTCTGACGTGCAGTAGCTTCCTTCTTTTGTTATACAATTTGTTTATGGCTGAGGTCCACCAGACAGCATGCTTACATTTGGTGGAGAGGGACTTGGATTTGTTTGGGATTGCATGATCCATGCATTCTTGGAGATGTCCATAAAGCATTAGTGAAGGATTCGGCATTGTGGGATGTGGTATCCACTGGCACAGTGGGCTTAAAGGATACCATCTCAGTCTTAAGAAGAGTGAAGTCTGCTTTTGAGAAGTTTTTCACTGTGGTCTTTTGTGCTGGGGGTGGAGGTGGGATATGTATATCCAGGGTGATTAGTTGTGGTCAGATCTCACTAGTGAGGGTATACTTCGGTGTGGAGCATTTTGTCCCCATGTTTGTGATGATCAGGTCTAGTATATTATCTCCCTAGTGGGAGAGGTGACTAGTTGTTCCAGTGCATTTGAATTTATGAATTCCAGGAACCTTTGGGCTAGGATATTAGGGCTAGAATAATGAGCCCAATCTATGTTTGGGTAGTTGAAATCTCCCAGTATGATGGTATTTTGTGATACATTCATATCCTCCAATGTCTTCAGGAAGGCTGAGTAGGGTTCTTGAGATTGGGAGGCGGTCTGTAACATGCTACCAGTTGTATAGCAGTTTTGCCTATGGTTAGTTGCACCTGTATAGCCTCTGATGCTTCATGTGTTGCTACTAACCTGGAAGTGTGGTGTCCTTTATGAATATGGACACTCCCCTCCTTGTGGTTCGGCCCGGGTTTGGGGGCGAAGCATGATCTGAGGTATAGCCTGGTAGTGCTGGGGTGCTCTCAGGAGCCTTGAACCAGGTTTCAGTTACTGCACAGACGTTGATGTTCTCCATGCTGAGGAGTGCATCAAGTGCCTGCATCTTGAGATTTAGACTTCTGGCGTTGAGCAGCATTACCCTTAGTTTTTTCCATTTTGTTTTCTAAGGAGGTGGGTTTGTCTTTTGAGCCTTGCGTAAAAGGCACTATGGGTGGCAAGAGCCTTAGCCAATATCCGGAAGCCCAGTGGTGACAGGTGTAAGCCATCCCTTGAAGCAGAGTGGCTTGTCCAACATATCATTCAGGCAGACAGACATTGGATCCCTTAGAATGACATCAGCACTTGAGCCAATTGTTAAAGCTGATCATCTTGTCTTTGTATTGTGGTATCATTCTTGGTGAGGGCAAGATGCTGCTCAGGGTCAGGGTCATACCAGCCTGGGCTACATAATCGGAGAGCTCCTCTATGTCTCTTTTCATGTAGTCCAGGGAGGTACGTCTCAGGTCATTCACACCAGCATGGACAATGACGGAGTCATATTTCTACTTGCTTTGGAGTGACCTGAGTGCGTGTGTTATGTGGCGGATCCTAGCTCCCGATAGACAGCTCACAGTCACCTTCTCCTTGTTCAGCCTGGTCAGTGGGACATCAGTGTGCGGACAACAGAGTCCCCTATAACAAGTGTATTTGGTGTGTTGTTTGGCCTTAAGGGCTGTGGTTGTGAGGCACACTGATTTTGTGAGATATGTGATTTGTGGGTATTGTTGAGGGGTGGCTGTTGCTTGGATATCTGCTTTAGGAGGTCTTTGCTGTTTAGGCAGATTTTTAATTAGAGCCTCAGTATGTTTTGTGTGTTTATGTGTTGGGTATGCAGATGCAATAGGTCTGTGTGAGACTGGATTTGTGGTGTGGGTGGTTACCTTTTCCTCCTGACTGACTGTGCCAGTCTTGAGTTGAGAGCTCTGCCTCCAGTCTGGCTGTGTATCTGCATCTCTCACATGTATTAGAGTTTGTTGGACGGAGGAGAGGGTTGTCTGTGTACATAAGGCAATTGTAACATTGCCTCAAAATTCCCAGATTCAACAGCTGGATTGGAGAGTAACCTTGAAACTGACCCTTGGACATACCAGATTAGTATAGGGAACTGTTTTTTTTACTGATCAGATTAGGGAAGGGAACTTATTTTTCACTTGATCAAGAAGGACCAATCGGGAGTCTAATACTTATGAGAAGTCAAGGAGGGTGTAATGCTTTAGTTAGTTAGTGTTTATTTATAAGAGCTGAGCAAGTGCAGGGCTTTAGAAAGAGAATAGAGTGATTACTTTGAGAGTTTGAACAGTTCTAAGGGAAAAAGTGAAGAGCAGACTTTGTGGAGCCTGGAATAGTTTAAACATACTGGACCTGATCATCACCAACATGGGGACTCTATGCTCCAGACCAGAAGTGTATCCCTCACTGGTAAGATCGGACCATAAACTAATCTCACTGGATATTCACATCCCGACCCCACGCCTGCCCAGAACACCACAGTGAACAACTTCTCTAAAGCAAATTCACACTCCTCAAAACTGAGGTGGAAACCTTCAAAGCCCGGGCCTGTGGAAACTACAGACCAGACTGCATATTCCTCTATAAGCGCATTCTATGGACACCTTCAGGAATGCATGGATCATGTGATCCCGAATAAAACCAAGACCCAATCCTCCAAAGGCAGACCTCCTGTCTGGTGGACCCCAGCCATAAACAAACTACACAATAGAAGGAGGAAGCTACTAAATGATACAGCAAATTCACAAATAGGGAAGGCATCACTGATCAGTATTAGCAAATAACTACAGGCACTCATAAGATTGTCTAAGGCCAGCTTTGAGAGAAATTGCACAGGACACTAAGGATAATCACAAGGCTTTCTTTAGTTATGTTAGGAACCTGGGTGGTAATTCCCAGATATGCTCAGAGGTAGTCCAAAATGTCAATAGAAACACCAAACCCACAGACATTGCCAACATTCTAGCTGACAGGTTCAGTGCAAACTTCTCTCCCCCCTCCACACTGAAAGGGCAAATATGTATCCCAGCAGAGTGCTGCCCCCCTGACATCTCAGATGCTCAGGTAAGAGCCGCCCTCTCCAAAGCAATACACACTGCATCAATGGGACGAGACAGTGTCCCGGGCTGTGTCCTACATGACCACCAAGACATGCTACTACCAAACATAAACCTACTGTTCAATCCCAGCCTTACTACAGGATATGTGTTGAAAGTGTGGTGTACAGCAACAGTGGTCCCTCTACAGGAAGGTGGTGCCTCAATGGATCCTGGACACTATCACCCCATAAGCCACACTAGCTTGGTCTGCAGAGCTATGGAAAGGATCATCATGGACCACATAAATATAGATATTGCGGACCTACAGACACTGGTTCATACCCAGTTTGGCTTTGTTAAGGGCAGATCCTGCCACTCAAACCTGGATGATTTCTTTGAAACAGTCACCAAGGCCATTGGCGAGGGGAAGGCGGTTCACACAGCCTACCTGGACCTCGCAAAAGCCTTCAAAACAATACCCCACTCGGGCATTCTAGAGAAGCTCACCACCTTAAATATAAGCCCTTATGTCACTAGATGGATTGCACACTGGCTCAAGGACAGAACCCACATGGTTAGAATTGCTGGAGTCATGCCAGACTCCAAATAAGTTACGAGTTGTGTCCCACAAGGCTCAGTCCTGGGACCTCTCTTGTTTGGTATATATTTATCAGAGGTACAGGCCAACACAGAAGGACTGTGGCTGACCAAATATGCAGATGACTGCAAACTGGCCACCATAATCAACTCTCCAGCCGACGCAAGCGTCTTCCAAAGGGGCATCATAGAAACAGACAACTTGTTCCAGAGCCATGGCCTCCAGCTGAATGCAAAAGTGTGTATAGTCATCCTCTTTGGCAAAAACAAAGTGCCCACAAAGTACCATATAGGTGGTACTCCATTATGTACAGAAGAAGTAATTAGGGACCTGGGGACCCAAGTTGATAGCAATCTCTCATTTGACAACCACGTGGCCAAAGTGGTTAGAAAGACATTGTATATAGCCTACCCCATCATGAAGGGATTCACATCTACATCAAGGGAGGACATCGTGCCTCTTTACTCATCCCTCATCAGGCCCATAATTGAGTACAATCCCTCTGTCGGGATGTACCTTACCAGACACCTGCAGCAACTGGAAAGACGCCACAAGTACCTCACCAAGAGGATCAAAGGGCTCAAACAGATGCCATATGCTGACCGGTTAAATAAACCCCAGCTCTGCTCAGTGGCATACCGCCTGTTCAGAGGCAATCTGTGCCTAATGTATAACACCATGTCGAACCCGGAATTAATGGGCATGCTGCACCTGAGAATATCCAAATCCCATCGGGATACACGCTTGAGAGACCTGAGCCTCAGCACTGAAATAAATAGGACATGCTGGAGGGACAGATTCATAACCCAGACGCTCACTTCACTCTGGAATAAAATCCCAGTCCAGGTTAGGCAGAGTCCCTCATTGACTCTCTTCAAGAGGAATCTTGATGAGTGGATGGGACATTGTAGGTTTACCCCGGGTATCACTTCTGTGTCACTGTTAAACAGAGGCACAGTATACTAACCTCGGAAAAGGGCATGGCAAGATATATTTACAATGGATGGTGACAGCCAAACACATTCTGGCTAGGTTCTTAAATGCCCTAGGGCAGATTGCCTAGTAAGACGCTATGAACCTATGAACCTATGTACCTTGTTCGCCATTGGCCCTATGTGCTGTTAATCACCATGGCAATCACAATACTATGGTAGCATGTCCAAAGGTCAGTTGTCAGTCACCTGTATGCTACAGTTGTGGAATCTGTGGGTCATGTGGCAATGTCACAGCTGCCACATGTACACAGTCAACCCTCTCCCCTACACATGGACGTACAACACATGTATGAGATGGAACCACATAGCCAAACTGGGGACTAAGCACTCTGAACCCAGTACTGGCATAACCTGTCAGGTGGCATGCAATACTACAGTGACTACAATACCAGTCTGATGTAGACCTGCACTGACGGCAATACAAGCACGTGAACACACTGGGCCATTCGTGGAGCCTTAGAATAGCATCCTGCCTGAGCGGCACACACCTCTGCAGCTGGCACACAGGCATATGTTATGCCTGAACACATCACACATAACACATAGCACACAAATCCTGTGTGCCAGTCACAGCCTGTACGGCTAGACAACACACCTGCCACAGTTGTGTTAGCTACCTTTATTGTCCGGTACAGTATGGTCACGCTCACCAGGCTGGACAAGGTGAAGGTCACAGTGATATGCCTGTGGGGCACTATGGTCCACCATATAACACAAGCATACAGGTCAGTCAGAGGCATGGACACATATGACTCAGTCATTGTCCATGCCACATACCTTCTCCTGCTGTACTTGTAGGGTGCTGACATCATCAGTGTTTAGAAAGGGGAATGTGCATCCTGTAGTCTTTTCTCCTAGTTGCCAAAAGGGACATCTCTCTCACACACACTAACCCCCTCAGCCAAACACACACACTTGCAGGATTCAAACCCCTACCTAACTATGTTATGACATTCGAGACAGACGCATTAGCAGAGCGCACTATTCGCATTACTGGGAGGTTTCCCTTCTCCTGCTGTACTTATAGGGTGCTGACATCATCAGTGTTTAGAAAGGGGAATGTGCATTCTGTAGTCTGTTCCCCTAGTTGCCAAAAGGGACATTTCCCTCACACACACTAACGCCCCCCCCCCAGCCAAACACACACACTTGCCATTTTCAGGATTCAAACCCCTGAGACGGACGCATTAGCAGAGCGCGCTATTTGCATTACTGGGAGGTTTCCCTTCTCCTGCTGTACTTATAGGGTGCTGACATCATCAGTGTTTAGAAAGGGGAATGTGCATTCTGTAGTCTGTTCCCTAGTTGCCAAAAGGGACACTTCCTTCACACACACTAACCCCCCTCAGCCAAACACACACACTTGCCATTCGCAGGATTCAAACCCCTATCTAACTATGTTATGACACTCAAGATGGATAGATTAGCAGAGCATGCTCTTCACATTACTGAGAGGCTTCCCTTCTCCTGCTGTACTTATAGGGTGCTGACATCATCAGTGTTTAGAAAGGGGAATGTGCATCCTGTAGTCTGTTCTCCTAGTTGCCAAAAGGGCAATTTCCCCACACACACTAACCCCCCTCAGCCAAACACACACACTTGCAGGATTCAAACCCCTACTTAATTATGTTATGACACTCAAGACAGACGCATTAGCGGAGCACACTATTCGCATTTTTGGGAGGTTTCCCTTCTCCTGCTGTACTTATAGGGTGCTGACATCATCAGTGTTTAGAAAGGGGAATGTGCATCCTGTAGTCTGTTCTCCTAGTTGCCAAAAGGGACATTTCCCTCACACACACTAACGCCCCTCAGCCAAACACACATACTTGCAGGATTCAAATCCCTACCTAACTATGTTATGACACTTGAGACAGACACATTAGCAGAGCGCGCTATTCGCATTACTGGGAGGTTTCCCTTCTCTTGCTGTACTTATAGGGTGCTGACATCATCAGTGTTTAGAAAGGGGAATGTGCATCCTGTAGTCTCTTCTCCTAGTTGCCAAAAGGGACATTTTTCTCATACACAATTGCACACACACTAACTCCTCTCAGCCAAATGCACACACTTGCTATTAGCAGGATTCAAACCCCTATCTAACTATGTTATGACACTCAAGACGGACGCATTCATAGAGCACGCTATTCGCATTACTGGGAGGTTTCCCTTCTCTTGCTGTACTTATAGGGTGCTGACATCATCAGCGTTTAGAAAGGGGAATGTGCATCCTGTAGTCTGTTCTCCTAGTTGCCAAAAGGGACATTTTCCTTACACACACATTAACCCCACTCAGCCAAACACACACACTTGCCATTTGCAGGATTCAAACCCCTATCTAACTATGTTATGACACTTGAGACAGAAGCATTAGCGGAGCGTACTATTCACATTACTGGGAGGTTTCTCTTCTCTTGCTGTACTTATAGGGTGCTGACATCATCAGTGTTTAGAAAGGGGAATGTGCATCCTGTAGTCTGTTCTCCTAGTTGCCAAAAGGGACATTTCCCCTCACACAAAATTGCACACACACTAACCCGCCGAAGCTAAACACACACACTTGCAGGATTCAAACCCCTACCTAACTATGTTATGACACTTGAGACCAGCACATTAGCAGAGCGCGCTATTCACATTAGTGGGAGATTTCCCTTCTCCTGCTATACTTATAGGGTGCTGACATCATCAGTGTTTAGAAAGGGGAATGTGCATCCTGTAGTGTGTTTTCCCAGTTGCCAAAAGGGATATTTTTCTCCCACAGACTTGCACACACACCAACCTCATTCACACACACTGAGCATTTGCAGGATTCAAACCCCTACTTAACTATGTTATGACACTTGAGATGGACGCATTAGCGGAGCGCGCCATTCACATTACTGGGAGGTTTTTCTTCTCCTGCTGTACTTATAGGGTGCTGACATCATCGGTGTTTAGAAAGGGGAATGTTCATCCTGTGGGGAGGCAGACGCCAAGCACACTCTGGCTAAGCTGTCATTCCCTAGGGCAAACAGCCTAGTGTTGACCTCTACACCCATATGTTTAATTGTCAAATGCACATTATTTGTTGCTGATAGACTGTTTGCATGTCTTTATTGCCATAGCATTCCCTGTTTGTATGAACAACTTGTGTATCTGTGGAAGATGTTTGCATATGGGAGGGAGCCACTATATCACATATGTCTCTGTAGTCATTTAACTGTGTGCACTGGGCAGATTGCTGTAATGTGGTTGGTTCCTGGAATAACACGTAAAAATACCAGATATGTGTGGCCAACTGCTAAACTGAGATTTGGCCTAAGTGTGTGAGCATGCCCAGTGTGAGCATTCCATATGTTGAACTCTGCAGCCCACCACATTTGTGGATGAGTGTGAACTTCAACAAATATCTCCCGTTTATGGTTGTGTGTTGTGTGTCATGTTGTGTAGTTACTGTACAACTGCTTTGTGTGTGAACACAACAGGATTATACTGTGTCTGCAGGGTTTGCATGGGATACTTTGCATACAGTTGTCAACATCCTTTCACACTGACCTAACACTGTAGTACTGTATAGTGTACTGGTTCAGTACTTTGACTGTGGTGGACAGTATCCTGGGCTTTAGTCCTATCACTGCTTTACATTTCCATAGTGAGCATAACAGCCTGGTTAGGGGCCAGTTGTGCACATCTGACCATGTTGCATTATGTTCAGATATGAACTACTTAAACCAGGCTTGTCCAACATTGGTAGTGTATTCCACAACATAGGTGTACATTTGCAAACACTAGTGATGTGCCCTAGGCCATTTCTAATGCTAGTCGGAGAGTGTGTTTGTCCTTTGACACACATTGTAAGTGGAGTTTGCCATGACATATGTCATGGTTAGTATACTGTGCCTCTGTCTACCTGTGACATGACAGTGATACCCAGGATAAAGCTACCATCTCCCATCCACTCATCAAGATTCCTCTTGAGGAGAATCGATAAGTGACTCTATGGGTAGCCTGTACTGGGAGTTTACTCATGGGTGGGTGTGGCTTCTGTGTTATGGATCATGCAGTACAGCTTGTCCTATGTAAGTCAGTGCTGGGGTTCAGGTCTCTCATGTGCATAGCTCACTGCCATTCAGATTGTACAAGGTGCAGCATGTTTATTGATACCAGCTTGGACATGGCTTTATACATCAGGCACAGCTTGCCTCTGGGTGGGCAGTATGGCAGTGTGTGTAGCTGCAGTTTGTTTAATCAGGCAACACATGGCATCTGTGCAAGCTCTTTGATACTCCTGGTTAGGTACTGTTGGGGACTTTACAGTTGATGGAGGTGTCTGCTGAGGTACATCCCTATTGTAGTCAATTGTAACGCTGATGAAGGATGACTGTAGAGCCACAATGACCTCCCCTTATCTAGATCTGACAACCTTCATGATTAGGTGGGTATATGGTATGTTTCTGTAAACAGTACAGCACATGTTTGTCCAATGCAGGATATCTCTCACCTTGTGTCCCCAGGTCTCTCATTACATGTTAAGTACATAATGGGTTAACACCTATGTGGCAATTGGTGGGCACTTACTGTATATCCACGGGGGTTGACTATACACTTTTCTGCAATTAGCTTGCTGACATGGCTATGGCACCAGTTGTCTGTTTCTATGTGGCCTTTTTGTGGGATGCTTGTGTCAGCTGGTGGATCATATATGGTGAGCAGTTTGTAGTCCTCTGCAAACATGTTCAGACACAGTCATTCCATGTTGGCCTGTACCTATGGGGCATATATACCAGACGAGGGAGATCCCAGGACCAAGCCTTGTGGGATGCCAGTTATATCTGGTTTGTAGTCTGACATGGCTGCAGCATGTCTGACCATGTCTGTTCTGTCCTTGGTCTGGTTTGCAACCCCTCTACTGACATAGGGGTTTATATTTAAGCTGGTGAGCATATCTATAATGAACACGTAGGGTATTGTATAGAAGCCTTTGCAAGGTCCAGCTACGCTGTGTGGACCACATTGCCCTCATCAATGACCTTAATGACTGTTTCAATTGAGTCAAACATGTTTAGGGGCAGGATCTGTACTTAAGAAAGCCCCACTGGGTAGGGTCCAGTGTCAGTAGGTCCCCAATATCTTTATGTCTGCGGTACATGCTGATCCTTTCCATAGCTGTGCAGACCGAGCTTCTCAGGATTCTGGGATGGTAGTTTTCAGTATCCATTCAGGCAACACCTTTATTGAGAAGGACCACTGTTGTTGTACACTGCTCTTTGGGTACATATCCTGTGGTAAGGCTGACATTGAGCAGCAGTGTGATTTGGCATTCCATTCATCTTGGAGTCCATGTTGGACTCAGCCCAGGACACCATCTCTTACCATTGCTGCTGTGTGTTTTGCTTTGTAGATGCTGGCTGTTACCTCAGCATCTGCAATGTCAGTGGCCAGCAGTCTGCTGGGACAGATATTTTGCATTCTGGGAGGGTTGCACTGCACCTGTCAGGATGCATGTTGGCAATATGTGTGTGTGTTTGGTATGTTGTTTGTGATATTTGTGTGATTCAGAGCATATCTGTGAATTCCCAACACGGTTCCTACCATCAGTTGTGAAAGCCTTGGGATTATCCTTAGTGTCCTGTACAATTTGTATCTTCATAGGTTCATACTAGGCTATCCACCCTAGGGCATTTGTTAGCCTATCCAGAGTGTGTGTGGCTTTCGCCACCCCTTGCTATGTGAATATTATGGCCATTTATGATTTGCTTTGCTGTGCCTCTGTCTGGACATGACACAGTGAAGACCCCAGTGTAACTCTACGATCATCCATCCACTTGGCAAGATTCCTGTTGAAGAGTGCCAGTGAGGGGCTCTGCCTAACATGGAGTAGGATTCTGGTCCAGGGTGTGGGGAGCCTCTGGATTATGAATCTGTCCCTCCAGCACATCCTATTTCATTATTTGTTGAGGTTGACATCTCTCACTCTCACAGCTCCGATGGCTTTGAGTTTTCTGGGGTGGAGCATGTCCATTACTCCTGTGTTGGGCATGGCCTTGTACAACAGGCATGCAATGCCTCTGTGTAGGCAGTATGTGACTGCATTCAGCTGGGGTGTCTACAGCCAGGCAGCATATGACATATATTTGAGACCCTTTATCCTCTTGGTGAGGTACCTTTGAGGTCTTTCTAACTGCTGCAGGTGTCAGGTAAGGTACATCCCATATGAGGCATTGTACTAGATTATGGGTGTGATAAGAGAACAGTATATGGGCACAATGACCTCTGTTGACGTAGATGTGAATCCTTTCATGATACGGTGTCCAATGTAGACAGTCTTCCTAGCCACATTGGCAATGTGAGTGTCACATAACAGGTTACTGTCCACTTGTGTCCCTAGGTCCCTGATTACTCCTTCCATACATAATGGTTTACCACCTATGTGGTAATTTGTGGTACCTTGTTTGGTATTTGGTGGGACATTCATACTGTCCAGTGTCTTCAGGATGGCTGGGTGGGTTCCTGTGTGTGAGAGTGTGGTCTGTAGCATGCTACAGACTGTACAGCAGTCTTGCCTACAGTTAGTTGCACATGGGTGGACTCCAATGCCTTGTGCATTGTCAGTTACCTGGACGTATGGGTGTCTGTGCTGAATATGGATACTCGCACTCTTTTTATGTTTTGTTCCAGGTTTTGGGGCCATGACGCATGATATGTGGTATAACCTGGTAGTGCTGGTATGCTGTCAGGAGGCTTGCAGCAGGTTTCTGTCACTGCACAGACATCAATGTTCTCCATACTGGGGATGGCCTCGGGAGCATGCATATTGGGGTTTACACATCTGGCATTGGTCAGCATTACCCTTATGTTTCTTTCCACTTATGTTTTCTAGGGTGGTGGGTTAGTCTTTTCAGCCTTGCCTATGAAAGGCTCTATGGAGGTGGCAAAAGCCTTATCCAATATCCAGACGCCCAGGGGTAACAGGTGCAAGCCATCCCAGGAACAGCTGCGTGGCTTGTCAAGCATGACATCCCAAGCAGACAGACATTGGATCCCCTTGGAATTACACCAGTAAGTGTGCCACTTGCTATAACTGATCATTCCGTGTTTGTACTGTGGCATCATTCTTGGTAAGGGTAGGATGCTGCAAACGGTGAGTGTCATACCGGCCTGGACTACATAATCAGGGAGCTCATCTATGTCTCTTTTCATGTAGTCTAGGGAAGTACATCTCAGGTCATTCTCACCAGCATGGACTATGACTGCATCATATTTCTACTTGCTTTGGGGTGACCTGCATACTTGTGTTATGTGGCTTATTGTGACAGCCTACAGGCAGATTACTGTACCCTTTCCCTTGTTCAGTCTGGTGTGCGGGACAGCAGTGTGTCTTGCTATGGAGTCACCTATTACAACTGTATCAGGCATGTTGTTTCTCCTTCTGGCCTGTGACTGTTTGGCACACCAGCTTTGTGTACTATGTGTTGCATGTGCTATGTTTGGAAGTTGTTTGATTGGGTGTCTGCTTTAGAGGCCTCTGTTGGTGTGCTGTGTTTGTAATTTGTGCCTCCGGGAATGTTTTTCTGTGTTTATGTCTTTGGTTTGCAGTTGTGATAGGTCTATGTGGGACTGTGTTTGTGGTGTGTGTGGTTACCTTCTCCTCCTGACTAGTTTTGGGAGTACTGAGTTGAGGGAGCTCAGCCTCCAGTTTGGATAGATGGTTGCATCTCTCACATATATTTGTATTTCTTGGGGAGTTGGGGTTGTCTGTGTACTTGGGGCAGGTGTAACATTGCCTCAAGATTCACAGATTCAACTTGTTGTGGCTGGCCTTAGTGGATTGTATGTGTTGACATGTTTCATAGTTTCATAGTATAGTACTAGGCTATCTGCCCTGGGGCATTTGTAAGCCTAGCCATAGTGATGTGGCTTTTGCCACACCATGAAATGGTACAAAAATGTACAGAATAAATCTAGAATACTGTGCCTCTGTCTAGTAATTGACACAATAAAGGTCCCCTTATATAATAGAATTAGTTTACTATGCCCCTGTCTAGCAGTGACACAGATGTGACCCCTGGGGTAAACTTACGATCTCCCATCCACTCATCAAGATTTCTCTTGAAGAGAGTCAGTGAGGGGCTCTGCCTAATACAAACTGGGATCCTGTTCCAAAGCATGGAAAGCCTCTGGGTTATGAATCTATCCCTCCAGCATGTCCTATTCATACTTGTGCCGAGGTTTACGTCTTTAGCTCTCATGGTCCTGATGGATTTGGATTTTTTGAGGTGGAGCATGTCCATCAGATCCTGATTGGACATGGCCTTGTACATCAGGCAGAGATCACCTCTGAGCAGGCGGTATGCTACTGAATAGAGCTGAAGTTTCTTTAGTCTGGCAGAATAAGACATATGTTGGAGACCCTTGATCCTTTTGGTGAGGTACTTTTGTGGTCTCTCCAGCTGTTGCAAATGCCGGGTGAGGTACATACCAAATGGGGCATTTTACTCAATCATGGGTCTGATGAGGGAGGAATAAAGGGGTACAATGACATCCTTGGATCTGGATGTGAATCCCTTCATGATGAGGTGTGCAAGGTAGAATGTTTTTCTAACCCCTTTGGCAACGTGGGTGTCAAATGAGAGGTCACTAACTACTTGGGTCCCTAGGTCTCTGATTACTTTTTCCGTACTCAGTGGGTTGCTGTCTATGTGATAATTTGTGGG
The DNA here is from genome assembly GCF_019279795.1 of Protopterus annectens. NCBI lineage: Eukaryota > Metazoa > Chordata > Ceratodontiformes > Protopteridae > Protopterus > Protopterus annectens. The sequence continues at coordinate 691,987,894 of NC_056741.1, forward strand.
TACTTTGTTTTTCCAAAAGGGATGACTATACATTTTTTGGCATTTAGTTTAAGGCCGTGACTACGGCACCAGTTGTCCGTTTCAGTGAGGCCTTTTTGTAGGTTGTGTGTGTCTGCTGGTGTATCGACTATGGGGCCTAGTTTGCAGTCATCTGCAAACTTTGTCAGCCACAGCCCTCCCATGTTTGCTTTAACATCTGAGAAATAAATGCTGAACAAGAGGGGTCCCAGGACTGATCCCTGTGGGACACCACTTGTGACTGGCTTTAAGTCTGACATTGCTCCAGCGATTTTAACTTTATGGGCTCTGTCCTTTAGCCAGTTTTCAACCCATCTAGTGACATAAGGGTTTACTTTTAAGCTGTTTAGCTTATCTATGATGCCTGAGTGGGGTATTGTGTCGAAGGCCTTAGCCAAGTCCAGGTATGCTGTATGGACTGCTTTGCCCTCATCAGTGGCTCTAGTGACTGTTTTGAAAAAGTCAACCAGGTTTAAAAGGCAGGATCTGCCCTTTACAAAGCCAAACTGGGTGGGGTCAAGTGTCTGTAGGTCCCCTATGTCTCTCTTTATGAGTTCCATAATGATTCTTTCCATAGCTTTGCAGACCAGGCTAGTTAAGCTTATGGGGCGGTAGTTTCCAGGGTCTGTAGAGGCACCCTCCTTGTGGAGTGGGACCACTGTTGCTGTACGCCAGCGTTCAGGTACATATCCCGAAGTATGGCTAAGGTTAAATAGCATTTTTATGTGTGGGTTTAGCTCCTCTTGGAGTTCACGTAACACGCACCCCAGGATACCATCAGGACCCATTGATGCTGTGTTTTTTGCTTTGTTTAGGGCGGTTCTCACTTGGACATCTGAGATGACAGGGAGATTACATTCAGCTGGGATAAGTATATCTTCTTTTGGAGGTGAAGGAGGGGAGAAATTTGCACTTAACCTGTCAGCCAGAATGTTAGCAATATCTGTGGGTTCAGTTTATTTTTTGTTGTTGTGAACCAACTCTGAGCATATCTGAGGGTTTTCCCCAGGTTTCTAACATAGCTGAAGAAGGCTTTGTGGTTATCTTTAGTGTCCTTAGCGATTTTTCTCTCAAAGTTTGCCTTGGATGTTTTATGAGAGAATGTAGTTTTCTGCTAATGTTGATCAGAGATGTCTTCCCTTCATGGGATTTCGCTCTGACGTGCAGTAGCTTCCTTCTTTTGTTATACAATTTGTTTATGGCTGAGGTCCACCAGACAGCATGCTTACATTTGGTGGAGAGGGACTTGGATTTGTTTGGGATTGCATGATCCATGCATTCTTGGAGATGTCCATAGAAAGCATTAGTGAAGGATTCGGCATTGTGGGATGTGGTATCCACTGGCACAGTGGGCTTAAAGGATACCATCTCAGTCTTAAGAAGAGTGAAGTCTGCTTTTGAGAAGTTTTTCACTGTGGTCTTTTGTGCTGGGGGTGGAGGTGGGATATGTATATCCAGGGTGATTAGTTTGTGGTCAGATCTCACTAGTGAGGGGTATACTTCCGGTGTGGAGCATTTTGTCCCCATGTTTGTGATGATCAGGTCTAGTATATTATCTCCCCTAGTGGGAGAGGTGACTAGTTGTCCCAGTGCATTTGAATTTATGAATTCCAGGAACCTTTGGGCTAGGATATTAGGGCTAGAATAATGTACCCAATCTATGTTTGGGTAGTTGAAATCTCCCAGTATGATGGTATTTTGTGATACATTCATATCCTCCAATGTCTTCAGGAAGGCTGAGTAGGGTTCTTGAGATTGGGAGGGCGGTCTGTAACATGCTACCAGTTGTATAGCAGTTTTGCCTATGGTTAGTTGCACCTGTATAGCCTCTGATGCTTCATGTGTTGCTACTAACCTGGAAGTGTGGGTGTCCTTTATGAATATGGACACTCCCCCTCCCTTTGTGGTTCGGCCCGGGTTTGGGGGCCGAAAAGCATGATACGAGGTATAGCCTGGTAGTGCTGGGGTGCTCTCAGGAGCCTTGAACCAGGTTTCAGTTACTGCACAGACGTTGATGTTCTCCATGCTGAGGAGTGCATCAAGTGCCTGCATCTTGAGATTTAGACTTCTGGCGTTGAGCAGCATTACCCTTAGTTTTTTTCCATTTTTGTTTTCTAAGGAGGTGGGTTTGTCTTTTGAGCCTTGCGTAAAAAAGGCACTATGGGGGTGGCAAGAGCCTTAGCCAATATCCGGAAGCCCAGTGGTGACAGGTGTAAGCCATCCCTTGCGAAGCAGAGTGGCTTGTCCAACATATCATTCCAGGCAGACAGACATTGGATCCCCTTAGAATGACATCAGCACTTGAGCCAATTGTTAAAGCTGATCATCTTGTCTTTGTATTGTGGTATCATTCTTGGTGAGGGCAAGATGCTGCTCAGGGTCAGGGTCATACCAGCCTGGGCTACATAATCGGAGAGCTCCTCTATGTCTCTTTTCATGTAGTCCAGGGAGGTACGTCTCAGGTCATTCACACCAGCATGGACAATGACGGAGTCATATTTCTACTTGCTTTGGAGTGACCTGAGTGCGTGTGTTATGTGGCGGATCCTAGCTCCCGATAGACAGCTCACAGTCACCTTCTCCTTGTTCAGCCTGGTCAGTGGGACATCAGTGTGCCGGACAACAGAGTCCCCTATAACAAGTGTATTTGGTGTGTTGTTTGGCCTTAAGGGCTGTGGTTGTGAGGCACACTGATTTTGTGAGATATGTGATTTGTGGGTATTGTTGAGGGGTGGCTGTTGCTTGGATATCTGCTTTAGGAGGTCTTTGCTGTTTAGGCAGATTTTTATTTAGAGCCTCCGAGTATGTTTTTGTGTGTTTATGTGTTGGGTATGCAGATGCAATAGGTCTGTGTGAGACTGGATTTGTGGTGTGGGTGGTTACCTTTTCCTCCTGACTGACTGTGCCAGTCTTGAGTTGAGAGAGCTCTGCCTCCAGTCTGGCTGTGTATCTGCATCTCTCACATGTATTAGAGTTTGTTGGACGGAGGAGAGGGTTGTCTGTGTACATAAGGCAATTGTAACATTGCCTCAAAATTCCCAGATTCAACAGCTGGATTGGAGAGTAACCTTGAAACTGACCCTTGGACATACCAGATTAGTATAGGGAACTGTTTTTTTTACTGATCAGATTAGGGAAGGGAACTTATTTTTCACTTGATCAAGAAGGACCAATCGGGAGTCTAATACTTATGAGAAGTCAAGGAGGGTGTAATGCTTTAGTTAGTTAGTGTTTATTTATAAGAGCTGAGCAAGTGCAGGGCTTTAGAAAGAGAATAGAGTGATTACTTTGAGAGTTTGAACAGTTCTAAGGGAAAAAGTGAAGAGCAGACTTTGTGGAGCCTGGAATAGTTTAAACCTGTTTAGACGGCGGTGCCCGACGTTGCTCAGTGCGCAAAACTGCGCCAAAAAGAGAGTTGTAGGGTTTTAAGAGAAAGAGAGATCAAGGAGTTTAGAATTGACCCAAAATGGCCAATAAAACTACAGCTTCTAGGTAGTAACCACTCCTCCAGGGACAAGCAGGCTGTTCAGTGTTAACCACTGGTGAACACAGAGACTTCCCTTTAGCCCAAGCAAGCACTGGCCTTCTAGAAACTTCCAAACAGTTCAGAACAGCAAACCTGTAACTGAACTTTCTTAACTTTCAGAAAGTGGGAAAAAAGCAAGATGTTTTTGTTTTTTTTTTTCTTGTTGTTGTAGTTTAAAGGTAGCAGAGATACACAAGCAGCAAAATAATCACAACAGTGCAATAAATGACCCCACACTTGAGTGCTAGGCCAAAATCAGGTAAAATGCAGTTTTTAGAGAAAAAAATGATTTGAAATTAAGTGCAACACAGGAAATGCAGTAAACAGGCTCTAGATGTGTTCCAAGTACTGTTACTGTTACAGATATAAACTTTAGCAAGCTGTAAAATGCCAAAAAGTAGGCGGCAAAGCAGTAAAACTTAACAAAAAATCAGAAGAAAATACTTAAAATCACAAAAGTGGCTCCTTTTCTTCTCTCAGCATTTTCTCCTCTTGGTAGGTGCTTCAGCAACAACTAGCAAGCCTGAAAAGATGCCAAAACCATGAGGCAGTCTGGTTTTAAGAGAGAGAGATCAAGAAGTTTAGAATTGACCCAAAATGGCCAATAAAACTACAGCTTCTAGGTAGTAACCACTCCTCCAGGGACAGGCAGGCTGTTCAGTGTTAACCACTCCCACTGGTGAACACAGAGACTTCCCTTTAGCCCAAGCAAGCACTGGCCTTTTAGAAACTTCCAAGAGTTCAGAACACCAAATCTGTAACTGAACTTTCTTAACTTTCAGAAAGTGGGAAAAAAGCAAGATTTTTTTTTCTTTTTGTTGCAGTTTAAAGGTAGTAGAGATACACAAGCAGCAAAATAATCACAACAGTGCAATAAATAAACCCACACTTGAGTGCTAGGCCAAAATCAGGTAAAATGCAGTTTTTAGAAAAAAAACAATTTTAAATTAAGTGCAACACAGGAAATGCAGTAAACAGGCTCTAGATGTGTTCCAAGTACTGTTAATGTTACAGATATAAATTTTAGCAAGCTGGAAAATGCCAAAAAGTAGGCGGCAAAGCAGTAAAACTTAACAAAAAATCAGAAGAAAATACTTAAAATCACAAAAGTGGCTCCTTTTCTTCTCTCAGCGTTTTCTCCTCTTGGTAGGTGCTTCAGCAACAACTAGCAAGCCTGAAAAGACGCCAAAACCATGAGGCAGCCTGGTTTTAAGAGAGAGATCAAGGAGTTTAGAATTGACCCAAAATGGCCAATAAAACTACAGCTTCTAGGTAGTAACCACTCCTCCAGGGACAGGCAGGCTGTTCAGTGTTAACCACTCCCACTGGTGAACACAGAGACTTCCCTTTAGCCCAAGCAAGCACTGGCCTTCTAGAAACTTCCAAACAGTTCAGAACAGCAAATCTGTAACTGAACTTTCTTAACTTTCAGAAAGTGGGAAAAAAGCAAGATTTTTTGTTTTTTTTTCTTTTTGTTGTAGTTTAAAGGTAGCAGAAATACACAAGCAGCAAAATAATCACAACAATGCAATAAATGACCCCACACTTGAGTGCTAGGCCAAAATCAGGTAAAATGCAGTTTTTAGAGAAAAAAAAAACGATTTTAAATTAAGTGCAACACAGGAAATGAATGGGTAAATACTTCATTAAATACATAAACTATGCTGATACAAAGCTAGCCCGGATTATGGGTAAATACTTCATTAAATACATAAACTATGCTGATACAAAGCTAGCCCAGATTATGGGTAAATACTTCATTAAATACAGAAACTATGCTGATACAAAGCTTCACTATCACTAACTACATAGAGTCTAGTATATAAAGACCTTATATTGTGAAAAATAAGAAAGTGCTACTTTTGTCCGACTCTTTGCTATGACTGTTATTGCTTAAAAGTCAAGAGACATGGCTGCAGGGCCAAAGTAATACAGAAGCCATTAGACAAGTATTTCTGTATTAGTTTAAGTAAGGTCAACATTATTCAAAAATGCCGGGTCAGCATCCAAAGCGCACCAAAACCTTTTACCAGTGGCCTACCTTGTTTTGTCTCTATCCTTGTCCTCCTCTCCCACATCCCATTACTGCCCTCTTTTTATGTTGCTTCCTTGTGCTGCATGAAGATATTTGCTCCTTCCTTTGTCTTTTCTTATTGTGATTCCAGAGTGCTGAATAATCTCTTCCAAAATTCTATCACTTTATCAATATATCCTCTTATTTGGGATCTCATGATTATCTCTTTTGTTATTATCAAATTCTGTTTTATTTACGTTATTAATTTATTTATACATTTTCCAATTTCTGTCTATAATACTTTTTCTTTAATGTCTTCCTTTGCTTCCTGTTACCACAAGCCTTAGTCTGTCTCTCACATGCAGTATTCCCAAGTGTTTTTATTTATATTTTTCTCATAAATATCCCCCAATCCTCTAAGCTATAGCCCATCATTCTTTCTCCCATTCATATCACCAGAAAATGTGTGGTAGCCCTACCTCACAACTCTGGCACCTCCAAATTTCATGTTTCCTTATTTTTTTTCAGTTTCTGGTATCAGCTACCACTTATGCTACTATTAATTATTCATACTTTATATTAAGCATCTTCCCCAGCTCTGCTGAGATTCTTTCCACTTTGCCATGTTTGCTTTATTACAGTCCATCTATCCTCTTTTTCTTAATTTTGTTGCTATTTATTATTTCACATATCTTGTACTAACCAACTTAGTCCTAATAGGTCAGCAAACTGTTTTTTGGGGAGACCCAAAGTGTTGTTCATACCAATTCAGGGAAATTTTGACAGGACACTAGGGACTTTGCCCTGCTCTTTTATATTAGTATCATGGGATCTTTTACAGTCACATGAGCTACCATCAAATCAGACAGATGGGTTCTCTGTATACTGTCTCATCTGGAGAATGACACACCTTGGAGTGCATTGCCCCCTAGCATTCCACTTCAATGTCAATAATAGAAAAAAGAAAATTCAGTCTCCCATATTGCGAATAAAACTCATAGTTTTCTAATTCTTTGGCATCAAAAGCATGTATGCTATAGGTTGAGTCACTGGCAATGCACAGCCGTAGTTGCCTTTCTTTGTCTTGGTTTTCTTTCTTCCCTTCATTGTTGTCTATTCCATACTTTCCATGGAGATATTCTGATTTTTGTCTTTCCTTTCCTTTCTTCATCTTTTTTTCTTTTTTTTTCCAACTCTTCCTTTCTTCTTCTTCTCTTCTTCTGCTTTTGTCCGTTTATTTTTCAGAACTGTGTAATGTATCCACTTATCTCACGGTAGTACATATTGATGGTAGTACAAATTGATTCCTTATCTCCTCGAGTATGGAACATTCTTCATCTTTCATTCTACTTCCAGGAACATCTTTCATTTTTCTGAGGCCACAGTTCTTCCAAACTGTCTAAAGTTTTTCATATTTGTTTCCTCCAGCCCCTTTTTCCCAAAAGTCTACTTTTGGACTTTCTTTCTGGTTCCCTGTTTCAGAGCCTGTCCACAACCTCTTGCTCCCAGCATTCTTCTTTTTATTCTGTCATGCTTCCACCTCCTCATCCTCCTCATCCCTTTCCTGCCCTTTCCATCTTGTAACACTAGTGTGCCATTGTGGGCACACTTGGCATCAACTGCATATTGCCATCATATTACAACATCCCTTTCTCACCCCCCTTTGTGTTTCTCCCTGTTGACAATTACTTAAATATGTGGGCTCCTGTATGTTACTCTTATCCAGGTGATATATTTCTCCCCCATTCTTCTTGCCCCTATTACTTCCCATAAGTACTTACACTGTGCAGTGTCAAAATCACTTTGCAGATTGACTGACTACTCTCTATTTTACCTCTTATTTTTATTCTCTCCCCATATGAATCTGGTTAGTTCCCATCAACATCCTCTGCATTCCTCCCATTTAAAAACCCGTCTATCCTTTTTATATTATGGTTGGGAATATGTTATCTAATCTCATTACCAGCATATTTGCCACAATCTAGATGTCCACATTTAATATGGAAATTGGACAATAATAGTTTAGATCCAATGTGGCCCCCATCTTTGTCTATTACTACTACCATTGTCTTTTTAATTGATCCTAGTATGTTCTCCTTGTGTTCTCTTCTTTTGTATTCCTCCTCTAAAGTTTGTCACAGCTTCTCTCACATTTGTATACTTCTACTAAGAAGCCATTTGCAACCCCTGCTTTTTCTTTAATTTTTGTACAACCTTTCTTTCTTCCAGCCCTGTTATGACAGATTCCAACTTTTCCCTCTGAGTTTCTGATATTTTATATATTGTCTTGGCTGTCCATGACTTTCTACTTTCTGCCTTTTATCTTTACCACGTCTCTCTCTCTCCTTCTTTTTCTTTCTTTGAACTTTCTTGCTAGCTGATTTCCAATGTCTTCCCCTGTCACACATCAGTAGTCCTCCCAATATCATGCTTGAACTTTTACAAATGTAATTATTTTGGCTCAGTTCCTATTGTAAGATTATATTAAATGTTTTATTATATTTTTGTGTGAGATATAATATTCATCTTTCACTGAAATGGATTGTGCAAGCTTTTTCTTAACTATAATTATGTCATGCTGACAAAAAATAATTGTGTAATGTCCTTGAACAATTCTGATACCTAACGGACATGTCAACAAAGCAGTCAAGTCGACCAGCAGACAGAATGTCTGTGCTACTACAAGCCTTGATCGACAAAATATATTCAGGGCACATTTTACATGTTTCCTGGAAAGAGTTACTGCATCACAATTACATCTTATCTGGTAATGAGAAATCAACATGGACACTTGTTACTATTACCTAACTTGACCAGGCAGCTCTGATTTGTTTTATAATGTAAATATTTTTGAATACATCGTAAAATACACTGAGCTTATCATACTGTACAAGCCACTGTCTTCTTTCTATTAGAAAAATTCTACAATCTTTTATACTGTAACAACAGTGTAACTACAACTTCAACACAGAAAACATATCATGCATAATAAATTGGCAATATACATGTTAATGCTTCAAAATATCGTTTTCACTTTGCACTAAAAATTCAAACACATCCTTCTCCCCTTTCATGCTTACCTGTATTATATGTTTGTCAGTTGTCTTTGCATGTTTTCTATTGCATTTCTCCTTGTTTTTCCTATTTTCCTTTCCCTTTCCATAAATTTCCCTTAGACTGTGGCTTTGATCCCATCTCACCATGCTTTATTCAGATTTCTCTATTATCCTTAGTTTGCTTAAAAATCAAGTCCAAAAGTTTTCATGCCATTTCTTTTTGTTGTAATTATGCTCATGATGTAAAGCAGGCTTTTTTCTAAAATAGGAGTTGTTACTTTAGTTACATTAATGGTATTATGTTTATTACATTTAAAAATGTAGTGCATGCTTAGCTACTGTCCAATTAATTCTTGATTCTGTGTTATCCATTGGCACTTTCTGATGATGTCAAAAGAGAGGCAAATTGTGTGTAGCTCAATCCCTCAAGGAATTGTAACTGAAGGGAGTTTGTCTAAGCAGAACATAGGTAGTAAAACTCTATGCATTTCTATCACAGAACATTATTTATCCTGAACATAGCCAAAATTTACCCAAGGACTTTATGGGGGAACAGATTCCAGTTGATGTTTTCCAGCATGACAACTCCACCTATATGTCAAGCCTGGTACTACTGTCAGGTAGCCAAGTTTGATATATAGCTGGAGATGCATGACCTTGAAGCTGTCTAGTGCAGGAGCTTCACCCGTAGGGTAACATGTCTATCATAACTACATTCTGCCAGTCCAAGATGAGGAGCAGGTGACATTCCCATCAAGGAATTATTTTTCAGTAAAAGAACGCTGACAGCCATCCTCACAGGAGTTTGGGAATGGTTCACACTACAGCAAACCACGTATGCGTAGAAGCCTGGGCTTTCCCCCACAACTCTAGAAGCCTGCAGAATAGCTTCACCTGTATATGGAAGTTGGTTATGCAGGCAGTCTGGCTTACCACCAGGTACTTACTGCAGTACCTATTTCCAAATACAGGTGGAATATCTGCCTTTCTGAGAAACTCATTTGGTTCAATGAACATGGTTTTCATTCCAGTACTAATCCAGTTATGTAGAACACAATAAAATATACTTTATCAGAGAGAGAGAACATTCTATGTTAGAAAACTATTTATTACATTGTTATAACCTATATCACAGGTCCCGCAAAGTGGTAACTACCAAAATCAGGCTAAACCAACTGAGAGATGTAATATTTGAAACATTTTTAGGTTTAACAATTATCTGAAGAAGTGTTGAATAGAGAGGGAAAGCACTACACATTTATATTGTTTTAGCCATAGGTTTGGTCAGTTCCTTCTCTAGAAAAACATAAAAAAGAAAGATCTGACACCTATAAATACCCTCAGGCTCTGTAAAAGTGGGCCGCATATACGTTTTTGTAGTAAAGTAGTCCTATTCTACTAAAATGGGTAATTACACTTATACAATAGCTGGTACCACCTATAGCCTCATAAAAAAGCAGGCTCTCTCCATCCTCACACCAAGAAGAAAGGCATGGACTCTAGCAGGGTTACAGTCAAAAGATGTTATCCCACGCCTAGTTATCAGCCCCATACAAGCCGGCTTCATAGTGGTCAATACACTGATATGGTATTATTGTTTTACTTTTTTAGCATGACTCAAAATAAGTATTTAAAATGTTTATATGTTTTAAAGAAAAAAAAACTATGTCTCAACAAAAATGACTAACTAGTCAAATGTTTTCTACTACAACTTGTTTAATATAGGTCGCAGGGACAGAAACTTACCAGAGTTTACAATAAAACTATGTAATACATTACAAACTGTCCTGCTCCCTAAAATGTAAAGACTGTGACCTACTTTGCATACCTAATTTCAATTTAATAAAAAATATAAGATTATTTTTGGATTTCTTCCTCTACTAATTAGTAAACTGTATACTCTGCTGGCTGAATCTGTAATAAGCCATGTACTGTGAAGTTTTGGCAATGTAAGTTTCAGTTGGGCCTGAAAGGACTTAACATCCTCCTGCAGATAAAGGGCTTGCCAAAAAACTCACCTAAAGTAAAAACTTATGCAAATAAAGGAGTAAAAGGTTCATCCAATTCGAAAATACCAGACATAACCAATCACAAATAAGATTAACACTAGGCAATCATACGAACTCCTCCCTCCCTCCCTCCCTTTGTGGAGACCTGTATATAAGAGCAAGCCTTAAGCTACTTTTTTCATAAACTTACAAGACAAAAACACCTATCTGAATAATCATCTTTGAAAAAAACTGACTAAAAGTGATTTTCTTCTGAAATTTGTTAAAGCTTCAGCTGGTTTAAGAACTTAGGTTCATTGATTATTAGTAGGCTAACTACCCTTGTGGGCCATTTTAAGCCTAGTCAATTATCTCATGTGAAAATCAAATCCTGCAACTTGGCTCTGTAAGGTGAACACCTTAACCATTATGCAAATCTCCCACCTAGCTCACTGCTGAAAAGGATTGATATGTTTTCATATACAGCCTCTATTAAGAAGTAAGAGTTCATTTTTCAAGTGTTATACACTGTACTTGGAATTTTATCCTATTCCATAGTTTTGTACTATGCTAATTGCCCTTGTGAGCCATTTTAAACCTAGCCAGTTATCCCTTGTGAGACTCAAACCCTGCACTTTGTGTTTATAAGGAAAACACTTTAGCCATTAAGCCACTCTCCCAACCCCAATTCATCATTTATTATTTTATATTTGAATATAAATGCATTTCGTTACTAATTTACTGTTTGATTGACTGGTTGTTCTACATTCTGTGTCACTTTATTTGTTGAGCTATACAGCAGATAACAGAAAATATGCCTATCCCTTACCATCTGTTTGCCTACCCCCTACATTGCATCATCAAAATGCAAAACTACATGACTCTGAATCAGGAAATACCTGGAAGTTGCCCAGCATAGAGGAAATACAAACACAAGTTTATTAACCTTAATAAATATAGTTACAATGAAGAAACTAAAGCCCACTTTATATGACAAGAGTACACATGATCTTTAAAAGTTTATCCTATCATTTACTTCAACTGCACCCTCTCTTTCTTTGTTGCCTTTTGTAACTTGTTCACCTCCATCATTTCCCCTCTGACTTCTGTACCTCCAGCCTGACAATCCATTTAACTGCAATATGGTTTTAGATATACCTCTGCTGTGCCTCTGTTTCCTCTATCCATAGGTTCATAGGTTCATAGGTTGGTACTAGGCTATCAGCCCTAGGGCCTATACAAGCCTAGCCATAACAATTCCCTGGCTATTTTTTCCCACATTATTTACTTTCCTGGACCCCTGTCTAGCAGGTCGACTGACGTGATCCCTGGGGTGAATTTCCTTTCTCCCATCCAATCGTCAAGGTTCCTCTTGAAGAGGTCCAAAGAGGCACTATGCTTGACATGTATGGGCAATATATTCCAGAGTCTGGGGAGTCTCTGGGTCAGGAACCTATCCCTCCAGCATGTTTTGTTTATTGTGATGACAAGGTTTAGATCCCTGGAGCATGTAGCTCTGAGGGATTGGGATTTCTTTAAGTGTAGCATGTCCAACAGCTCTGGGTTTGACATGGCTGTGTATGTTAAGCAGAGATCGCCTCTGAGTAGACGATATGCGACAGAGTATAGCTGGAGTTTTTTAAGGCGGTCAGCATAGGGCATCTGCTTTAGGCCTGTGATTCTTTTAGTAAGGTATTTCTGAGGCCTTTCCAGTTGTTGCAGATGTCTTGAGAGGTACATACCAAATGGGGCATTGTATTCTATAATGGGTCTAATGAGGGATGAGTAAAGTGGGACAATGACCTCCTTTTTTTCTGGATGAAAAGCCCTTCGTGATGAGGTGTGCCACATAGAAGGATTTCCTGTCTGTTGTGGCGATGTGGTTATCGAAGATGAGACCACTGTCCACCTGTGTCCCTAAGTCTCTTATCACACTTTCTGTGTTTAGTGTACTGCCACCTATATGGTAATTCATGGATACATGTTTTTTCCGAAAGGGGATAACAATACATTTCTTGGCATTGAGCTTGAGCCCATGGCTCTGGCACTAAGCATCTGTTTCTGTAAGGCCCTTTTGTAGAGTATCCACATCATTTGGGAATTCAATAATGGCTCCCAGTTTGCAGTCATCTGCAAACTTTGTTAGCCAGAGTCCCTTAGTGTTGACCTGTACTTCAGAGAAGTAGATGCCAAACAAGAGTGGCCCCAGGACTGAACCCTTAGGTACTCCACTTGTCACTTGTCTGGAGCTGGATTTGGAGTCGGCTACTTTTACAGTGTGGGTTCTATCAGTAAGCCATTTAGCAACCCATTGGGTGACATAGGGATTAATGCCCAACTTAGTAAGTTTATCTATGATTCCAGAGTGGGGGAATGGTGTCAAAGGCCTTGGCAAGGTCTAGATAGGCTGTGTGGACCACCTTACCCTTGTCCATGGCTCTGGAGACTGATTCAAAGAAGTCAATCAGGTTCAGGAGACAAGATCGGCCCTTCACAAACCCAAACTGGGTGGGGTCCAGTGTTTGAAGGTTGCCAATGTCTTTGTTTATAAGTTCCATGATAATATGCTCCATGGCCTTGCAGATAAGGCTTGTCAGACTGATGGGACGGTAGTTTCCGGGATCCAAGGTGGATCCCCCTTGTGGATTGGGATAACTGTAGCTCTGCGCCACTCAGTGGGCACGAAACCTGAGGTGAGGCTATGATTAAACATGACACTTAGGTGAGGTGCCAGTTCATATTGTAGTTCAGCCTGGGATGTCATCTGGTCCCATGGATGCTGTATTCTTGGCTTTAGAGAGTGCGTTTTGTACCTGTGTGGCTGTTATTACTGGAATTTGGCAATCTTCCAGTATTGAGATGGGCCATTTAGGGGGTGAGAGGGGGGTGAAGTTGGCACTGAATCGATCTGCCAGGATATTGGCAATATCCTTCGAATCAGTATATTTAATGCCATTCTGTTTTAACTCAGAGCAGATCTGAGCATTGCCATTTAGATTCTTGACATAGTTATAGAATGCTTTGTGGTTGTCTTTGGAATCTTTGGCAATTTTATTTTCGTAACTAGCTTTGGAGGATTTTATGAGGCATCTCAGTTTCTTACTGAGGCTAGTAAGGGAGTTTTTTGCATCCTGGGATTTTCCTCTTTTCTGCAAAAGTTTCTTCCTTTTGTTGTAAAGTTTGTTTATGGCAGGGGACCACCAGATTGGCTTCCTTTTTTTGGATGAGAGCATTTTGGTTCTATTTGGGATGGCACGATTCATGCATGAGTGGATGTGCTCGTACAGTGCCTTAGTGTAGGATTCAGCAGTAGAACTTTCAGTTCCCATCTGCATGGGTGTCATGAAGTTTGTCACTTCTGACTTGAGTAGCATGAAGTTGGCTTTGGAGAAGTTTTTTTTCTTTCTTCCCTTTTCTTTCTTCTTATTGTACCTAATCATCTGTGCAGTCTGCTTATTTTGATAAGGAATTTCCTTGTGAATATATATATTTTTTCACTGGGTACTGTTCCCTCCATATGTCTTTCCATCTCCTCCTTATTTGTTTTTGAAGGCTATTCTTTATTCCAGTACTATATCATTTTTTTTCAGTCTATCCCTTCATGGGTATGTGGTTACAATAAAATCCCCCCTCCCCCACTGAGTCCCCTCCCTCTTTTTTCTGTCGTTCATAGAACTACATGTAAAATTGTTTATCATCTCTGGGGTATAGATATTCCTATTTTCCATATCCTTCCTCTGATCCTTCCTTGACTGATTAATCATTTCCTATCTCAGTCCTTTTTTCGCTATCTACATTGTCACCTAAAGGTTCCTTCTAAACACGATTACCATTCTGTGTTCCCTGCATCTGCCTTACAGTCACTTACCCTTCTGGGTACTTAAATGATTCTCTCTCTCTCTCTCTCACTCACTCACTCTCTTTCTTTCTTTCTTTTTCATTCGTTTCACTTACTCTCAATGGTCCCTCCCCATTCCTTTTCACTTCTCTCATCTGCTTCAGTTCTCTTGAGATTTCTTTTCTATTTTCTCACTCCACTGATTGCTATAAATATATCCCTATCCTCCTCCAGTCCATACTTGTAGAGGCAGTCATATTTTTTTTTGCTCTCATTTCTCCTTCTTTGCTAGAAGTCTTTACACAGCTGACCATTTTGTAATGGCTAAAACAGGAACGAATAGTGATTGTTTACAGTATCATCTGCTTTTCTACTTTTTCTCCATACATTTTAATATTTCTGTGCTGCCTTTTGCCTTCTATTTTTTCTTGTACAACTCTTCTGAATTTTGCCCATATTGCAATGGAAGTATGCTGACTCAACAAATGCTGTTTTTGCAAATGTAAAACAAACAAACAAACAAAAAAAGATTCACCAATACCACTTTTGCCAACCCTCAGAAAAAGGGAGGCAAGCCCAACTGCATCCTGTATATGAGAATACCCCCCCACAATCTTATATATACCAATTCCAAGATTACACAATAGTGGAGAAATGGGAAACATCCACTCTCAGCTTCTTCTCTGTTGGGATATCCAGGTCTTGGGTATATTCTGGTTTTTGCTGTCATTCTTTTTTTTTTGCCTGCATCTACTCATTTCCCATTCTATTTTTTCTCCAGTCTCCAAATTATTTTCTTTCTTTCTGTCCTACTCCTGTATCATTCATACAAGATCACTTATCTGCTCTACAGATAGGAGTATGTAGCTGTTCCCGTTCCAGGTCATTACAATCTTTTTACGGTGTGTCATCCATGCAGCCAGCTTCAGCAATTTCAGTTCTACTATCCTGTGTGTCCTTTGCTTCCTCAACTTATACAGGTACTCTGAATAATTAGACAGAACCTCAAAAACATCACATGGAAAGAGATGCTTCTGAGAGCCTTGGCTTGATGCATTATTGTTGATTTCACTTAAATGAGTGCACACAAGCTAGAACATGCCACCAGGCTATGCCTTTTGCTTTGTGCATGCTAAATGTAAGGAGCCTCTCTGATTTTATTTTCTTTCCTTCCTTGATATGCAGGCTTTATTTTATGATTGCATTAGAAAGTCAGACATAAGCCATGGTGGTACAGACGTAGTATTGTTGCCTCACAGCCAGAGGCTCTCCTGCTCGATTCTTGGCTGGAGTGCCCTCTGTGTGGAGTCTATATGTCCTCCCCATGGTCAAGTGGCCTCCAAAAGACATGCATGAATGGGTGTGCCTTGGCTGAAGGTTAGGTGTCAGGCTGACAACTTGGCACCATAAAAAAATCAACTGCCAATCATTGGCAGACTGGAGTTCCGCTGTGGCGACCCTTAACCAGGAAAAGCTGAAAAGGCAAACAAACATTAGGAAGTCAGACAGCTTCTTGTCAGGTGTTCTATCCAAGATACCTATGACTCTAATATTGGACCATATGTATCAGTTCTTCAAGTCATTTAATTTGAAACATTAGTTGCAGCAGCATCAAAATTAATGTATCAATAACATCTACAAGCACTGCCTGCAGTACTACTTTTTGCTACCCCATCTTTCCCACATGGAACTTTATCATTTCCATTCCCTCTTTGTAATGGGCTGCTGTGTTTATTTAATATTCCCACATCCTACATGACTGTTGATAACTTCTCAAAAAGCACAGCTGCAATGCATTCATTGCTGCTCTAAATGGATCTGCCTGATCTAATTCCTGTACCAACTCTACCATTCTGAATTCCAATTTATTTATTTATTTATTTGTTTATTTATCTATTTATTTAAGTTTGATGGCCAGGGAAGTCCACTGGGCCATAAAGAGCCCTTTTTCAGTGGAGGTCTGGGGGGAAAAGCTCCAAGACATTACATGCTACGTGTTACAATAGAAAAACATAGTTCATACAAAAAAATAAACATTAAGTTATAAGCCCTTAGTAGATTAACATTTAAACATATAGTTACTAGCCCTCAGTAGGTAATATAAACCTTATGCATGGAGAAAGTATCAGTATATTTATATTGGAAAGCATAGTATATCAGATAGTAGAGAGAAGATCTGTCCCTGGTAGGGGAGATATTTACTTTGGTTGAGATATAAGCAATAGTAGATGGTAATTGGTGATGATTACAGTGCAAGGTAGAAAAGAGAGGGGGTTTGAGAGGAGTTATGTTGGAGTGCGATGTGGGCATTCCCATTTGGAAGAAAAATGAGAGAATAGCTGAGATTTGAAATTGGTATGTTTTGGTAGGTTGCATAGGTGGGAGGGGGGAAGAGTTCCACTGTTTAGCTAAGGAGAAGGACAGAAGTAGTTGGCCAGGAGGGTGTGATGGTTTGTGGACCTGATGGAGATTTCGTTTTTTGGATCTGAGTGAGCGGTTGGGAATATAGGGTTTTAAGGATGTATCAAGACAAGGGCAGTTGGCACATTTAAAGATGAGCTTGTGGGCAATGTTGAGTTGTAGGTAGCTGAAGTAGTTGGGTAGTTCAAGCCATTTGAGGGTGTGTAGGGAGTGGTAGTGGTGGGATGAGTTTTTTGAATTGGTTGCAAATTTGCAGATTTTGTGGTGGCAAGATTTGAGTTGGCTAGTAAGCCAAGATGGAGATTAGTGAACAGGGGGGCACCATACATAAGAGAGGGGAGAAGGAAGGTGGATGCAAGAGTTTGTCTGGTTGAGGGGCTGAGGAAGTGGTTGTGCTGTAGAGGAGATCTATTTTTTAGTGGGTTTTCTTGATTGAGGAGTGGATGTGGGTATCAAATTTTAGTTCTTCATCAATGATGCAGAGAAGCTTGGTGTTGGGAACAATTTCAAGGGGGGTGTTGTTCTGGCTCTGTATGGTGAATGAGGTTTTGTCAATAATGGAGTTTTTGATAGGGGGGAAATCATTAGTTTAGTTTTATTTGCATTTAGAGCTAGATGATTGAATTACATCCAGGTTTCTGTTTTGGCGAAGGCTAATTGGATTTTTGCCAGGAGCTCAGAGGGGAAGAAGGCTGAGCAGATGAATGTCGAGTCATCTGCGTATTGAATGACAGAGGATTCTGGGATGGAGTGGTGGAAGTTGTTAATGAAAACATTGAAGAGTAGAGGATCAAGAACAGAACCTTCTGGGATGCCGGTGGGTGTATGTAGGAAGGGGAAGGTTGAAGTTTTCCATTGGACAGCTTGTTGGCAGATGGACAGGTAGCTGGAAAACCAGGCTATGGTGGTGGGAGAGAGATGTAGGGAGGAGAATTGGGAAATGAGTAAGGTGTGGGAGATGGTGTCAAAGGCCTTTGACAGATCTAGAAGTAGTGTAGATACAAATTTGCTAGAGTTGCATTCAAGGTTGATAATTTCAAGAAAGGGAAGAAGGGCAGTCATGGTACTGTGGCCAGGCCGGAAGCCATGTTGGGTAGAGGAGAGGAGTTTGTTTAGGGTTAGGTGTGTAATGAGTTGAGATTGGATAGTTTTCTCTAGTATTTTAGGAGGAGGTGAAAGGATGGCAATAGGCCTGAAGTTGGTGGTATTACATCATCCCCTTTGTGGAGGGGGATGATGTAAGCGTGCCACCAGATAGAAGGAACCTAAGATTCTTGTTTGGATCTATTTATAAGAATAGATATGTGATAGGTGATGTTGTCTTCAGATTGTTTGAGGAAGGTAGGTGGAAGATTGTCAGGTGCATTGCAATAGGGTTTGAGGAGAAGTCTTTTTATAGTGCTTGTGGGAAGGGGAGTTAGGTAGAAGGGCACGGAGGAAGGTAGGTGATTGGGTTGGTGGTTGGGGCAGGAGCGGCTGGGGCAGGAGAAGGGGGATGGGAAGGAGGAAGATAGTTTGGCTATACAGTCTGTGAAGAATGAGTTGAACTGGGTGGCTGTTTCAAGGCTGGTGAGGTTAGGATTTATTTATTTATTTATTGGAACTTTTTTTAGGTTGTTTTCTTGACTTGACTTAAACTGTTATTTTTGAGTCAGGGTTCAGTCAACTAGTTCTGCCAGTGAGTGGAAACCAAACACCCCTAACATGTAAAAGGCAGTCATTCTATCCTACACTTCAGAGATAAACAAATCTGTAGATTTTATTCAGAGTAGTGTAAGATGCTTCACAACATCAACAAACCCACTGATTAGGAAGGGAAGCCCATTTGCAGAATTTTACCTCTAGATGTCATAGCATTTGGTGCAAGAAGCCCAATGGTTTTATGCACATATTTAGGTGTTCCAGTACCTTATTATTACCCATGCACTGAAGCTCACTATGGAATCTGCTGAAATAACCAAAGATTTATGAGTAGTAACCTGCTTTAATGCTGCCATTGAAGAATTAAAGATGGTGAGCTGCCTTTCAAATTGTGCAAGCTTCAGTCAGTTAACAGATTCTCACGTGAACTAGTCTGTCTATTGTGTTGACAGTGCTGGCTGATTTCAGAAGAAATAACTAATCAACAGTTGTACTAAGTTTAATCAAATCCTGAGTGAGTTTTACTAATGAAAAAAAGCACTTAATGAGATTCTCTGGACAATGCTCGGTATGGACATTCTGATTCTAATATGTTTTACATTTTAACAGGTTGTTCCAAACATTCGTTGACCTGTTTTGAGAAGCTCTATTAAGTTAAAGTAAATGTAGTTATGTTCTGTAATAAAAATTTGTTGTAAACCTTTCAGAATGTAAAACATATAAAATGTAGTGCATGAAAATGCATTGTGACTGACTGTAAAATTGCTTTAATTGAAAAGGCAGCCAAGCTGTTGGAACTGAAACTAGATGTGCTTCTGAAACGTGTATACTTTATCAGAACCTAGTTCATTAGCTGTCCATACAAATAGGGAATGGCTTATCAGACAAAAGCTTCCTTGAGATTCAGAGGTGGCTTCAGTGAACAAGACATTCCCACAGATGTTTAATGTTGAATCAGTAATTTAAATAAAGTTAAAATGATTAAAGGAAAGACCATATTTGGTAGTATAATCAATAGTTTGATTACACACCACTTTCTCTAACTACTTATACATATGGATAGGTCAACTGCAGGTATTAAAATAAAGGGTGAGTTCAGGTGGGTAACCTTAGACATTGATAAAATTATATTACATTTTCAGTTCCTTTTCATTACCCTGTGAGGAATAAAAGACTGAAATAATGAGTTAAATATCTCCATGCCATGTATATACCATCCTTAGAAAGAAAAGGCCAAATACATGAACATTTCTACTAACTATATCTTGCAAATCCATCAGAAGGTGTTTAATCTCTTTGAAATATAAAGGGGAACATAGCTACAAGCCTGCAGTGGTATCCTTGGCTTTTTGGGCAAGCACTAAGGAAGACAACATTGCCTAAGGTGGGATTATTGAATCTACTGGTAAAAAAGTAGCAGAGTACACCTTTCAGACTATATGAACTGAGGCTATTTTCCCCACTGCATGAATTTATATTTGAATGAAAAATAAGACCATGTATATTTCTGTTTTACTCATGTTGTAGACATGATTTAGCAGCTTCTATTTAAAATAGCATGATTTAGCAGCTTTAAACATGTTTCCATGTTCATGTATACTGCACCTGTAGATTAACATGTCTTTCATAATAGCCCCTTTTTTCCTTTCTACTTTAACTTTTGTATGATCCAAGGAAAATGTGTAGCATCTTCCTTTATATTGTAACAAAAATTTCTTTAACCTGTATGGTATTCTTAATATGGGTAAAGCAGTCACAGGTAGAATATGCTTTTGTATGTGCATATGATATGGGGAGAATTTAAGTTCCTTTAGCGGGGCTATGGATCCCCCATCACATAACCAGGCCTATATGGTCACTCATGGGAATAACCTTAAGTTAGCATGAGGTCATGGTCAGTGAGATTGTAAAGCAGAAAATGTAACTGTAGACACTCACAGTGATGTTTGCTAACACCCAATCAATAAGGGAATGATTGCAAGTCATGCTATTAATCATGGAGGAGATGTAATTACATTGCAAGTATCAAGGTCAAGAAGAAGTTGCGAGTCTGAGCTTTTCTGCTCTGGCCAGTTGATGTTGAAGTATTATATCAGGATGAAGCTAGGTCTGACCAGAAAGCTAAGGATGAAGTTTAACACAAACTGGTCAGGTGGGATGAGTTTACAGTACTGCCACGTGTCTACATAAAAACACCAAATAGGATATGGAAATCCTGGCATTTTTGGCTATATTCATCTATGTAATGAGATTTTTTATTCATAGGTTCATAGGTAGATACTAGGCTATCGGCCCAAGGGCCTACGTAAGCCTAGCCAACAAGATTGCCTGGCTTACGCCACCCAAGAAAGTTATTATTTTAGCATTCAGTGAATTTTCAGCTAGTAATAATAATACACCCTGTCTCACTCACTCACCATGTTTGTCATACCTTGACCATTGAGTTTTACTCATGATATAGGCAGGCAGCTGGTTTCAGTTTCTAACATGTCCAGTACAACATTTATTTCAACAGAGACCAGCACTTATAACTGGACAGTTTTGCTATTGTTGCTTCAAGCATTCAAACTAGCTAATTGTAGACTGTGATTAAAGACATATAACAATGTATTTTGAAAGTGAACAGGCACAATCTGCACACCTTTGTTCTTTTCCATATCCTTTGAGAGGAAGAAATGAAAGGTGCAACAGACCTTCCTACAGCAATGTAATATACTGCTACAGGAAAGCCTTGCACTGCAATAAAATGAAACAAAGTGAACACATAAAGGTACAAATTTAAACAATGGTGAAAACAAATACCCTTATAAATAAAACAGTATGTCCCACATCCACCATATTTCTGTCTCATTCAAGGTGAACAATCAAGGCTTATTAATTAAGCACAAAACTAACACATATGACTACAAGTTACCCCAATTATACTTGTACCTGTGAATTCCATTATTCCATTATAGAGAACAGCACAGAGGCAGGTCCAGGACCTGCCTTAAATAATAAGAAGCTTCTCTGTTTTTTTTTTTTTTTTTTCAGAAGGATAGACTTTGGAAGATGCTGACATCTGTGTGGTTACAGAGACCTGGTTCAAGGCCATAACTGATAGGACCAAAACAAGCTCTTCGAGGAAGAGCAAACTTGCCTGGTGGATAACTGCCATTAACAGGCTTTACAACAAAAGAAGAAATTGTTGTCCAAAAGTAAGAGAGAGAATGCACTGAACTGAAAACACTCCCTCCTCAGCTTAAACAAGCAAATAAGACTTGTAGTGAAGTCCCCCATAGCAAACTATGAATCCTAATTAGCGTCCACAACTAAGGACAACCAAGGCATTCTTTAGTTACATCCACAGCCTAAAAGGTAAGACCCAGATTTTTGATGAACTGGTAGGTAATAATACCACATACACTGAGCCTGTGGACATAGCAAACCTATTAGCCAACAGGTTCTGTGAAAACTTCACTTTCCTGTCCCCACTACATACCCCATGACATTTCTTCCACGGTTACCCCACCTTGTATCTCTAGAGAGTACGTCATAAATGCCCTCACTAAGGCCAACAATACAGCATCTGTGGGACCTGATAACATCCCAAGCTGCGTCCTACATGGGCTGCAACAAGAATTAACAACACCATTGGGTACTATTTTCTATCATAGTCTAAGCACCGGCTTCATTCTAGCTGAAAGGAAAATAAAATAGCTACCGCTGTCCCCTTGCACAAGGGTGGTGCCTCCACTGATCCTAACAACTACAGACCTATTAGCCTTACCAGCCTTATCTGCAAGGCCAAGGAGTAAATCATCGTGGACCTTATCATCAAAGATATATGTAATCTCCAAACACTTGACCCTCCTCAGTTTGGATTTGTCAAAGGGTGATCATACCTGTTAAACCTTATGGACTTCTTCGAAACAGTCAACAGAGCCCTGGAAGAGGGGAAAACTATACATCAATCCTACCTTGACTTGGCGAAGGCTTTTGACACTATCCTCCACCATTATTGAGAAACTCACTCAGCTAGGTATCAACCCTTATATCATTAAGTGGGTCATTAACTGGTTCACTGATAGAAACCATACAGTCAAAATAGGGGAACCACCTCCAACAGCGTAACTAGTGGTGTCCCACAGGGATCAGTCCTGGGACCTCTACTGAGTGGAATCTATTTCTCTGAAGTACAAGCAAAAACTAAAGGTCTACGGCTGACAAAGTTTTCTGAAGAATGCAAACTGGGAGTGGTCATAGAATCCCCAAACAATGTCAACATCCTACAAGAGGGTCTTGTGCAAACAAATGATTGGCGCCAAAGTCATGGCCTTAAACTCTGCAAAAAAATGTATTATCCCTTTCAGTAAGAGTGATGTTCTGGCTAACTATCACATCAATCGAAACACCCTAAGCATGCACTCAGTAGTGACACACCTGGGCACAGAGGTTGACAGCAACCTTACCTTTGATTACCATGTCTCCACAGTGGTAAGAAGGGCATTCTATATTGCTCATCTCATAAGTAAGGGCATTGCCTTCAGAAAAAAAATAAGTTATAACCTTCCTGTACTCTTCCCTCATCAAGCCAATAACTGAGTACAACACCCCTTTTATTATGTACCTTTCCAGGCACCTGCAGCAACTGGAGAGACCACAAAAGTTCTTCAGAAGGAAAATTCAAGTATTCAGTATCTGTCCTATGTGGATTGGCTGAAATCATTGTCACTTTACTCTGTTTCATACAGAATACTCAGAGGTGATCTCTACCTTGCATATAAGGCAATCTCTGACTCTGCTTTGTTGGAATTTAAGCATATCCGTAAGTTCAATGGCTCATAGGTTACTTGGTATAAAGACTTTAAACTGGTATGTAACATTAATAGAACCTGCTGGAGGGACTGATCTGTCTTCCAGAGGTTACTGCACCTGTGGAGCAGACTCCCAATTAATGTCAGGCAGTGCACCTCTTTGTCCCTCTTCAAATGCAGTCTGGACGATTGGATGGGTAACCATAAATCCTCCCTGGGAGTTCCACCTGTGTCTCAATGACTTTCTGTACTACTGCAAGCAGTATAGGTAGTACCAGTGCAATACTAGTAATATGGCAGAGAGATGTAAGTGATGTGCGGATACCGCTGTTGCATCTACAGGGCCAAAACAACTATGTGTTGTGCCCCAACAGCACATGCCCAGCTCTACCTGCCTTGATGTATCAGAGGAAATCTTTCAGTTGAAGGAGGAGGCAATACATTATGAGATGGTTTGTGCTAAATCGTGCAAATTCCTAAAAAAAAAAAAAAAAAATTTACAACAAACCTGCCAAAACAAAAACTATTGCAGATACTTTCAAAAATGACTTGTGTCAGACTATTGAGAGAAGCAGTTCTAAAGTGCAGCCAAATATACCAAATGCAAATGTTGCATTCTGCTTTGATCTGAGAGTTTGTTTGACTTAGTTTGCAGACTGTAAACAGCAATGATATAATTTTCTTAACACTTACGACACAGCAAGATCAGGTCAACTGACAGGATTCAAGCCTTAATATGATAGATGGTATATTTTATTAAAGCTACCATTTAACAGTAATTGTATTTCGTGTGTGGTACCGAAGGAAACAGTGCTACCAAGAAGGTACTTTCTTTGGGGATGTCATTATTCTCTTACACATCTGGGAGTGAAAAAGATCTCCTGCAGAATAATCTTTTGGAGGTAGCCGAACCATTGCATGTGATACTGGATCAATAGTATATAATCTGTTAGGAGAAACACTATTAGCAGGCTTCAAACTGCTGTTGTAACCATTTGTTTACCATGATAGTCAAGCAGATGTTAGCGTTGATCTACTTATCCAAACATGAGAGCAAGAAAGGTCTATAGATCCTTTCCAGTAATATGCCAGATAACAATCAAGTCTGTATTTTTGTGAGGTGTCATTTTTACCATTGCTGGATACAGTCAATTAGACCTTCAAAATTCAAGCCAAAGAAAGAGGACAGAGTGCACACACACACACACACACACACACACACACACACACACACACACACACACACACACACACATAAAAAAAAAAAAATAGAATTGAGACAGAAAAGTGGACACTGCAAACTCACTACCACAATGTGTGGAAGTCCAGGGAAAAAAAACAAACAGCTCAACCAGATGCAATTAATTCCATACAATGTTTAATGGCAAATCCAGTAAAAATGGTATGGTCACACTCCAACAGTATTTTTAGCCCAGAGAGTATACAATAAGTTTAACATAAAATTTTATATTTTCCAGTATTAGTAAAATATGCTTTAGTCCTTATCACATTACTAGTGGATAAATACTGCATCTTTGTCGTGATCAGCTCCACTAATTATAATGCAATATTGTTTATTTAACATATTAACTTAGAGGAGGCTGTATTTTTAAAGCTGATAGCTTAGATAATATAACAGTTTATAAACAACCAATGTATGGCAATGTCTTTTTACGTTTTTTAATTAGTGGAATCTTACAGTATAATACAACAGCCTAATTCTTATAATTCTGTTAGTAAAACACATTTGCATAAGTTCCAGTTGTCCTATATCTAACATTGTTAAACTGCAAAAAGATTAAGTTGTATGAAATTATGGGTCATGCCATAGAAATGAACAGATCCTTCAGTAGCTTAGGATTTCTGGTGTCAGCTAAATTACCAATGTCTTTTAATTCACAGGCTTTAACATTTTGACTATGATACCTGAAACTTAAACCCTTTTGGACAATGGTACCTAGATCATTCACTTTATCAGTAATTTCCAAAACATTATTCCTGATATTAATTTCTTTTTTATGCATTTCACCAAAGATGACAGACTTACTTTTTCTTAAAACTGAATTGCAATCCTGCTTTTGAAGCTCTTCATCAGTGCTAGTTAAATGGCTATTCAATTTACTCACATCATCATAGTTATCAATCTGTGCACCAACTTCAAATCATCTGCATATTTTTATTAACCAAAATCTCTCAGATTTAGGCATTTCAGAAAACACATTAAGAAAGTATTGATCCTAATCCCAAACCTTGAGGTACTCCATTATGTACAGAGTGTACGCCTTGTAAAACAGCACACTGCATGCATTCTGTTAGTCAGTTAGCTATACATTTCACTATGAGTGAGTTTACTCCTAACTGTTTTAAACATTTTATAATATGGTGATGTTTTATACATTCAAATACACAACTACATTTACTTCTCTTTGATCTCCAAACATTGATATTTGATCATAAAACTTTCTTTGGCAATTCAGGGTAGATTTATTCCTTCGTCAGTCCATATTGGTTTTTATCCAATTCTGACCGATAAATGTTGTCTTTAATAAACAGTTATTGTATGCATCTCTGGAAACTGTTCTCCACCATTGATGAAAGATTTATGGGACAATAGTTTCTCTTATCTTATTTACTTTTACCCTTGTATATAGAAACTATGTGTATGTATTTCCAGTTTTTAAGTACCAATCCTTTTGCTAACATACAGTTGAATATGCCTGTCAAAGGACATAAAATGATATCAGAAAGTGATCTGATAAATTGTCCAGATATCTGAACAGGTCCCATAAAACTACCCTTATTAGCTTTGCTTAATGATAACATAAAATCTTATTTAAGCATTCTGGGACAGCTGTCACAATCTGTAACGTTTATGCAAGATGCTCTATTCTGTTTGCTATCAATAATATTTATTTCTGAAAAATATTCATCCAGTGGTTCTGTCATTTCATTCCTTTAATTTATAATACAAGAGTCATGTTTAAGTCAACCAGTTGCTACTTCTATATTTTTTTAGTTTTCACATTTTTGCAAAATTGCTTCTCCTTGACAGGCATCTCAATTAAATAATTCTCATAATTTTTTCTTCGCCCTTAAAACAAATTTTATCTTTTTAGTAATACCGTTTAGGCATGTTTTGTAATATTTTTTTCCTTGTGTTTTTATACTGTATGGGCAGACATATTTTTCTTGCCTTATTAGTCTTGTAAAAGATTTTGACCACCATGGTTTAGCAAATTGTCAATCCTTTATTATTATGATTTTTATTGTATTACATGGTGTGTAACACATATTTTTTAAATATTTTTCAACCAATTTCTTCTTTTGTGTCTGAATGAAACCTTCAGCGATTAACAGTATTAAATGCTGTTTCAATTATCATTAAAAACAGTTTTTTTGAGACTGAGTCTTGTAATTTTCTCCTGGATTTATCAATTATAATTGTTATTCTAAATAAAATGCTTTCATGATCTGATGTCCCTAGTAGATGAGTATTCTTTATGTTGATTAGCAAAGTCAATCAATGTTTTCTAATACCAAATATAGTATATTAGAATATCTTGTTGAAAAATCTACTTCTTGTGTGAAATTAAATTAATTTATTATATGCAAAATATATGACTCCATATATAAACCGAATCAGTAATCAAGCCAGTTAATTCTGGGAAAATTAAAATCCCCAAGTATAATTGCAGCAGTTTATCCACGTCTTTCTAAAATATTCAGAAAGGACTAACATTCTAAGATGTTCACTTTTGCTCTTCCATGTGCAACATTTATTCTACATTCACTCCATTATTTACTAAAACACTGATTATTTCATCTGATAAACGTATACGTTCCATACTACTTGTGACTGGTGAACGAATTAGCATCAGTACATTACCACCGTTTAATCTGATCTTGTTAAACTATATTTGATGAAATCTGTGAATGTTAAGTGCTCAATATCCCATGACTTAGTTATAACTATGACCTGGTGAACCATGTACATTGGAAAGAATGCAGATATGGTACATATTTATCTAAATGAGTTTTCCTTCCATCAAGCTTCCTCCAGTTTTTTTTCAAATACTAGTTATATGATTCTTGTATCATTGGCTACAACCCAAAAGGTAATGGATTCACTATACTAGCATTTGCAGCTTTTTCTTTTCAAATACTAGTTATATGATTCTTGTATCATTGGCTACAACCCAAAAGGTAATGGATTCACTATACTAGCATTTGCATTTTTATTTTAAATATACACTTACTGTCATTGTCTGTGTGATGAAAGGAGATACTGCCACCCCAGCTAGTTGGAATTTTGCAAATAATTATATGTCATTGGTGAATATCAAAATGATTTATACAAGATGCTTGTGTTACAAATGTACTAGAACTGTATGCCATATGTCTATCAAACTGCTTGTACAGATGCGTGCATTGAAAAGGGTATTTGCAAAATGCTGTTTGAAATGTAGCCACAGTATGCTCTACTGGCAGAGAACAGAAATGTATATGTACTATTGTAACTGTTTAAATGTATATATCTTAACAGTGGAAACTGGAATACAGGAGGTTAACTTCAGAAAAATAACTACAATTAAATTACTTTATATCTAAGCCATAAAAGATGGTATCTTTCATTTTTAAATACAAGAGATACAATGTCTGTACTAGGAAACTTTCTGTATTGTCTTTAGTGTGAAGTAATTACTAGTCTTGAAAGCATGAAGGAATGCAATTGTTTTATGACTTCTAGTATCTTCCAGAGATCTGATAAGAAGTCCCTGTCTGTATATTTTTACAGGTAGATGCTAAATGCTGCCAGCTTCATCAATGTTTGTTTGGTCTGGCAACTAGCAGTCAGGTGACAAAAATGATGTCATTCTGCAAGTTATCACAGCAGTAATATTTGAGATATTATTTTGAGAAGTCTCTTAGTGACATAGATCATTCTGCATTCTGTCTTGGACCTGACAACAACTAGAAGATCCATTCACCACATCTTCCTTGCTCTATTAGTAAGTTCTTAAATTATAAGTATAATTATCTTAGATTCAGTCAGGAATATATTGAAGTTTAGTTTAGATATTTTTCTTTATTTATTTGAGACTGTCCTGCAATGCTGTTTTAAATATTTCCCGTGATTTTGAACTCTGATGTCACTGTGAATATATATTTAGTATTGTCTTGTTCTTTTATTATTTATTATTAAATATATTTAAACCTTTCACTGTGGCTGATCTGTGTGGATATATTTAAGTTTTAAGAGAACTTGCATATTTATTTACTGACACTGTGTGGGTCACTCCTAATAGCCTTGCTCTTGGTCAAACTAACATTTGTATTAGTATTAATATTACACAGTGAGATTGGACACCCTTTGTTAAGGGCCTTAAAGTAGCTGATAAGGGATTCTGGTGGCAGTGAAAACTACCTTACAGCCTGGGCAAAAGAGGGCATAGCTAGTAAATCTGTGCCAGCCTGTCCAAGGTGTGTGTGTGTGTGTGTGTGCGTGTGTGTATGTGTGTGTGTGTGTGTGTGTGTGTGTGTGTGTAAAACAAATCTCCCAGAGTGTGTGTGTCAGCTACTTGGGTAGGGACACAAAGCACTGGTTGGACAGAGAGAGTCTTTGAGGACTTGGATTTGAATCCTGGCTAAGGACTCAACTCTTTAGCTGTGTCAGTGGGGAGTCTTATATGGGATCTGGAGAAAGAGTGAGAAGCCAGCCCTGGTGGTCTCTGTGTAGTCTTAAGGGAAATTCCACTTGATGCAGAGAGCTGCATCTGGAAATACTGCATATTTACTTGTCATCCTCTCAATAAATGTCCTCCTCTGTTGCCAGTGTTGGGGACTGAGGCTCCTTGATTACTGGTCCAGTGGTGGATTATCGCATTCTGAATGACTTATTAAACATGCTGCAAATAAAACAAGAAAGGTATAATCACATCTTGGTAAAAGTATCCATGATAGTCCTATATCACTTAAGTGTTAGCAGCAGTGCGGCACATTGTCATATATCCTGTACATCTGATCATAATTGATGATGCACTGTCATGAGATGTTCATGCACACTGTAGCTCCCAGTTTTAACAGTGCGATCAAATGTTTAGTT
The DNA here is from genome assembly GCF_019279795.1 of Protopterus annectens. Classification (NCBI taxonomy): domain Eukaryota; kingdom Metazoa; phylum Chordata; order Ceratodontiformes; family Protopteridae; genus Protopterus; species Protopterus annectens. Next base: position 692,017,295 of record NC_056741.1, read on the forward strand.
TGTCTGTTTTGCCCACTAATGCATAACATAAATAAAATGCTGCACTGTCATTTAATTCAATACTTTCATTTTGCTGGTACAGTGCACATGATGAGACTTGCAGTTTTGTTGACTACCTTTCCATGTAGGGTGTCTCATTCCTCACTAATGTTTTCCTTTCTGTATACAATCTCCTTTCTGTGCATATAGCAATCACATTGTTAGCACCTGTCTCACTTATGCATATTGCATATTTTGCTCATTGTTAAATATGTTTCTTATACATTCAAGAGATTTTGAAGTACAATGGTCTAATTGATCATTGTTATCATCACAAATAGCAGAGGAATATCCTGAGAAAGGAAAAGCAGATGGCTTAGTACAAACTGTCAGTGGGCAGAAGAAGCAAATGCCAAGGATTCAGGAGTGCAGCATCAGCACTGATCTATAAATCCATGAATATATCATGGCTTCTAAATAAATATATAAATGATGATACTACATTTATGTATTGGATGAAGGGCTGAAGCACTTAATGTGAGATGAGTGTGTAATAGTAACTATAGCAAGCTGATTGTTTAAGTTTTAGCAGAAGCGATGAAGATTTTTTTTTTTTTTTTGCTCCTCAACTTTCAATTTTGGAACAGGGCAACAAATGAGTTAGCTATGGTACTGATTCATAGGACTTATCACCTAACTCTCTTAAGAGTATTCGTAGTGAACATAAAAAGGGGCTAATTTCTTGAAGGAGAGGAACTGCCACTGCTGTATCTCCATCTGGTGGTGACAAGGAAGATCTTCCCTAGGATCAGAGCCAAGATTTAATGGGTACATGTACCTATCCCGCATTGGATGCAAGGGAATGTGATGCATGTTTGCTGGTATTATTGCATGCTGCATTCCAAGAAATGATAATTTTATAATGGGATGACTTTTTTAAAATATATCCCTGTTGCATACCAGCCATCAGTCTTCTTGTAAAGAAATAGCCCATTTTTACTACTGATGGAGTGATTATCAGTCATCATCCAAGCAGTCAATGTTTTTTTTTTATTGTCTAACATCCTAACCCCTCCCTTAACGACTAACTGAATGCCCAAAGATGTTAGGGTAGGCATTAGTTTCCCATGAGGCTATGAACATTCCCACACACTCCTCATGAAGGCTAGCATGGCACAGATCAAATGCACATCCTAGTTATTTTTGTGTGAAGAAACTTTTCCTATGATAAGTGATTGCATTACAATAAGTAAGACAACCTCATAAGATGTATGAGTTAGCATTGACCACTCACTTCCATCCTCCACCTCCTGGCTATTCCAGTGCCTGAATTGCTTTTTTAACTGTGTTTACTTGGATCATACTCAGGAACCCATTGAACCAGACTATAATGGGCTGACTTCCAACCTCTCTTCTGTCTCGTCCTGCACAGTCCTACTCTGACTGCTCTAGAAGGCATTCTTGACTCAGATGTAGGAGATCTTCCTGTTGAAGGTATATACTGGGGTCTAACTACAGAGCGAATGAGGAAAATACAAGGGAAGCAGGAAGGTGTACAGATGTCAGAGGTCAAGGATTTGAAAATAAGCAAATCAACCAACAATATTTAATCAAAGTAAAACTTACGTGTTGTAGAAATAACTCATTTTAGCATATCTCATGCATGTTACATAACTGGAAGGTTTGGTTATTTAAACAAACTATGTGCAAGTCCAAATGATTTCACCTCACATTGTCCTCCAGAATTCATATATCTTTACCAGCTGCTGACTTTTTCTCTTTAGAGTTATAAATTGTGATACAGCACATAACATGCATTTTCTCAAACTCTGAGAATGCAAATAAACTACCACTTCATAGATTCTTTGCTGTGATTTCCAGAATTTTGAAAAATTAAGATTGTTTTTTCTTTAAATGCCAGCATAGTACAATATCATCTTGTATGGCCTATATTAACTAATGTAAAGGAAATAACCACAAAAACTGGAAATAAATATCCTCCATGCTTTCCAAATTTTTATCAGTTGTTAGCACCATGCTGTTTTTTAAATTACACTAGGCTGTAGATAAAGAATTAGTTCATGGGATCATAGGAAGTTACTAGGCGCTTACAAGCCTAGCCAAGAATTAGCCCATGTTCCAACAAGTCATCACCCTATGCCAAATTTTCCAGATATACAAAATGGACAAGAATAAAAATGACAATAAAACAGTACAATAGAACAATGGTTTGGATACATAGTTACTCTAAAATGAATACAGTTTTGCCTTCTAAATCAGTTAAAAGTGTCATACTTATTGGAGAAATTTGTCAATTAACAGACTCAACATACCTTCATATTGATCATTTTGACAAAATATCTAATTTCATTTTACAACACTTAAGTAGGGGATTATTTTTATGTGTATTATCACGATCATAGATTGTTAGTTTTCTTGAATTTGCTGAGTTTTTGCTTAGTACCAAAAAGAAAGATTTAGTTTTGGATGTATTTAGTATGACGTTTTTAGCAGTAATCCACTCATTGAGGTAGCTGAAGTCAGATTGTAGTTATTGCTGTAATGTAGTTAAGGAGTGGTTGGAGTGGTAGAAAACTGTGTCATCTGCATACAGGAGGAGAGAAGGCAAGGAAGACCACATGGAAATTTATTGATACATACACAGGACAAAAATGGGGCAAGAATAAATCTTTGAGGTACAACTTTAAATAGTGGAGAGAAAACAGAGAGGTATTTGAGTTATAGTTAACGGAAATGGTGAGTAGTCAGATAACTTTGGAAACAGTGCATGGCATCAGGGCTAATGTCTAGTTCTTAAAGGTGGAGTATAAGAGAGGAGTGATTTACCAAGTCAAAGGCACTGGGGCATTTGTTCATTGATGAGAATTTCATCAGTCAGAGACTAAATGGCTGCAGCCATGCTCTTCCTTGAGCACAAGACACGTTGTTTTTGGGAAAGAAGACAGTAAGTAGTAATGTATTCTGTGAATTGAAGGTATACAATTTTCTCTTAGATTTGTACAGGGTTGGCAGGGTAGAAATGGAGTGATAGTGTGATGGGATTGTGGGTTGTTATTGTTCAGGCACTGATTTTATGATACAGATTTCGATATATTAAGCAAGGTGTTGGTGCTAAGGCAAAGATTAAAAATGTGTTTTGTGATGCAATAGTGAAATAAGAACAGTGGTATATGGACCATTGAAGTAGGTTGTCTATAAATGAGGGACCTTCCAGTCATATTTGTTGCAGTAAAAGGGTAATGTCTTTGGATGAGATCTGCTGGAAACAAAAGAAAGGAAGATAGTGTGGGTGGGATGGAGGACCATTTGTGCTTGCAGCACATTTTGGGTGGTCACTAAAGTGTCTATGCAAGTCATCTGCACACAGGATAAAGCAAGTTGCACTCTGTGAGGTTACCGACTTCTTTCCAAAAAATCCTAGGGCTGTATTTCAGAGAACTTTGGAGGTATATCATGGAATTACTTTTTTGTCTTCTAATGGCTTTGTGGCCAGGTTCCTTAGATTTGTACATAGCTCCCCATTTTCTGGAGTGGCATTGTATTTCGAGGAGTTCCAGGATTCATCCTTGAGTTTGAGGAGGGATTTTAACTCATGGGTAAGCCAATTTTTGAGTTTGGAGTTTGAAAGTCTAGCAATTAAGGTATGTATATATATATATATATATATATATATATATATAGATACACACACACACACACACACACACACACACACACACACACACACACACACACACACAAAACATACCTATTTCCCTCTTATCAAACTTATGTTTTCCCATCTCTGAGGATAGCAGTTATGGTGCTCAAACTTACAATGGGAAACCCTTGTTCCTGCATTTTGCCTATTGTTTTGTCCATTCATGCACTCCTAGAATGAAGTTGAATGGGATAGCATGGAGCAAGGCAATCATGCCATGGAATGGGGAAACATTTTTGTTATTATGGTCTAATGCCTCCTCCCTCCGCAGTACAGTGGTGTAAGCTATACAGTGACATCAATGTAGGGAGCTCTCATGCGCTTCTACACATGTCCTATGACCATCCTCCAGTACCCCTGTAATGGTATCTAAATAAGATAAGCCATCAGTATCCACTAGCCAAACCCCATAAAGACTCCAGTTAATTCCCCAAATCCCCACATTCTCTTCATCACCAGAACTGAAATTTAAAGCTTGCTCATTGGCATCTCAGACATAAACTCTGTAACTGTGCCAGGGAATTTGAGAAAGCATAATAACTAGTGTTGCCTTTTCCTATTTTTTCACAAATTACATTAAAATTGAATGGTTTACAGCTATATCCTTACTATCGTGGGTTTCATGTATAAAATTCTAGTTAATGTATGGCATGATTTTTAATTACATCTGTAAGCCCACCTGTCAAGAAGTTTCAGCTTGAATGTCTGGGCTAAGGTAAGAAAATCTGCTATTTATTTACATTACCTGTGATTTTTCTTAGGGCACCAAAAATATTTATAGCCTTTTTTGTTTATCCAATTATTCATTCTTGTTGCTTTAAAATAAGTTTTCATGTCCAACATCTCTAGTACCATGAGTAACGGTTTGTTTCTCCCCTTTTTATTCCTTGGCTCGGTCTCTCCATATCTATTTTAAGAAGCATGATGCAACACTGATTGATGCATCAGTGACTGACTATACTCCGCATGATTTTGCACAGCTTTGGGAAAAAGTTGTAAATAGCAGGATTTAATATATACTTTCACTGGTATTACAGGCTGCCAAAAAAAAGATGTCAGGCAGACGTCCTGGCCAATGTTTGTCAGTTCTTACATAATTCATCAGTAAATATAGCTCCAGTTTTCATCCTTCAGTATCACTTCATGATTTTTCCTTGACAATATCCTCATGGGACTATTTTACATAAATAATATTGTATAGCTTTCCACTGTAGTTTATTAAAAAAATAATCCATCAATATATTCACTACAGCAGTATGTGTGTAACCAGGATTAATAGTTTAATACTGTTCCTTCTCTTTTGTCAGATTCTCAAAACTTTTATTAATCAAGATTTAATCTATCTCAAGAAGTAATCCATAAGATGTTTTTGTTTCCTGTTTAAGGTTCATTTTTAATCCACATATCTTAGCTTTGAAAGAGAAATGAGATTTCTTCTTCCACAGTCATTAATAATCCAAACTGGGATATCATTTTATATGTGCTTCTTTTGAATTATTGGTTAATGTTGCCTTTAAATTTTATACACTGGATGTTGTTCACTTTTTTATCATATTGCTTCTGAATGGCTGGGAGCATTTCTTTTCCAATTTCCATGATCTTTACTAGTTCCAGAACATAGCCTGACACAAGTGAAACTTTATTCATGTGCCTCCCTTTTGCCGGGGATGTGGGGGTGGGGGGATTAATACTGGTGATGCTGACTACCTCTGTTTAACTAGATGCCTGGGTGCAAGACATCTGGCATTAGGCTAAGCACTGAGTGACTGGAGATCTGCTTTCCTTTCTAAGGGAAGGAAAGAGCCATGGATCATACCGAGGTTTTCCAAACCCTATTGCAGCCAAGACAGATACAAGTTATCAGTGGAAATGTGTACAGACACCTCTGTGAGTAGATGGATGCAGACACAAAAACATTCACTTAATCTCATATTTGGCATCACTGTTTACTGGTCTCTTTGCATACAAGCAGAGTCAGACTAAATCATACAACTCCAGGCTCCGACTACCACGGCTAAATATCACACGTAAATTCATTGATGTGAAAAATAAAAAGATTAGGGCTTTCGCGCCAACAAAATACCGCTTCTTCGGATCTGAAGAAGCTGTATTTTGTTGCTGGGAAAGTGGTAACCTTTTTATTTTTCACATCAATAAATTTAAATGTGGTGTTTAGCCATGATGGTCAGAGCCTGGAATTTTTTCTCTTTGTTTGTTTGTGGGTATATTCGACCTTTGCCTGATTTGTAACTCTTTGGACTTCTTTAATAATAAACCTTCCAGTTGTGTCTGATGATGTCTGATGCACCCCACAAGAAAGAAAAAAAGTTCTCCCTACCTAAGAGGAAGTAATATGAAATTAATGAACAGAATCAAGGATAATTGCAGGGAAGATGAGATACTGAGGTCAGTTATCAAACAATACGCAAATATTCTTCCAGTTCCCAGCTCAGGTATTTTAGTGATATTCTGTTTTATTTTTTCAAACAGTAACATCATCTACATGAAGTCCTATGTTTATTTTTTATAATATCTTGTCCTCTATTGCAGAAATTTAGATAATTTGGTTTTCTGAATCATTATATGACAGATATAGAACCAAAACAAAGGGCATCCTGAGCTACTGCCTATCCCTAAGGGGAACAACTTTAATTTTTGCTTTTTTTACATAAAATCATATTAAGAGATCTGGTAAATTCTCAGGGAAATCCAAGCCATGTATGGCAGCAAATATGCAGCGTGTAGTACCCTATAGAAAACTGTCTGCTGTATCCATACTTAGTAACACATACCGTTGTGTAGTGTTCAGCAGATATTCCACAATTTTTTTTGTTTTTTTCTGTTTTGTATCTTATACCTGCTTATCTCCAACAGGTATGATTTGTTTGGGTGCATGGATACCCTTACGATTTGATTTAGTATCCTTCCTAATATTTCATAAATGCTACTTAATACTTGCCTGTTATAAAACTAGTTATCAAATGTTTCTGTGCGTTAGAATCAGCTTAATTAGAGAGTGAGAAACAAATAAATGTCTTCCATAACAATACTGTCAATGTGTCTTCAGACAGTTTATAAACCTGTTTGAATATTTTCTGCAACAAAGGTTGTGCCCTTCCTTTCTACATGTTTTCCTTCCTTATGGGTCATTAAATCCTTGTCAGTGATCTACAGTAAGCTTGAAATGACAGCAGCACTGCGTACATGACTTTATAATAACGCATAGAAGAATCACTTTTCTCTGTCTCCATTTCTTTTGTCTTGTGGTTTATAGCTTCTTTGTCTTAAATGTTATAAAGCTGCTATGTGTTTTAATCACTTTTGGTTTATTTAATTTGTGAACTAAACCTTACCAGAAATTTCATTTTTTTCTCACCTTGCTAGTTCTCAGGCGCAGCGTTCTTGTCTAGTGTGCTGTTTCCGTCAACTTTTTTGCATGTAGGCAGTGTATCCGTGTTGTCAAAATGTTGTTGAGTTCAGTTATCTTGAATATTATGTGATGATCTTCAGGCATTCAATCAGATGGTGATGTTCTATTTAAATTACTTGGGGAGAAACACTTGTGGGATGCAAAAGCTTGTGCTTCTATTTTAGTGTTGATTTTAATAGTGAATTATAAATTGTGAAAGTGTTTCAATGTTTCCTGATCTGGGATTGTTGCTGCAGTATGTGTGTGTGTGTGTGTGTGTGTGTGTGTGTGTGTGTGTGTGTGTGTGTGTGTGTGTGTGTGTGTGTGTATGTGTGCGTATGTATAGACACATAGATATGTTTTTATGTATAGATAGATTTAGATATTCTGTCTCTCTAGCTGTCTATATTTATATATGCGTGTCTGTGTGTATAAATAAATATATATGTATGTATGATCAACCTTTTAAATGTTCGAAGCTC
>NC_056741.1:692027385-692029885 GCF_019279795.1 Protopterus annectens
GAATTAAGCTTTTGTTTTCCATCAACCAGTTAAAGATATCAGACCAGACAATATCAAGCTAAGACATGAAGAAAAGGTGAGATTACTGGGACCCAGGACAGGTGAGGGACCAAACACAATACCACAGGGCAGCTCACATGACACAGCACATGAATGCTCAGTGGAACTAGAAAAGTAAAATGATGTAGTGTATAGTTTTAAGAATTGTAACATTTTTAATTACACAGATATTGAAATATTCAAAGATCATTTCTCACTGTTGTCTAAAGGGATGAAATTTGTCCCTACCACTGACTTTAAATTAGTTGATACACTTATTGAGACTAAGCTTTTTATTAGGAAATTAAATTTATCAGTATACTTTAAGGATAAGAATTATCACGGTGGTGGTGCTGCGGTAGCGCTGTCGCCTCACAGTAGGACACTGTCCGGTTCAATTCTCAGCTAGAGCATCTTCTGCGTGGAGACATGCGTGAATGGACGTACCTTCGTTGAAGGTTGTGCGTCAGGGCTGGTAACTTGGCACGTAAAAATCAACTACCAATCATTAGCAGACTGGAGTTCTGCTATGGGGACGTCTAACTGGGAAAAGCCGAAAGACACAACAACAACAACTTTAAGGATAAGAATTAGGAGATACATATCTCTACCCTAAAGAAAAAGAGCACTTTTAACCCTCACTTATACCCTTTGTTGCTTGTATTAGAGAAAGTTATTGTTGAAGACATATACAAAACTTATGAAGTGATAAAAGGGAAAAGAGAAAAGCTTTCAATATGAATAAGACAGAATGGGAATTGTTCCAAAAGTTGTATCACAATGCCTCAATATGGGTTATGAAACCCGATAAGAGAGGGGGTATTGTACTGTATGAGCTAATAGATTATCTTAACAAAATGTATGACATTTTAAACAATTCTGAGGTTTATGAACCTGTTTCAATTAATGAGATTAACATAGCTTATTTGAGAATGGATTTATGCCTTGAATAATATCTACTATATTAAAGAATATCTATAGATACATATAATTATTTAAAAGTGAAAAATCCTATGCTAGCCACTATTTTTGGTGTTCCCAAAGTTCACAAAAATGTTGCACAACCTTCATTTAATCTAATAGTGTCTGGAAGTAAGTCCAAAACTTTCCCTTATGCAGTTATTATTGATAATTGGTTAAAATATACTTACACTAATATTAAACATCTTTTAAAAGGTTCATGGGATATTTTGGGGCAAATTAAGAGTGAACATTGGGAACAGGATTTAAAATTTATAACAATTGATGTGGTTGATTTGTTTAATTCTATACCCAAGGAAGAAGGACTAGAGTTATTTTGCGAAAGCATGGTTAAATGTTCAAATTTAGAATGGGACACAATTCAAATATTAGTGGAATTTATGACAACAGTGTTAAAGAATAATTATATCTACTTTGAGGGGGAATACTTCAAACAAACTAAAGGTGTGGCTATGGGGGCATCATGTGCCCCCATATTTGCAAATGTTGTTCTTACAGAATGGGAAAACAGACATGTCTTTAAATGTGTTCATGCTGGCAATTTGAAACTTTATGTATTTTAAGGGTCAATGTATTAGAGCTGCCAGGATGACATCTACTTCTACAGATGTGGTTAAATAGTTAGACATAGTGGGGAATATGTTCCTTGAAAGAGGCTATCCATCAAAGTTAGTAAAGGAAACTGCTGACTATGTTTTGACCCACTGGGGTTGCTTTTTATAAACCGCTTTCGAGTCTGGGATTAGAACCAGTAGTAGTTACTACCAAAGATAGTGTATTCAATAGGGCATTGGTTTTAGAGTACAGCCCTTTTACCGATTTGATTAAGGACGTGTTCATTAGCAACTGGAATATTCTTAGGAGCGATAGGGAGATTTATAAATTGTTAGGTGATACCCCCACTTTTGTATATAAAACAGGGGGCAACCGAAAGAATAATTTAGAGAATATAAAACCCCATGATAAAGTTGAAGTGACCATAGGTACAAATAAATGTGGTTCATGTAGCCAGTTTGGTTTTTATCTAGGAAAGGGCTGAAACACAGTTAGGGAACATCAGTAAGACTAAGGTCATCTTTCAAAAAGGTAATTGTAATACAAAAAGTGTGGTTTATTTGGCAATGTATTCAACTTGTCCAGCATTCTACATTGGGAAAATCGACAGGTCATTGAAAAATAGAATTTACGAACACACTTGCCACATTAGCAAACAAAATACTAATAATGCCTTATATAGACATTTGGCTGTTAACACTGAATGCAATACTTTCAAATTTGCCATTTTAAGAAAGATATCTGTTAATCCCAAGAGAGGCGATGGTAAACTTCTGCTAGAAAAAAGAGAACGTATATGGAAGCTGAAGTTAAATACTTGTAACCCCCCAAGAATTAATGATACTATCTCACTAAAACATGTTTCAGAGCTAAGAGCTTAATTGTTTTATGTTCATGTACACATTTGTAATAAAGGGAATTTTAA
>NC_056741.1:692032385-692222385 GCF_019279795.1 Protopterus annectens
GCCATGAACTGGATATCTGAAAACAGAATGAATAGTACAAAGCACAGTGTGAATTTCCTGGTATGCATATCTTATAACAAGTTGGTTATGATAAAAGACCTGATCATATTCCTTTGTATAACACTGTTATGTTCTCTGATCTAGAGGCAGACATCCCAGATAATGGGGTTAAATGGGCCCTAGAAAGTTTTATTAGCAAGGTTGTAGTAATTGATGAAAATATGACTGAATTATTTAAAATGTTGCAAAGTGATGCTGTCATATTTTTTTGTGAAATGAGCCAGCAAATCTGGAAAACATAACAAGGAACAATTGGATTGAAAAATATCAGTTTGCATTCCAATCCCAAAAATGGGAAATGCTGAAGAGTATTCAAATTACTAAACAGTTACACTCATTTTACAAGCTAGCAAGGTAATACTGAAGATATTGTAAGCTGTGTTCTATCAATAGATGGTCCAATAACTGACAAATGTACAAGCAGGTTTTAGGAGAGACAGTGGCACAAACAGATTGAATTGCCAACATCCACTGGGTAATAAAGAAAGCAAGGGACTTCCCGAAAAATATTTGCTTCTGTTTTATTGACTATTCTAAAGCCTATGGCTGATGAACCATAAAAGCTATGAAGACTTCTTGTAGAAATAGGGCATCTATGTACAGAGCAAGAAAGAACAGTTAGAAAGGAATATGGAGTAAGTAACTAGTTTAGAATTGGGAAAAAGAGTGTGGCAAGTTTACATGTTGTCACCTACTTATTTAATTTATACACAAAATACCAAATTACATTATGTGAAACACTGCCTTAGATGACTTCGATGGTGAACTCAGAGAACTGCTGCAAGAAATACCAACATCCTCGGATATGTAGATGATGTCATTCTGATGGCTGAAACTGAAGAAGAATTGAAGAGCCTGTTTGTAATGGTGAAAGCAGAAAACAGAAAAGATGATTTGCTGTTGAACATTTAATAAAATAAGTAAATACAATTATGCCATCTAACCCTATGATTTTTTACAAATAGATGGGGATGAAGTGAAAGAAGTGAGCGATTTAATTTTCCCTAGTTCAAAGATCTCTGCAGAAAGTGACTGCATTCGTGAAATTAAAAGTGGATTGGTACCTTGAAGGTAACCTACAGCAAATATGGATAAGATTTTAAAGCACAAGTATATCACATTGTCAGCAAAGATCCATATTGTCAATACTACAGTTTTCCTAGTAACAACAAATGGCTGTGAGAGTTGGACTATAAGTAAGGTTCCTCAGCAGAAAATTGATGCTTTTGAGCCATGGTGTGAAGAAAACTTTTGTGAATTCTGTGGACTGCAAGAAGATCAAATATGTAGTGCTTAAGGAAATTAACTTAGACCATTCACTGGAAGGGGAATAAACTCAAACTGTTCACTGGAAGGTCTGATATTAAACTAAAACTCAATTCCATTGAGCAGTAATGGAAGAAAAAGTATTCAGTAGAGAATACATTGATGCTGGGAAAGATCAAAGAAAAAAGAAAATGGAGGTGGCAGAGCTAAGGTGGAAAGACAGCAGTACTGATGTAATGAATATAAATTTACAAAAACTCAAACAGTTATTGATAGGCAGGCTTTGTGTGTTAAAGTCCTTGAGGTCAGAAATAGTCAGACTCAACTAAATGACTAAACAGTAACAATGATAATCTAATTCATTCCTAAGATAACTTTATTAACTGTATCCTGGTTTAGCTTCCACTTAATTTCTAGGATAAAAAAAAGCATTAATATTGAGCTTTTTTGGCATATATCCATTAGCACCTTTGATGTGAAAGTATTTTTGCTTGCTTATATAAGTATACAAATAGTAAAATAACACAAAAAATATTACCATATATGAATGTCAAAAGGCATGTAATTCTATGATCTGGGCTAAGACAAGATGTATACACACGACAGATGAATGGTATATCTCAACCAGGGAACTGTGTTGTATTCCCAACAAGAAAGCATCAATGTGAGGAATAGAAATTAATTTAATATCAGTCTGAAATGAACAGTAGGTTTTATTTACAAAGGTTTTCTTAGTCATATCTTATAAGAAGAGTTTGGGAATTTAACATATTCATATATCAAGATATACAGTAGATGGAGTTAAGGAAAATATACTGTGTATTGGTAATAAAAATAAAGGGTATTTATTAAAGGGAACTACCCACACTTCCATTGATTTTTGTCAAATGCTAGTCTTATATAATCTAGGGCAGATGAAAACTGGCAAGGTATATTAGCTGACATGCTTCATCTCTAAATAAAATATCAGATAATAGCTGAAACAGAATCACATTAGTTATAGTTGCTGTAAAATCAAATAAATACCAAAACCTCCACTCATCTTGTCCTGAAGAACTCAAAGGACATGTACAGTATGGTATCAATGTTCAAAAGTTATAGCAAATTAAAATGATGAGCAGATATTTGCAGTCTCACACTGTGAGCTAAATATCTTCCCTGTAGATTTACCTTATTGCAATGCTCCCAGTAATTATCACTGCATTTTAGCTCAAACCTATTCACTGAGGAATTAATTTCTACACACAAGGTGTCAGACTAATAATTGCCTAGTCTCATGAAAAACACTAATATGGGGAAAGAAGTAAGTGTCGTGATTTTTGACTGTTTTATCTTGTAATTAATTCAGCCTGTGTCCTAAATTTATGCTGAGGTCAAGGTAACTGTGACCTGTAAGGCAACTTAGCTGAAATTGAAACTATACAGAACTGCTAAAGATGCTAAATGACTTTTTGGACTCTCCCCTAAATATATTTTATAAAATGTATGCAGTTATCAGAGTTAATGAAAAAGTTCAGTATGCAATAAATGTTGTAAAATTCAGTTTTAAAGAATCATACAATTAAAATAACTGTTATCCCATTAACCACATAAAAATGGTCAGAACTGGTGAATATAAAAACAAATTATTTTTCTGAATAGTGTCATTTTTCTGTAATGATTTTAATAATTTTAACTTACAAAACTTATATTTATTTTCAATCAATTAAATCACACAATAAAGCTGTAAAGTCAATAATAGTTTTACTAACTTGGTCCATGAGAATGAGGAGTCCATTGAATACTCAGAATATGAAGAGGTTATAGCAATGCTGCACAGTTATAAAAGAAATTATCTGCATCCTGCTTCATTCAACTCAAAACTTTCAAGGTTTATTGGAGCAAGTTTCTAGATCATGAAAAATGTAAAAGATATTAAGTATTGTAGTTAAGCACTTATTCATTTTCCAATTGTCAGGTCACAGGCTATCTGATTCTGAATTAGTTAAGCTGCTTTACTACCTCCAGAGATGGTCATAGTACCTTATGACTTTCCCTAGACATGCAGGTGCAAATACTGATTTTCCCCATTTAGTATAATGCTGTCCAGTGATTCAACAAGTTAGGGAACAGCTGAAAGCTGAGTTTCAGAGGGCACTTTAGTTTAGGATGCTGTAGCTTCCTATTATTCCTATTGTTATACCATTGTGATAGATGGAATTTAGAGCTCAAGTCATGCTGTGCTTTTATATTTATTTGTAAACTAAAAAATTCATAACTATACATAATACTCAATATAAACTGTGTGGTATAAAGCATTTTGCAGACACTGGTCCATTGGAAGAGATGTTAAAGAAAGATCCTATTTGTCTGGGCTAGACCCGGCTCAAGTGGATATTAGAATTCCCATTTTACTTTAAAAAGTAGGGGTACTTTATTAATACAAATCATAAATACTAAAGTATCATTAAAAACAATTTTCAAAAATGAAACACTGCAAATGCAAAATGTATTTCCCAAATCCTTATATTACATCGAAATAATATATTCCCATACAAAATAGTTAATATTAAATTATATACCCATTTTATGTAATATGTAACCATTTTAATATTTGATCCACCCCCTCTTCAGGTAAGATAATTTTCCCAGAGGCCTGGATAAACAGTCATAGAGGGTATAAAGTACCACGGTTCTTCCCAGAAAATAGAGTCATTGCTTTGGAACACTATCCTAAAAAAACAAATAGCAAAAAAGTAAGCAAGCAGATAATGATAGATAGATAGATAGATAGATAGATAGATAGATAGATAGAAGATAGATAGATAGATAGGCCGATAGATAGATGATAGATATGTACATATATAAATAAATAGATAGATAAACATATTCAGCAATTTAGAAAAGTGATGACTTGAACAATCCTTCTGATTTATGCTCAAAGTGAACAAGGTCTTTGTATGGACTTCCTCTTGTCGCAGTGAAGTCTGTAACTAACTATGAATGTGGGCATTTTAAAACTCTGTACTTATTTACTTATTTATTTTTGCAAAAAGACCACAGTCCCACTGTGGGTGCTTTATTTGTCTATACCATTTATTCTATATAAACTGCTGTACCTTGGGTGAGGAGAAACATACAGATTGTTTAAAATGCTGATTTTTGTAGTTAGCGTAAAATTATTGGCTCTGAAATATTAGATATCATCCTTTATATATTATTTTATCTAAGATTAAGGTCCTCATCTCATAGGGACAAGGTACAGACTAGGTTTAAAATGGCACTTGAGGGCAGTTAGCCTGGTATTGTCCTATGAATCTATGAACCAATGAACTTAATGTCTGCTACTGGAAGGCTTCACATTTGCAATGCAGTCCAGTAGAGCAAAAGCTGAACCTGCAGCCAAAATTTAATTACCATTCTAGAACAGGCAAATGGCAAAATAATGGGAACAATTTGAGACCCTAATAGTCAGCTTTTCTCCTTTGGATTGGCTATATAGATTTTTACATTATCTTATAATCCATCAATAGAAGGCAAGACATTTCAATAAAGGAGACATAGACACATATCCAAAGTAGGTCATGACGGTGGAAGTCCATGCATGCGTCTCTCATTGATTTTCTTGCACATTATACACTAGCAGGATGGAAGTAGGTATTATGAATTTTGTAGCATGATGACTGCATCTTGGTGTTACCCATCTTGTACCCCTGTATAGAGTGAAAACACGCGTGGGCATTTTAATGATTAAGATCTTCAGTGGCAAATATCAGCTGGAAAAACAATTAAATGAATGAATAAATAAATAAATAAATAAATAAATAAATAAATACCTTTAAGGGTGTATATTACTTGATATAGAAAGGAGGTTGCAAACCTCAACACAATGATGTTAAAGGGCTAGAAGGAATAATTAGTAAATGTTAAAGTTGAGGTGACAGTGCTAAATTAAATTTACATATTGTTGCATTTTAAATATACTGCTGTGTTTCACTGTATCAAAAATATTCTCAAATATGCTGGAATGGCAGAATAGTAATAATAATAACAATAATAATAATCATAATATGAATGATACAACTAGTACTTTTATTACTACTACTATTACTATCAGTAGTAGCACTGCTACTACTGCTACTATTAATACCACCACTTTTGCTACTATTATTACTATGACTACTACAACTACTACTACTGCTACTACCACTACTAATATTACTACTAACGTTACTACAACTACTAATACTAATACTACTAATACTACCTACTACTAGTGCTATTACTACAACTAATGCCAAGTCGTATGACCAGACAGTGCTCATACATGGAGTTTGAAAAAGATCCTTGTGGATCATTGCTCTAACTTGACAAACAATTATAAGCAAAGAAACAAAACAAAATAAACACATAAAAATTTAATCTTATTAAACAGAAAGCTATTCTTCAATTCCTCTAGCTATAACACTAATAATGTGTCCAGTATTAAAGAATTGCAGTCTTCTAACTCAAGTTCAGTGCATTAAATGAGGCCTTGACAAAACAATAATTATTGCATGGCTCATGGATCACCAAATTCATTTTAACTGACTGATATGAATTATCTGTAGCTATTGCAAATGTAACTGCACCAGTTACAATTTTTCTACTGAGTAGAGCAGCATCTCCCTATCAGATTAACTCTCAGCATAGTCTGGTAGTTATCATAGTTAGTGAGACTGTACTATGTCAAGGAAGACTGTCATGTCTCCTCCAGTACCTATATAGCATGACATTATGTAAATCTTAACTTAAGCCTTTCCAGACTTAGGACAATATTAATCTCAAGTGACATAGCTGTGACAAGACACAAATATCCTGTTCCCAAATAGTTAGTGTTCTCCAAGGATATGTATGCTGTACCTAACTAGTATATGAACAATAGTGTGACCATCAACCAGTCTGGTAGTGGAAAAGGAAAGCTCTTGTCCAAAATGCTACCAAAATTCAAGTGGCCATCTGGGATCAAGGGGGCAGGCTGAATTGGGGAAATATTTAAGTAAAAAAGATCCACTTCTCCTCTCTTAAATCAGGGCTGTATGGATTGTTCCTTTCTCAAATAGTCTCACAGTGAAAGAAAGCCAGGGGGTGTAAAACAGATAGTCACTACAGACAAGGTTGTGGATGTATGTACCCAGTAATAGTACATTCATGGAAACAGGTGAGAATTTTCTAGATCAGCATTATTGCATATTAAGTAATGTAGGATAGTGGACTCATGCTATAGTTAGGTCGGAAACACACACAAAAAGTAAAATGATGTTATGGCCATAAGCCACTCTAATACTAAACTGAATTTATTTGTAGATAAACAAGCAAACAGAGTTGGTTATTCATGGTGCTAGCAAAATAATGACAAATATAACTCATTCCATACCTTTCAACCCAAGAACTTGGACTGAAGCTCCAAAGGCAGTGGAGTTTCCATATTCAGAAAGGAAGAGTACACCTCCAGACTGGTAATCTGAGATACTTCAGGTACAGCTTACACTGGGTAAGACAGTGATTCAGGTTGTAGCCTGCTATAGGTCCCCAACCATGTCCCAAGACTCACACTCCATGTTCCTAAGCACCCTGGAGAATATTAGGGTCAAACCTAGCACTCTCATACTGGGTGACTTCAACTACCGCTCTATTAACTGGGAAAACTATTCATGTACCAATGCACTTGCCCAATGCTTTCTTGAATTCATTAATTCCAATGCACTGGACCAACTCATTCTTACCCCCACTAGAGGTAGCAGCATCCCTGACCTGGTCATTACTAACTTGGGTGACTGTTGCTCTACACCAATAGTCAACTCCTCCCTGGTTAGATCAGACCACAAAATAATCACCTTGGAAATCCACATCCCTCCCACCCCTCCCACAAAGGCAACCACCATGAAAAACTTCTCCAAAGCTAACTTTGGGCTTCTAAAAACAGAGGTGGCTAACTTCACAGCACCCATGCAAATGAAGAATAGTTGCATGACCGTTGAATCATAGACCAATGCATTGTACGAATAGAACCAAGATGCTCTCCTCAAAAAAAGGAAGCCAATCTGGTGATCCCCTGCCATAATCATACTCTGCAACAGAAGGAGGAAACTGATGCAGAATAAGGCAAAGTCCCAAGACTAGAAAAACTCCATTATCAGCCTCAACAAAAGGTTGAGATCTCTCATCAAATCCTCTAAAGCTAGCTATGAAAACAGAATTGCAGCAGATAGTAAAGACAACCACAAGGCCTTCTATAGTTATTTAAAGAATCTCCATGGCAATACTCAGATTTGCTCTGAGCTACTGCACAATGGTACCTCCTATACTGAGCCAACAGATATTGCCAGTATACTGGCCAACAGATTCAGTGCTAAATTACCCCCCCAAAGGACCTATCATAATACTAGTAGATTGCCAAGCACCCAGTATTACTGCTGCACAGGTTAAAACAGTACTGTCCAAGGCCAAGAATACACCTTCTATGGGACCTGACAATATCCCTGGCTGTGCTCTGCATGAACTACAGAGGGAACTGGCACTTCACCTGCATGGCCTGTTCACTCAAAGCCTCACCTCAGTCTTTGTCCCTACCAAATGCCATACTGCTACAGTCATCCCTCTCCACAAAGGAGGAATGACTACAGTCCCCGGGAATTATTGCCCAATCAGCCTGACGAGTCTGATATGCAAAGCAATGGAACACATCATCATGTACCTAATAAATAAGGATATGGGGAATCTCCAAACTCTGGTTCCTACACAGTTTGGTTTTGTGAAGGGTAGATTATGCCTGCTCAACTTGGTCAACTTCTTTGAGTCAGTCACCAGAGCTCTGGATAAAGCCAAGGTGGTTCATACAGCCTAACTTGATCTGGCCAAGGCCTTTGATACCATTCCCCACTCAGGAATCATAGAAAAACTCACTAAGCTAGGCATAAACCCCTATATCACTAGGTGGGTTCGAAATTCAGATAGAACCCTCAGTGTGAAAGTAGCTGACTCCAAGTCAGAATGCCGACCAGTCACGAGTGGAGTCCCATAGGGTTCGGTCTTGGGTCCTCTCCTGTTTGGTATCTACTTCTCTGAAGTCCAGGCCAACATGAAGGGACTCTGGGTGACAAAGTTCACAGACGATTGCAAGTTGGGAGCTATTATTAACTCCCCAAGTGATGTTGACATCCTACAGAAAGGCCTCAATGACACCAATGACTAGTGTCAGAACCATGGCCTTAAGCTCAATGCCAAAAAATGTGTAGTAATCCTACTTGGGAAAAACCTGGTTCCCCTGAATTACCACATTGATGGTAGTCCACTGAACACAGAAGGTGTTATAAGAGATCTGGGAACACAGGTTGACAGCAGCCTCTCTTTTGACCACCACATTGCCACTGTGGTCAGAAAGTCCATCTATGTGGCACATCTCATTACTAAGGGTTTTGCATCCAGGAAGAAAAAGGTCATTGTCTCCCTCTACTCTTCCCTCATTAGGCCAATCATTGAGTGCAATGCCCCATTTTGCATGTACCTCACTAGACACCTGCAACAACTGGAGAGGCTACAAAAGTACCTCACAAAGAGGATCCTAGGCCTCAATCACTTGTCCTATATGGACAGACTCAAAAACCTCCAACTATTCTCTGTCTCATATAGCCTATATCCAGAGATCTCAACCTCATTACCACAATCAGCAGAACATGCTGGAGGGACAGGTTTATAACCCAGAGACTGCCCATGCTATGGAATAGACTTCCCATACATGTCAAGCAGAGCATCTCACTCGCCCTCTTAAAGAGAAATCTTGGTGAGTGGATGGGAAATAGAAAATTCAGCCTGGGGATCACTCCAGTGGCTCTGCTCGACAGAGGCGCTAGGAACTAAGGTTGGGTGGCATGATGCAGGGTAATCCTATGGGCTAGGCTTGTAAAGGTTCCAGGACCATTAGCCTAGTACACACCTATAAACCTATGATAGAAATAACTGGAATGTGGATGGGTATTCCCTGGATTGTCCTGCTTCTCGATGGTGATTATACTAACTATATTGAAGAAAGAGAAGGTTGCTCATAACTACCCGCTAACACTGTATTCATTAAACTTTAGTTGAAGAGAAGACTTAAGTCTGAATAAAAGGCAAATTGTTATTCTACTTACAAAAGAGATGCTGTATTGTGGTCTGATTGTTGTACATTATTGTTTCTTGGTAGATGCATGCATGTCAATTTAAACGGCAACAGTATACTGACTGAAAAATGAGATAAGCATGCCTCTGTTATGTAAGTTGAAGAAGTAATTGAATAAGCTATACCCAGATGTCATCATTGCTGTACAATATGAGTACAGTAAGTAACAATGAATGTGCTACATGCAGATATTTGTAGAGCATAACATTTCACACCCTTACTTCGCTTAATATTATTTTCTGTTTCCTGAATTACATCTTCCCTAGAGTCACATTTCCCCAGTTTAGCTGATTAATTCCTCTGAGTTTATTTAATTTTCCATTGCCAGCCCTGCCCTTACCTACACAATAATGTCTTCTGTAATTGATATCATACTTTTTTTACAATGCACTGATATGTAACATAATAAAAAAGATTATTGTTTTGTACTTGTGCTTGGGTGCCTCATGGCTGAATACAGTAATAATAACCATGTGATCCTTAGCTGTTGTTTTACATATAAGGACAGCATGGCAGAAAGTATCCGTTTTCTGAACTTCCATTGTAAATGTAATATTATCATGACTAAATAATGAAGTTATCAGTTTCAGATTTTAAAAGGTGTTGTGTTGCAATTTTCCCATACGGACATAAAGCATTTAAATTAACAGAACACCAAAGTTACCTGTTTTGCATTTCATAATTTGTTGCACTTTCATATTACATCTTTTTATGTGTGCCTTCATGAAATACACATCATTTGGGTGACTAAGTCACTGAGGGTGCAATATTCTTAGAGCTCATGTATTCACTACTGCAATGTAGTTGTAAAGCTATGTCCACCGTTCACATAAAATACAGTTGCAATATATAGATATCTAACCATCTGTCTATTCATATACACACACACACACACACACACATGTATATAAATATATATATCTATATATCTATATATCTATATATATATACATATATATATATATATATATATATATATATATATATATATGTATATATATATAGATATATATCTACTTTGTTGTATTGAAGTTTCAAAACTTTGCAACCCATATGGCCGAGACCATATGATCAAAGTTTTGAAACTTCAAAACTACAATAAAAATAGTAAAATAACACAGAAAATATTACCTTCACATTTTTGCAGGGTGGCTATCCCCACTACAGCACCTACACCCCTGGCTAATTAAATATACCATCTCTGAGATCGCACTACAGTAAGGAAAATGACAAATCTCGAATTCCACTCTGTAGTGTGATCTCAATGCAAAGTGTTTGAAGTTTCAAAACTTCGATCATATGGTCTCGGCCGTATGGGTTTCGAAGTTTTGAAACTTTGATAAAACAAAGTAGGCCCATAGCCTGGGAGTAATGTCTGGCAAAGTAACTTGGCAGAATCACAGAGAGGTCAAATTATGGCTGAGAGAAGCAAACCATGTACTGCAGAAAGCAGCCTTTTAACATCTCATAGCCTTATTCATCTGCACTAAGTACTAGCCAAATTCTAAGTCAAACACAGTGCATTGTATATCTATGTGCCTGCAAAAAACAAGCTAAAAATAAAGGCTGAGGGAATAAAACTATGGACTACAGGCAGTAGATCTTCAACAACTCATAGCCTTACTCCTGTGCATGAAGTGCTTCACAAACTGTTGTAGCCCAAACACAGAGCATTTCATACCTTCATGCCTGCAAAAAAGCCATAATTAAAAATGTATTCATGGCTAAAACTTTAACATCAAACTCATACAGTTCATGCTGTCCAATTTATTCACAACTACAAAATAAATACATTTTCAACATCTAAAAGAAAAGAACATATCACGTCAAAGAACACGGCTCATCTGATGATGCTCCTGTTTACTACAATCAATTTTCTTCCATTACAGCATAGCTACTCTGGTTCAAAGGTAGTTACTAGGTTTGCAGTCCAGGAGACTATTTATATATTTAGCCTAGCTCATATTTCCAGCTAACCCAGAGCACAGTCTAGTTAATTGATTTGATCAAGGGCAGACTGCTCTGAATCACTTAAAAAGTAAACATAACAACAGGTTTTGCATCAACATGTTTTTTGTCAACCACAAAAAAACTGTAATGACTGACAATAACTCGCTATAGTCAGATGTCTGTATGATAGAAAAGCATCTTCCTGTTTTCTTTTAATGACACATTTTCCTATGCATCCCATAGTTCCACAACATTTATTTATTCTCGTTTGTATTAATCACTTAATGTTTTGGTCATCTGATGTGACTTCACTGGATCTTATTCCTCATTTGTTTGAGTTCATTGTGAATGCCTTCACTGGGTTTTGCTTCCATGGTGCAATATTTGCATTTGTTTGCATTGATTCTGTTATATTGTTTACTATTCTTCAAGTCCTTCCTTGAATCTTGTAATGAATTCTACACATAGTAGTGTGTAGCATGTGTGTTACATAACAATTTGTGAAAGCAAAACAGCACCGTATCTTTCCATAATGACTGCATTGTTAATCATACTGTTACAAGGCTGAGGATCCTCTGATTACAGCTAAATGCACTAAAACCCATTTATTTTATTTTATTTTATTTGTTGCTGTCTTTGATGACCGGGAAAGTCCGAATGGTTAGAGTCCATTTCCAGTAAAGACCTGTGGAGAAAAGTTCCATCACAGTACATTTATTAACAAGTAAATTCCACATAGATTTCAGAAAAAAAATAATTACATTTCTCAGAAAAATGCAAAGGTAATTACAAGCCAGGAGGATATAGTAAAATGTTTACATCAGTAATTATAAGTCTATACAGTTGTTCCAGCTGTATAGTCTTGCAGGAAGTGAATGGATCGATACTGTAGAATATTGTTGTAAAGAGGTTTAGTGTCCTTACATTTCAGTAAAGAAATGTTTGCAATGAGTTCAAGATATGTATTGAAGTAACTTGTAAAATTATGCAGGAAGGGAGATGTTATTGTATAGGTTTGCAAAGTGTTCAAGAAATATAATGAAATCAGTTATAAAATATGCAGGAGGGATGGAGAGATAGTGGTAGTGTACAAGAGGATAGTGGTAATAGCACATGACTATGAGTGCATGGTATAGGATGAGTGCTATGTCGGCTGCCTGTTCCAAGCTGGTGCATCTAGATGATTTATAACTTAAGTGTACAGGAGATGCATGAGAGGGGTAGAGGGGTGGATAGGGCAGTTAGAAGAAGAGAAAGATGAGAAGTGTTGTTTAAGAGAGGGTGAAAGGGGATGTATTGATTCAAGTACATGATGAAAAGTTGTTAGGAGAGTAATGATTCAAGTAGTGGTGGACAAAACAATTAGTGATAATAAGTTTTCACTTTAACTAAAGGTCTCAACATGGTGATGAACATGACCATAAACAGGATTGGGTAAAGAATTGTTTGAGCTGGATTCTATAGCATAACCATGAGTGGGTAAGGTGTTTTCTGAGCTAGATTTTATAGCATGACCAGGACTGGGTAAGGGATTGTTGGAGCGGGATTTTATAGCATGACCAGGACTGGGTGAGGGATTGTTGGAGCAGGATTTTATAGCATGAGCAGGACTGGGTGAGGGATTGTTGCAGCAGGATTTTATAACATGACCAGGACTGGGTAAGGTATTGTTTCAGCAAGATTTTATAGCATGACCAGGACTGGGTGAGGTATTGTTTCAGCTGGATTTTATAGCATGACCAGGACAGGGTGAGGGATTGTTTGAGCTCGATTTTATAGCATGGCCAGGACTGGGTGAGGGATTGTTGGAGCAGGATTTTATAGCATGATCAGGACTGGGTGAGGTATTATTTGAGCTGGATTTTATAGTTTGGAAGGTTGTTAGTCAATTTTACTTAAGTAGGGATGGTGTTCCAGAGTTTGGAGATGCAACAGGAGTATAGTGAGTCCATCAATTAATTATTTGTTTTAGTAGTGTTTAGCAGAAAATTATCAAATTATCACCAGAACAAAGGTCCCTTTGAGGGTGTAGGGCAATATTGTGTGTTATTTATTTATTTTTTTAATGCTGGGTATTGCTCAGGATAATATATCCATTTGTATGATTTAACTAGCTGGTAGTATGTTTGTGATGTCACTGCACTGGCCCAGTAATTGAGGAGCCTTAGTCCTCACCACTGGCAAAACTGGGGGGTGCACACACTGGGAGGATGACAAGTACATGCACAGTAAAGTGCAATTTCCCTTAACAGCACAGATAGACCACAGTTAGTCTGGGGCTGGTTTTTCCCCCTTTCTCCAGATCCCCAGTAAGACTCCTTACTGGCACTACTATAGGGTTGAGCTCTCAACTGAGTGGCCAAACCAAGACCTCCAGCACCCTCTCTGTCCAACCAGTGCTTTATGTCTCTGCCCAAGAAGCTGACACACACACACACACACACACACACACACACACACACACACACACACACACACCTGGGAAAGGATGGCATAGGTTTACTAGCTATGCCCCCTTCTGCCCAAACTATAAGTTAGTTTCCACCACCACCAGTCTCTACTTATCAGCTACTTTGAGGCCCTTAGCAAAGAGTGCCCAATCTTACGGTGTAATGATACTATTAATCCAAATGGTAGTTTAGCCAAGAGCCAGGCTATTAAGAGTGGCCTGTACAATGTCACCAAATAGATATACAAGTACTTTAAGAGCTTAAATATCTGTAAACAGACCAGCTACAATTGAAAAGTTTAAATATATTTAGTAATAAATAATAAAAGAACAAGACAATACTAAATGTGTATTCACAGTAACATCAGGGTTCAAAATCACAGGAAATATTTAAAACAACTTTGCAGGACAGTCTCAAATAAATACAGAAAACATCTAAACTAAACTTTGCTATGTTCCTAACTGAATCTAAGAGAAATAAATGTACCCTAATCAATTTACTTACAGCAAGGCAAGTACAGAGGTGGTGAGTGGATGTTGGCAGGTCAAAGACAAATACCAAATGCCCTCTCTCTCTCTCTCTCTCTCTCTCAAAGAGTTCTTAAATTAATATCTCAAATATTGCTGCTGGGATACTTGCAGCATGACATCATTTCTTGCCACTTGACTTCAGTTCCCAGGCTCTCCAAGAGCCCTCACTGATGCAGCATCTAGCATCACCCTTTGAAAATACATAGCCTTCAGATGTTTGCAACTTCTAGAAGACATAAAACTATAAAACACTTACAATACAATGCAGAAGACTCCCTAGTTCTAGACATCCTGTCTCCTAGCTGCATTGAAAGTAGCATTTATAGCACAATTATAAAACAATTTAATTTCAACTATTTTCTTGAAATTTTGAAAGTTAATCCTCTATGTTCTAGTTCCTACTGTTAAAACATATACATTTACACAGGTACAATAGTTTATATATATTTCTTTTCTTTCCCAGTAGGGTACACTGTAGATACATCCTTAAGCTCAGTACTTTATGCACACACCACTTCTGTACCAGCAGCTTGATATACAGACAACATACAGTTCTAATATAGTGGTAACACAAGCAATTGCATCCTGCTGATATTCACAAATGACATATAACTATTTACAAAATTCCAGATAGCTGTGCTGGCACCATCTCCTTCTGTCACACTTCTTTATAAATCATATTAATATTCACAAATGACATATAATTTACAAAATTCCAGATAGCTGGGCTGGCAGTATTTCCTTTTGTGACAATGTTATATAGTTGTTAAGCTCTAGCCAGTTTAGCTGTTTTAAGGCTTGGCAGTGGTGACTTTGGTGTGCAGTGTTGGTAGCACATTTAGCTATTTTGTTCTAACAGGAGACAGGTTTGTATTTCATTGTACAGCTTAGGTTTGTAAGGACAGGTGAGACATATAAGAGGGCTGAAAGGAAATAGGATGATGGTAGGGTTTTTCTTGCTAGGTCTGTAAGGTACTGTTCTGTCCTGTAACGGGAGCCAAGACTGGTAAATCTTTTTAATTATTTGAAAAAAAAGTTGCTCAAATTTAAGATTGTCATCTATTACAATGCCAAGTAATTTAATATTTGGTACAACTTCAGTTTTGGTATTATTTGCAGATGTAATGAAGAAATATTGTTTTTGATGAAGATAATGTTTTGGAGTGAAGAGCATCTGTTTTGTTTTATTGAGATTAAAGTGTAAGTTTGAATTTTTCATACAGGTTTTGATGGAAGTGAAAGAAATTTGAGTGAATTCTTGAAGTCTGGCTATTGAGGGAGCTGTGCTTATTGAAGTCAAATCATCTGTGGATTCTACTATATTTGATTAGTTTATGGCAGACTGAAGCATGTTTATAAATTTATTAAAGAGAAGGGGTCCTAGTACAGAGCCTTGACGGACAGCTATGGTAACTGGAAGAGAGGTGGTCTTGTTGCCATTTGACTGATTGCTGCCTTCTAGATAGATAGCTAAGGAACCATTTAAGGGAGGATTGAGAGAGACCTGTGGAAGAGATTTCAGCAAGTAAATGTTGGTGTGACACAGTGTCAAAAGCTTTGGATAAGTCTAGGAACACAGCTGACAGTAGGTTACCAATGTTCCTATGCTGGTTTACAGTGTTAGTGAAGTGAAGGAAGGTGGAGGCTGAGGTGTGGTGGGGTCTAAAGCCATGCTGTGTTTCCAAGAGCAGATTATTTGAATTTAGGTCATATAGAAGCTCAACATGACTACATTTTTCAAGTATTTTTGATAGTGGGGAGAGGACTGCAATGGGCCTGTATTTATTAAACTATGTGTATGTCTTACCTTTGTTTAAAGGTATAATAATGGATTTTTCTAGAATGAAGGAATATATTTTTTGGCTATAGATATATTTACCAATATAGAGACAAGAAAAGCAATTGCATCTGATGCCATTTTTAACTAGTCTGAGAAGAGTTGGTTAGCAGTTAGGATGGTTGGTTTTAGCTTATGCAGGAGTATTGGGCTGAAGTCAAAAAGCTGAGGATATTTAGCAGATGCTATTGGTACTGAGAGAGTAGTGGAATTATTAATGTTTTTGAGAGACAATATAGTCTGTATAAAATAGTTGTCACACTGTGTGGGACTTGAATCTAGTATTGTTGATTGTAGGGGTGGGGGTGGTAATTTGGCCTGTGTGTAAAAGTTTATGGATCTCCAGAAGAGTTTTGGAATGCTTTGATGTTTACTTTGGAGGATGTTATAATATGTTTGCGTGTCATGTTTTATTTGATGTTTTGTCCTATGAAGGCCACCAGCTGCCCTAATTTGGTTGGGTCTATTAGTACAAATCCAGTCTAAAGTTTATTGCCTACCAGTATTTTTGTGGACTTGAGTAACTGATGCAATTAACTCTGTAAAGCCATACAGATTTATGGAATCAGATGGGGTGTTGCTACTGATAAGCAGCCAGTCTATATTTAAGTCTTCTAGTAATAATGTGTCATGTTGTATATGGTGGGATATCCAGAAAAGGATAATTTCCACTGTGGTAATGTTTTTACCTGGTGAGATATATATGGCTGCGCAACACAATGTTTTCCTACTACTGATTTTTAGATGTGATCTAAGTAGGTGTGTATTATTAAACTGGTATCTGTTGTGCATAAGTGGTTATGTTTAGGGAATTCTTGCAGATGATGGCAATTCTGCCTGCCCATTTATTTGTCCTGTTAAACTTAATTATATTGAAACCAAGAGATGTAATTTCATTGTCATTTATCTCTTTTTTTCAGCCATGTTTGTGTAGCTATGATTATGTTTGGGGAATATGTGGCAATACAAACATGTATGCCCCGGATTATATTGTGTTGTGCTTCTAAGATTGATATGTAGGAATAGAAGGCTGGAACTGGGGATTGGACAGGAGAAGAGAATGGTACATTTAATACTGTGCTGTCAGTGTGGGGTTTTTTTGCTGTTGTCTGAGGCCAAGGTTTGTGAATGTCTCCACTGATGTTTTGGGTGGAACTTTTATGAAGGAAAGTATCTAGTCAAATGCACTTATGCTTTAGTTTTATTGGATTTTGTATGGTAACATACTCAGATCATACCTCTCAAGCTCTTAGTGCAAGAAATCAGGACAAAGCCTGACAAAATGAGGGGACAAAGGCCCAAAAATATGGACAGGTTTTAAATATTGCTCTTATAAACTTAGAAAGTTGCTAGAGTAATGGGATTTGTGTTAACACACATTTTCTGAAGGATTTGAAATCTGAAACTCAAATGTATGTCATCATGTAGTGACTTCAATCCTCAAATCATCCTAGTGATTTGTCAGAAAACCACAAATGTTATGAGGAATAGACTGAAAATATGAGGCAAAAATCTGGACATTCTGAGAAAATCTGTACATTTGAGAGATATAACTCAAATGTAAGATAAGTGTATCGAAAAAGCCTAAGAAGGTTTGCTGCTACAGTATCGGTGCTGTGGTGATTGTTAGACTTGGTAACTATTAATGTAGTGAATGTGGGTCTGTAGTTACAATTCATTATATTTCTTTGGTTGGTAAAGAATGCTAATATGCTGAGGAGACACACTAGTAGATTTTGAGTCAGAATCATTTTGTATAAGTAAGTTGAAGATATTATTTTGTACTGTAAAATATTAATGTGCAAGGGTAGTTATAGTTACAGCAGTATAACTTCTAAAAGGACATGCTGGGTAGCAGCATTTTAAGTAAATGAGTCCGAGATGCTAATTGTAGGGCAACTGCAACTGGTTTATGTTCTGATTGTTTTGTTGCAGAGACAGGTTGGGAGAAGTGTAGGGATGGAAATGGAATATTTTAAATGTAGAGTAGGAGAGGTGGTTGGGAATGGGATGTAGGGTAGGGGAGTGGAGTAAGCCCAAGCATAGTGAAGGCGAATGGAGCAGGGCACAACCACTGAATCAGCAACGTAACAGTGTTGAGAAAAACAATCAGTAAGCTTTGTCTATGGCAAAAGGTAAGAAGGTTTCCAGAGACTGTTAACTGTATGAGTTGAACAGTGTAAAATAGAGGCTGAGAGGGTCAAAAGGGAGAATTACAGAGAGCAGTACACAATCCCAGGAAGACTAAGGAGAGATTTACATATGTGGTTAAGTATTTAGAGAGAAAGCTACAAGATACTATTGTAAAGATTAAAAAGGAAGCGGGAGTAGTCTGCAAAAAAAAAAAAAATCAAGTAGCTTGTCTTGTTTCAGTGGGGGGGGGTAAAAAATATGTATTGGATGTTATTTTGGACAATACAAAAACCTGTTAAACTGATGGCCCATTATTATGGGCTGTAGTATATATCAGTATTAAACCCTATCTCTACATAGAAAAAGTACATCTTCTGAAGTCTACAATGTGGTGCGAGTTCTATGAAGTCACGTCCTCTAGTACAGAGTATGCACCAATGCAGCTACCTACTTCAGGTGAGTGTACAAGGACACTTAGCTGTCCCTAGATTCAGATTATAAACGCTATAAGTCTTTGGTTATGTTACCTTTACTGGATTACACATACATATCTACTTTGACTGCACACTCTCAGTCCTTTCAAGGAAGGATGTCAGGCATGGGTGTAAGTTGCTAGAAAGTAATAGTTCTTGTACATCCTGTGCAGTGTATTATCTGGGCTGGTTTGGTCAGGGTTGTTAAAGTAGGGGCACAGATGGCTAAAAGGGATAACATAGGTTTAATTAACCCAGATGATAGACACTGTTAATAGTAAATGTATTACTATGTTTGAAGAATTCAATTTTAATTGAAAAAATTCAGACGGAAAAATACAGTGCTTGTTACCAGGTCAGGCCTATAAAATACCTTTTGCAGATATTTATGTACCACTGCTAAACAGTGAGCTCAGAGGTCCTTGTGTATGCAGACCTTTTACAGTCTGATAGAAGAAGACTCAAAAGTTCCCCAAAGTATAACATAGTATATATAGCAGTTATGCCCATTCCTCTCAAGATGTTGGAGCAGGAAATCAGGACCAAGCCACAAATAATGAGGGGACAAAGGCACAAAAATAGGGACACTTTTTAAATATTGCACTTACAAACTTAAAAAGGTGATAGATTACCGGGTGTTGTATTAGCATGAATTTTCTGAAGGATATGATGTGTAAAATTGAGATATCTGCCATTATTTTCTGACATCATTTCTCAATGATTTGCTATTGATTTTCAAGAAACCCACAATGGTGTGAAACAGACTAAAAATATGAGTCAAACATCTGGACATTATGTGAAAATCTGGACAGTTGAGAGGTATGGTCATGTCTGTTGCATCAAACTGGGACTAAACCACATCTGTCCATAGAAAAGTACATCTTCTGAGGTCTACAATTAACTCTTAGCTATAGGTTAATAAATCACAGATGAGCTGGTCAGCAGTTAGTATAACACAAACTCTACACATTTCACAATGCAGCAACAAGGGTGAACATCTTATAGCGAAGTCAGATTTTTATAACTGTATTACTAGGTTTCATGCCTGCTGCCTGGCATTGCTTGTGATAGCAGCAGCACTATTAAACCAACTCAAAATGTTTGTGGCTAACAGAAGAAGAAATTCTAGCAGATATGATAGAGTAACCCTATAACAGCTCATTTAACATGGGGGAAAAAGCAAGAACATGCTTTTCTCAAAATTATGCAATATTAGCACTAGAGCTTTCTCACTGCAGTTAAACCATATAAACACTAGTAGATTTTCACTTTAGTTTACTGCCTTTTAGACATAGAGACAATAAAAAATGTTAACAACATAATAAGGCAACAACTTCTAGCAATATAATTAGTTTTAGCTTGTAGTATTGTTTGTGTCCCGTTTGTGCTTCATTAAACACATTCCCATAAAGACACTGAGGTGCTAAACTAATGAGGTAGATTTTACAAACATCACAACATAACATTTAGTCTTTGAAAATCAACAGCATGAACCAGCAACTTTTCTATGACATAAATATGTGCAGCCACTTGAGACTTACTAATTTACTCTGACTAGAGGCCAGGGGCTCCAGAAAAGGAATGCATTCAGTGTGAATTCAAAGCACACCATTTAGTCACACTCAAAGGACATCAACACATGGGGTAAATTATAAAAGTCATCAGAAGCCTATCTATTTTAACAATCTGGGCTGAACTGACCTTGATGAGTTTAGGCGTTGTCTGACAAACTAAGACATCATACTCACTTCTAACACCTGTGGAACTCAGTTTACTTGACCCCCTGTATGCCAGTATTTCCCCAGTGTTTAATATAAAATATATGCTACCACACTAAGAACCACTTGAGATCCTTATAATTTGTTCACTAACCTATTGTGCAGTGCCATATCAGTACTAGCTAACAAGTCTACGTTGGTTACATGTACAATGGAATGCAGATCTATGAGTCAGATAACTAGCACCAGTTTTGTCTCACAAGAATTTTCTGTTGCATATCCTTTTTGCCTTGAATTTTATGCCCAGTGCTTACAAATATTCTAAAGTTCTGTCTTTCACTAGTGATTGCATGATTTTTCCTATAACATTGATCAGATTGACAGCACAGTAGTAACTCATCGTGTTTTTTTCCTTTTCCCATATTAATGATTCGTAAACTTCTCCCATTATTTGTTAAATGTAGTTTGTGAGCAAACTGATTTGTCCTGAGACACTTGAAGTTGTTAGATTATTTAGGGTAGGATAGTAAAGGTGAATTTAAGGTGGAGGGAAAGAAGCTGGGGGTTGGTAAGGAAGGAGTTGGGAGCTTGGGTGGATAGTGGTTGGGAAATGGTTATCTTGGACTGAAGAGGGCTATAGAGGAAGTGAGGTAATTGTAAGAAGGTGTTAAGGTATCTTATGTGATTGCACCAGAGCTGGTGGGTTAGATTTTGGTGTACACTTGCAGAGACAAGAGCTAAATCTGAGATGAACTTGTAGACATTTTGGATAACAGGTAAGCCTTGGGTAACAATGGGGACTTGGTGGTACTAGGGCAGTGAATGTTTTTTTTTTCTCTTCTTGCTTGTAATTTCTGCTATATACTATATACTGACTGGTGGAGTGGCATATAGTGGATTGGGGGTGTTTGACTGGTTGCTACTTCTCTCTTTGTTCCAGAGTTTAATTTAGTCAGGGTAGTTGAAGAGTTGTTGCTTGGATATTCATTTGTGTAGTGGCATCCTTTGATTGGGTTTGTTGGATTTGTTTAGTTGGTTGCTTTTCAGGCTTAGTGAAATGATCGTTTTGTGTTGTGAGTCCTTTGCAGGATGATGGTTGTCTAATTTTCTTAGTAATCTGTTTTTTTTTCTCTTGCATGCCTGTTCCCTCTATGCTGCAGGCTTTCAGTTGAGTGCTGTGTGCCAAGAGATTTGGTGTTGGGCAGTTAAGTTGGGGAGCATGTTGTGGCCATGTTCCCCTGTCACCTCTGCACTACATGCTTTCCCTTTTTGTGTACCGCAAGTGACGGCAATTTCCAGAAGCTTTCCTTTAGAGTTGGAATGCAGGTTCTTTTGTGACTGGGAGGTTTTCCCAGTTGGTGGAATAAATATCATGGGTTGTGAGATGGCTGCAAGTGATGGCCATTTGGTCAGACATTCTCAGTAGCATGACCAACAGTAGACTAAGAGTGGGGGAGAGTGCGTACTGTGCACCAAGAAGAGACTGGGTAAGGGAAATGACTTTGTTCGGCCACGACCATCACATTATACTTCTAAAATGCACAGTATCAACTTTAAAATTAGGCAAAGCACAATTGTCTCATTTAGCATGGTCTTTTATTTTAGTTGTTTGTCATGTTTTATTCACTGTGTCATCATAAGTTTTGCTCTGTTCATAAGAAGGAATTGGTCTAAAAATACTTTCATTTACCTTTCAATTGGAATTTTTCATCTGTCATATGTGTGGTCGCTAAGGAGTGTTTACAAAATACTTGTTCATCAAGTGTTGTTGTCAAGGGGTGGTCAAAGTTGTACATATATTTTACAATAACCTATGGGGCTGGCTGATAAATATGTCATTTTTCTATGTTTAAAAGAAAAATTTAAAACAGTCTATAAACTGATAGTTATTTAAAGAATGTCAAAAAAAAGAGGGATAAGAAGAGGAAGGCATAGCACTCACTAGCATTGTGTTTGGGAGAACAGAGACTGACATGCAAGGCTTGCCAGGGAGTTGCCGTAAAACTGTCATTTCTATGGAAGGCGACTGGCTCACTGTGAGTAACGGCCATAAATGATGCATGCATAGTGTGATTAGCAGTTTCCTGGCTGCACTTAGTGCAGCTTTTTTCTGGCAATTATAATGATGTGGGTTTTATAGTCTACAGGGTTACTCACAACAACAACTTTATTGTATTTTGTATTGGCTGTCAGGATTATCTGACTGAGCCATACCTTGCCAGTCTGTCTGAGAAACGCCAAACTGTCATATTGTTTTAAACAAATAGTTTTAAATAAAGAGTTTTAACTTCAAGCTATGGAAGTGTGTACCAATGGACTAACTTGATTGGTTAACATTCATCATTCACTGTAGGTTGTTTCATTGGATGATACCAACTTTTAAACACCTAACCCAGCTTACCTACTTGGATCTGAAGAAGGCTTGAAAAAGCTGAAAGCGCTTGTCCATTGTTTACATCAGAAGGGTTCTTCATTTTTTTGTTTGTTTTTTCTGTTTTTATGACATCCACATGTTTTAAAGCTGTGGAATTACAACACCACTTGACTTTTACAATAGCAAAGCTCTATATTTCATATACTGTGGATTCAATATGGCAAAAGCCTCTTATTGAAGCTGTTGTTTTGAAGCTGTCTTTTCGCCATTTTGGTTGTTTAGCAAGTTTTGAATACTCAGATGAAATACTAATACTTGTGGTGCAACGCTCTTCCAATATTTACAAAATAATATAACTTTGGTAGAGTAAATAGAGTTGGGTGGAATGTCATGGGCAGTAGACAATTATTTTTCTTTCCCTCCACTGGATAGTAATTATGGTTTTCTTTTCTTTGACAGGTGGCTGTATCACACAATTTGTGGCAGAAATGGGCAGCTATTGTAGCACAAGCCGAGGAATTGTTTCAAGAGTTGGCAGAGGTGAAGGTCACAGCAGCAGAAGAACCTGGGGTGTCTCAGAGAAAGAGGAGAAGCAAGGCCCTGAAGACCAAGTCAGCTACCCAGCGGAAGTTACCTTGGACATCTGTTGACACAGTTGTGGTGGAGACTTCACTGGGAGGAACAGGACAGGATGACATCAGATTTTTCCAGTTAGCTCCATTGGCAGTAGGTGAACAAATTACATTGCTGAATGAGGTGTGGCAGACTGGACTGAAGTGACAAGGTGTCTGATTCAGCAGTCCTGGACAGTTTGACAAGGAAGGTGCATGGTAGGGCTTTATCTGAGTTTGACAAATTTGTTTTTCAGCTGCCTGAGGAGCAGGGAATTGGGTCAGAAGAACTATTACTGTGATATCTAGCTCTGGCATGAATGAAAGGGAGGGCTGTTGGGTCTCTAAAGACCAAGACAACTTTGCCAAAACCACAATTTAATGAGCACTTGGAACACCGATAAATGCAGGAAAACTACCCACTCATCTATCCACACAAAAAAATACACACCAAAGCAAATCACACCCACCCATGTGGCGGGCTCTGCCCCCCACACCACCCTATGTGGGGGGCTGCACCCTCCACACACACCCTGACTAAATATACCAACTTCAAAATTGCACTACAGTGAACGATGTTCACCATGGCGGCCAAGTGGTTCCTATGCCACAGTAACTTTCTGGTGTTCCGAGTGTTTGTTAAACTGTGGTTTCAGTGAAGTCGTCCCTGTCTTTAGAGATTCAGGTTAGTGGGTTTTCATTCTTTTCAAGTAGACCCAGGCTGTTAAGTCAGTTATGGTAGATTTAGCTGCTATCAGCATATTTCCACAGGTGGCAGGGTTGCAAGACTTGACAAAATCCTGGACAATAGCTCTTATGTTGAAAGGATGGGGCACAGTGTCAGGGAGTTGGATGAATAGGTGATGGCCAATAGCAAAGCAGGCTCTTAAGGTGTTGCTGAGGAGTTTGAAGTTGTTGGAAGGAAATCCAGTGGATTATAATGTGTGGGCGACATTGTCAGTATTGATGTACAAGGGACTATTTATGGTGTTGTTGGGGTCCCTGGCATGACAGGACGTAATCATATTCCCGACATTAGCAGAAGTATGGTTATGTAGAACCAAAACAGACCAGCTAGGTAAAAGAGTGCAGTTTGTTTTGGTGAAGGATTGAGATGGGTCTCCATGCCAGTGTTGTGGGCTAAAAGGTTACAGCAGTCACATGCTGAGAGTCCACACAAGTTGTTTTTTTGGTCAAAAGGGGGTAGGGTGATTACAGCAAACCAATCTGTGTGCATGATGAAAAAGGCATTTCAGTGCTTGGGTTTTCAAGATGAGAGCCTCTCAACTCATTCATTTTGCATTTTAAAGGCTTCTAATTTGGCTAAGAAACGTAGGTCAGTGGAAGTTATTAACAGGGTGGAATGTTGGTCTTCTTTTTGTCTTATGTTAGTAAGTTGTTAATTGATTTTTTTTTTTTTTTAGGGAACAGGTTGTCATTTTGGGTCACTCCTATATTTATTGGGTGGTGAGATGGATGGCAGATAGTTTGGATGGCAGCGAACTGGGTTTAAATCAGCATGGATGAAGAGTTTGGTAGTACAGTATCAAACAACTTAGATGGCAGCAGTTTGAGGAGGAGTTTGAGAAACTATGGTCACATGTCAGCATTCCACGAATTTTCATGGTTCATCCAGCAGGTAACGACTTAAGTGTCATTCCAAAACTGCAGTTGTTTTTTTGTATATTGCAGAATTTATCTACTTAACAGGGGAGATTTCCTGGTATGGTTATTGTTTGGTCAGAAATCACACCACATTTGGTTTGGTGGAATGCTGGCAGCTTTATAGGTATTGAGCAGGTTTGTCGATTTATAAGTTTCAGGTTGGCAGGAAGTTTCATGAATCTGGGTATTCCTACCACAGACCATATGGACTTTGATGGCAGGGACCTGGTGTAGTTTAGGCAAGATGGAGTCCTCCTGAGTGAGTTAGGGTTGCATCTATTTAATGTACACTTGGTTTGGTGAAAGAGTTGTAGTAAAGGAGGTGGTCGGAGAAGTGAGGTGGGCTTGTCCCTCTTCTGTTCCACATCTGGTGTTGGGTTGGATTTGGAAAGGAAATTGACTGAGTTTGGAAGTGTGTGGTGGTACACTGCTTCAGTTAATTAAGAGTAGGTGAGATGGTGAAGCAATGCTGCTTACTTTGGCGCAGGGTGTGTGGGATATGCTGCCCTGTTAAATTGTTGTCTGGATGTTGTGTTAAAGTTGTGATTAATAAAGTTGTGATTAAGAATGTTATTCAATAAAGTTGTGATTAAGAAGGCTGTTCAATAAAGATGATCATATGCTATTTTGGTGTGGTGTGTTTTTATAGAAAGGGATCTGGACAAAGAGGTTAATTAGTTGTATTATTAGTTCTCATCTCAGCTTTCTAAGAATTCTAAGCTGTCATCAGAGCTGAATGCTTTGTCTGCATTTAGTTTTTGAGTTCTCCTGAGCCCCTTTCTTTTAAGAAAGCGTTATGATCAAGCTTGTTTTCCTAGGCTTG
This sequence comes from Protopterus annectens, assembly GCF_019279795.1. Classification (NCBI taxonomy): domain Eukaryota; kingdom Metazoa; phylum Chordata; order Ceratodontiformes; family Protopteridae; genus Protopterus; species Protopterus annectens. The sequence continues at coordinate 692,058,455 of NC_056741.1, forward strand.
TGCATCATCTGGTTTGTCAGCTGTGCATCTATTCTTCTTTCATTGATATTTTTATATAAGAAATCATTAATCTGGCAGGTTTGATTTTCACCATCCTTTTCTGTCCAACCTCAAACAATTATTTCTGCTTCACTATTCCTTCTTTTGGGTGGCACAGTGGTGCAGCAGATAACATTGCTGTCTCACAGTAAGAGATTATCCAGTTCACTTCTCAGCTGGGGTGTCTTCTCTGCAGTCTGCATGCTCTCCTTATGTTTGTGTGAGTTTTTATCAGGTGTTCTATTTTTCCTCCCAAATTCCAAAGACATTTAATAGATAGATTGATTACTCAAAATTAGATGTGGGCTTAAGTACATGCTTGGTCTGTGCACAGGGCTAACAACCCTGTCCCATAAGTACATATGTCTGTGTTGTCTATGCGCAAGGCTAACAACCTTATAACAAGTCCAGAATTTATTACAAAAACAGCAACAAAGACCTGGTCCTTGCTTTTAGTCCCATGTGCCAGTCGATGGCATAAAGTGCAGAAAGTAAGAGAGAGAGAGAGAGAGACAAACAAACATATTCCTTCCTTTTCTTTATTTGCTCAATAATACAGCAAGGAAATGTTTTATCTCCTAGGCCTTATCTCCCAATATATAAGGGAAGACTAGACTAACAATAATTCCATCAGTCTTTAGTTTTTCATTTTTTAGTGCCTATTTTTACTTTCTGCCACTTTTTTTTTACTGATGTTTTTCTCTCATTGTCTTTTTGTATTTCCTTATATTTCCTAAAAATGTTATTCAGTCTTTTTGAAGTTTTCTCCCATAAAGAGTTCATGAAAGGCTTGCTGCTTTTGATGAAGCAGCTTTCATGTCTTTCTCCTTATGTATGTATTGTACCATTATGTCCTTTTACTAGAGAGTTTCTGAGGCACTTCTCCAGACATTGTCCAGTCAGCCTTCCTGAAATCAAGAAACCTCAGCTTTTAATTACATTTTCTGTATTGGAGTTATCAAAATAGATAGATAGATAGATAGATAGATAGATAGATAGATAGATAGATAGATAGATAGATAGATAGATAGATTACATCTATCTATCTATCTATCTATCTATCTATCTATCTATCTATCTATCTATCTATCTATCTATCTATCTATCTATCTATCTATCTATCTATCTATTTATATATCTATCTATTTACATATCTATCTATCTATCTATCTATCTATCTATCTATCTATCTATCTATCTATCTATCTATCTATCTATCTAACTATCTATCTATCTATCTATCTATTTTTTGGGGGATAACCAGATGTTTAGGCTGACTCAGTGTATCATTATCAGGCACAACCCATGGAACCAGTTCTCTCTTCTTCACCCTTTCACAATTTAGCTCAAAACATATTACCTTAGAAGTTCTAGTCCCATCGTACTGAGACCGGTCTCTTCCAGGGCAATGCTAATGACTATCTGGCATCTTGTCTTCTAATCCTTGGTTCCTCATATTCTATGTCTGCATGCGTGTGTGTGTGTGTGTGTGCGTGTGTGTGTGTGTGTGTGTGTGTGTGTGTGTGTGTGTGTGTGTGTGTGTGTGTGTGTGTGTGTGGATATGCTTTGTTTTGAAGCTTTCCTTTATATAGAAAGCTGTAAATTCTTTAGTTTATCCCCAACCTTGCTATATACAGTGAACACTTATTTCTCAGTCATTTTTTTTATTTGATGTTTCTTTCATTCTTCCAGTGCTAAGGGTTTGCACCAATCACACCTAGGCTTTCAAATACTGGCCAAGGCTCTTGCTGCCTCCATAGTGCCCTTTTTAGGCAAGGCTCAAAAGTCAAACCCACCTCCATAAACAGCACAATTAACAAAAAACTGAGGGTTATGCTACTCAATGCCAGGAGTTTAAATCTCAAAATGCACGTGCTCGAAGTACTCCTCAGTATGGAGAACGTCGACATCTGTGCAGTAACTGAAACCTGGTGAAGGCTCCAGAAAGCACTCCAGCACTACCAGGCTACAACTTATACCACACGTTTCGGCCACAGAACACAGACCGAAACACAAAAGGAGGGGGTCTATCCATATTCATCAAGGATACCTACACCTCCAGGTTAGTGGTGCAGCATGATACCTCTGAGATCATCCATGTGCAACTAACATTGGGCAAATCTGCAATGCAAATTGTGGCCTGCTACAGATCACCCTCCATGACCCAGGACCACCACTCCACCTTTCTGGAGACACTGGATGAAGGTCCTACCAAACACCCTGATATTGGGCAATTTCAATTACCCTACCATTAACTGGGAAAACTACTCGAGTACAAACTGCCAGGCCCAGCGCTTCCTGCAATTCATCAACTCAAATGCCCTGGATCAGCTGGTAAACTCCCCCACCAGAGGTGAAAACATATTAGAGCTGGTCATCACCAACATGGGCGACGGGTGTTCCACACCAGAGGTCAACCTGTCACTGGTTAGATCAGACCATAAACTAATCACTCTGGATGTCCACACCCCACCACCACCCCCAACTAAGGAAACCACAGTAAAAAAATTTTCTAAAGCAAACTTCACCTTACTTAAGACAGAAGTGGTAAGTTTCACAGCTCCCACGCTAATGGATAACGCTGCCCAAGATGCAGAAACCTTTACAAATGCACTCTATGAGCACCTACAAGGTTGCATGGATTGTGCCATCCCTAGAAAAACCAAGACTCACTCCTCTAAAGGAAGGAAACCAGTTTGGTGGACCTCTGTCATAAGCAGGCTGTACAATAGAAGGAGGAAACTAGTTTAGAAAAAAAGCAAATCCCAAGAAGGAAAGACATCCCTGATCAGTATCAGTAAGAAACTAAGGTCGCTCATAACATCATCAAAGGCTAACTTCGAAAGAAAAGCAGACAAGGATTCAAAAGATAACTACAAAGCCTTCTTTAGCTATGTCAAATGTTTGACTTTCCTTTTTTGTGGCCTGTAGCCTTTGTGGCCTCCAGCTGCAAGTGTCGGTCAGATACATTCACGGGGCATTGTATCAATCATTGGTTGGTCTGGTGAGTGATGAGGGAGACTATGACCCTACCCTTGATGAGAGAGAAGAATCCTCATGATAAGGGAGGTAGCTGTAGAAGGTCTTCCTAACTACTTTGGCTACATGGGTGTCGCAATGACAGATCATTATCAACCAGGTCCCCCCAGGTCCCACATCTTCATCTTTCAGTGGATTATTTGGTAGCTGGTAATGGGGGTAACTTGTTTTTTTTTCCGAAGGGTATGACTATGCATTTTTTGGCATTTAACTTGGTTAAGAATCTAAGTGGCAACTCTCAGATATGCACTGAACTAGTGCAAAATAGCACAAAATATACTGAACCTACTGATATTGCCAACATCCTGCCAGATAGATTCAGTGCAAACTTCACCCCCCTCTCACCCCCAAAAGGGCCCACAATAATACCAGAAAAGTGTAGCATCCCAGAAATCACAGACGCACAGGTGAAAACAGCCCTTTCAAAAGCCAAAAACACAGTGTCAATGGGGCCAGATGGTGTCCCAGGCTGCATCTTGCACGAACTACAGAACAAACTAACCCCCCACCTAAACACACTGTTCAACCTCAGCCTCTCCACAGGCAGCATGCCCATAGAGTGGCGCACAGCTACAGTTATTCCTCTCCACAAAGGAGGGGCCACAACTGACCCTGGTAACTATCGCCCATAAGCCTGACTAGCCTGGTCTGCAAGGCTATGGAGCACATCATCATGGAACTCATTAACAAAGATATTGGGAACCTCCAAACACTTGACCCAACCCAGTTTGGCTTTGTTAAGGGCAGATCATGCCTACTAAACCTGGTTTATTTTTTGAGACAGTCGCTAAGGCCATAGGCGAGGGAAAGGTGTTTCACACAGCCTACCTTGACCTTGCCAAGGCTTTCAACACCATTCCCCACTCGGGTATTACAGAAAAACTCACCAGCCTGAACATAAACCCCTACATCACAAGATGGGTTGCCAACTGGCTTACAGACAGAACTCAGAGGTAGGAATAGCGGGCTCCAGGTCCAGTTCTAAACCAGTCACAAGTGGTGTCCAGCAAGGTTCGGTCCTGGGACCCCTACTGTTCGGCATATACTTCTCAGAAGTACAGGCAAACACAGGAGGACTATGGCTAACCAAGTTTGCTGATGACTGCAAACTGGGAGCCATAATTGACTCTCCGGCTGACATGGATATCCTCCAAAAGGACCTTACTGAGATGGACACCTGGTGTCAAAGTCATGGCCTCAAGCTAAATGCCAAAAAATGCATAGTCATCCTGTTTGGGAAGAAAAAAACACCCATGAATTACCACATAGTTGGCAGCCTCCTTAATACAGAAGAGGTAATAAGAGATCTGGGGACCCAGTTAAATAGTAATCTCTCCTTTGACAATCATATTGCCAGAGTAGCTTGGAAATCCTTCTATGTGGCCCATCTAATTACTAAAGGTTTCGCATCTAGAAATAAAGAGGTTATAGTGCCCCTCTACTAGTCAGTCATCAGACCCATCATAGAGTACAATGCCCCATTTGGGATGTACCTCACAAGACACTTCCAACAACTGGAAAGACCACAAAAGTACCTCACCAAGAAGATTACTGGCCTCAAACATATGTCCCATGCAGCCCGACTGAAAAATCTCCGGCTGTACTCAGTAGCATATTGATTACTCAGTGGTGATCTCTGCCTGACTTACAAAGCCATGTCCAACTCAGAATTGATGAATATGCTCCACCTAAAGAAATCCAAGTCACTGCGAGCCACGCGCTCTAGTGAGCTAAACCTTGCCACAACAATAAATAGAACATTCTGGAGGGATAGATTCCTGTCACAGAGACTCCCCATGCTTTGGAACAAAATTCAAAACTATATTAGGCATAGCCCCTCACAAACACTCTTCAAGAGAAACCTTGATGAGTGGATGGGTAACAGAAAATACACCCCTGGGATCACTTAATTGGCTCTGCTTGACAGAGGATCAGTTAATTAATCAATGGGGTGGCGAAAGCCGACACACTCTGGCTACGCTTATAAATGCCCTAGGGCAGATAGCCTAGTATCTACCTATGAACATATGAACCTAAAAGCCATTAGCTCAGGCAGCCTTTTCAAAGACTGTTGGCAAAGTCATAGCAATGATATGGAGAAGGGACAGCTGCCCACGGTGCAAGTTATTAGGAGGCATAAGTGTCACTGCAGAAGATCTGTCATTCATGTCTACTAACATTTTGTGCCCAGAATGTATGCTTGCTGGAAGGGTGTGTTTTTGGTAGTCTGTATGGGTTACTGATATGTTCCAAACTTTCAGTCTGCAAGCAGTATCATCTCCAATACTGCTTAAAGACTTGTAGACTTGTAAGTCTAAAACCAATGTGCAACTTTTACATAGTGCTGTTCAGTCCCTTGTCTGTGCATGTGTGCACGTGTGTGTGTGTGTGTGTGTGTGTGTGTGTATGTGTGTGTGTGTGTGTGTGTGTGTGTGTGTCTCTGTGTGTGTGTGTGTGTGTTAGGTTCATAGCTTTTGCCTAGAAGAGAGATAAGGACTGTTTTGGTCTCCACTGGACTTTTTTAGTTAGGGAGGAAATGTCAGATGAGGATCTTGCCAGAGGTAACAATTGTCCTGGCTACATTTCTTACTGTGGATACTGGTACTACTTCAAATGGCCATTGGAAAATTCTGAGCACAATTTTTATTTTTTTTAATTTCTAAAATTTTCATCTTGCTGTTGTAAATCTGCAATATTAAAATAATTTATAACATTAATTTTCCCAACTAAACAACTACAGTTATTTTCCTTTTCTAGTAACTTTGATTAAGGATAGCATGATTTAACACAATATTGCAGTATAGTAAATATGCAACGTAATCTACTGAAGGATTGCAACAGTTTATCAAAATATTGCAGTATGTGTTAAGGAAGGTGACAATAACCCATTTTTCAAATATTGACTCTAAGTCTGGTTTCATCATTCTCGGCTGTGATGACATGAATCCTGACTTAAAAGTCAGTCTGAGAACTTCTCCACTACAAAGAGAATTAAACTTTAATCTATAGGTATGAGAAGAGGCAAAATTGTCACCATTCAACTTGATGAGGAGGTGCCTGCAAAGGTTTGCTCTATATGATTGAGAGTTTCCCTTATATATATATTATCAGACCTGCCATTTCCAACTTATCCTTGAACCTCTTCACCTACTTTTTCATTTATTCATGAAGCCATAGCCTCATTATAATAAGTAAATAAAAACAATCAGTATAGTACCAGTCATTAGCTTACAGTGAATAATCATCACCAAAACCTAAGATTACTGCAAAGTTACCAAAAACAAAGCATATCAAATAATGCCACTTAGAATGTGCACTATAGTCTTGTGAAATTATAGCAGTATTGAACAAATATATAGTTGCAAAATACACAATTAGCATGTCACCGGCAGAAAATAATAAAAAAAAACACATCTACCAAAATTCTGACTTAAACTCACAAGAAACAGTGTATTTTGGGAGATTTTAAGTTGATTATTATTCATATTATATCATCTGTTGCAGGATCATTGAGATTTGTCCATCGGGTACTGCTTCAACTTGTAATAAAAGGTTGAAATGGATGTTAAATCTCAAAAAATGTCGGGAAGAATGATCTCTAGATTAATATCACATATACCAATGACTTTGTTGTTGTACTGCAATACGTGTTACAGAACTGAAGGGATTAGCTGTGAGAATGATGAAGGTAGGCTTTGGATTCTATTTCTGAAAGAAAGATTTCAGAAAAATGAAAAGACAGTGTCCAAAATGAAGACGTCTCAAGATCAAGTTACTGATGAAGACTGATGCAGAACTTAGTTTTAAGAAGCCAGTCATCAGTTCACATAGAGTGACAGTGATGCCCATATTTTGGAGAGGAAATCATGAATCTATTGATGTTATTCACTGGAATCTGTATTCTTTGCATGTTGTATGGAGGAGAACTATTAGTAATAATGAATATTTCACATCCCAAGACAAGCAGAGGAATATCTATCCTATATGAAGATCTAGTTTTTTAGTAAGCAGATGATTAATTCCATAGTGGGCACCCCATAATTAAAAGAGCTTGAACTGTGTCTCTTCAATATGTAAACTGAAAGGGATAGGTGTAACCATAAACCAGTAAAGTTATAGGACAGTACATTTTCAGTAGGTTACTTACTCACCATGGCAATTTCAGCTGGAGTAATTATTTCACATGCAAGCCGTGGTCCCAAACAACGACGTGGTTTAAACCCTATTGATACCTCCATACTTTTCTCTAGTATCAGCTGAACAATGCCACTAGATACGTTATATTGCCTTTTCAGATTTATATTAGTACTTACATACCCATATTACATATAAGCTATTGAAAGTCTTCATCTTAGAACTTATTAGATACGAAGCTCAGCTGCACTAATATCTAACTTCCGCCTAGTGTAGCTAAAGAGATATTATGTGTCGTTCATATACTAAGTATGCATGTTGTCACCATTTTCACATTTCTCTAAATATCTCAAAAAACAAACAATAAAGACAAAGTGGCTTAGACTGATATGAAAATTCACTGCTGGATGAAAAAACAAGGCATATGTGTGTAACTTCAATTGTTACTGATGTACTGTAAGACATTTAGAAAACATTACAAAATTTACAATTGTTATTGTAAATTATAACATCACTTTTAAGAATTGGCATCTAAAGAATACTTCCACAGTAAACAAAAATATGTGCTTAACAAAATATGATTTATACTTCATTAGTTTCTCGGTTCCACTGCTATGAAAATTTGAACTGTGAGAACAGAACTTGATTTTATCAAAAGTTCAGGATGCAGCCATTGAAAGGCTATTTGTAACATTCCAAGACTCTCCAGGAGTAAATGAGTTAAAACTTATGGCCACATGTTCTGAAAAACAACTAAAAAGAAAGGTTACATCTTCATTGGAGCAGGGGAATTATCACAGTGAAACAGAGACAGATCAGTATTAAACAGGAAAGACTGTAGCCTAAAATCATACAGTATATGGGTTTTAATAAATACAGACAATGGAAGATGTCCTACTACAAATCCTTGAGGAATCCCATGAATAGGTAGGCACTATTCGAGTAATCACCCAATAAAACAAAAAAATAGTATTTTGAAAGGCCAGCTCATTAGGATTGCAAGAATGACATCTAATGAGGAAGATATTGATGAAGAACTGGCAATAGTAGCTAGATTATTTAAGGAAAGAGGGTATCCCACTAAAAACATTAATGACTATGTTAATTTTGTAAGGGATGAATGGGAAAGAAGTATAAGCCCCTATTAGGGAACCCACAGAATATGGGTGAAGAAACAAACAAAGGACCTGAAGACAATAAGGATTTTGAAAAATCTATGATCATTCCTTTTGGAAATAAAACACATGAGGTGGAGAAAATTATGAATGACAATTGGGTTATGTTGAGAAATAATTTGAAGCTATGGACTGTAGTGGGTAATAAACCGAATTTTGTTTACAAAGTTGGACCTAACCTGAAAAAATGTTTTGAAAGTGAATTTAAGAATAAAAATAAGAACAAATATGGCACTTCAAAATGTGGGCGTTGCTCCCAGTGTCAATATATTTACACCAGGGAGAGTATTACACTAAACAACATTTTAAGGACAGAAATAAAGTTTGAAAAGGGTAATTGTCAAACTATAGGTGTGATTTATGTGGCGCTGTGTAAAACCTGCCCTAGTTTCTATGTCGGTATAACAGAAAGACATTTAAAGTACAGGATTTATGAGCACACTTACCAAATACTTAATAAAAATCTTAATAATGCTTTGTGTAAACATTCCACAAACTGCTCTGGTTTTTTAGGTTTTGAATTTGTCATCTTAGAGAGGGTTTTAAAGAACCCCAGAGGGGGTAACTATAGAAGTTACATAGAAGAGAGAGAGCTAAGATGGCAAATTATGTTGCAAGCAAGTCAAGTCCCTGGGCTGAATGAAGTTATACAGGAAATGGAAAATGCTAGAAAAGGGCTTTAACCAAGAGTTAGTACAACATAAAATTTCCATTTTTATAGATATTTCTAGCTTATGTGGTATTACATTTATTTATATTCCCCAGTGTTAAAGTCTTAGCCTAGAGGGTTTCTGTGTATTTATAAGTGTTAGTCACATACCTTAGAATTTATTACTGCTCAGTTTCTGAGTTGTTTGGTTTCTGCTACATACCTACAATCAACTGCATTACTAGCTGAGTTAAGTACAAACTTGCAATGTTAAAGATTGTACTGCATTTTATTTTATTTGTCTGTGTATTTAATTGTTTCATTGGTCTGTGTCTCTGTAGTTATTTATTTTTTCTATATAATTGTTTCATAGAATACTGTGGTCTTTCTCTGTCTCTGCAGTTAGTTTCTCACCTGCCCTCCCTGTTCTTCTTCTGGTATTAATCTTGGTGGCTTTGGAATTGCCTGTCCCTCCTGTAAATTTGTGTTTGTACACTCTTCCTGGGTCTGTCTCATTTGCTCACTCAGCCGAGTACAGTGAGATCATATTTTGACTTCAGACACTCCTACCAGTCTCATCTGTTCAGCTCTATCCCAGCTCTATTGGCACTAGTCTAGTGTTACTAGTTCATTCTACCTAATACAGAGAGAATATCTGTGAAGGGCAAGCCACTTAGGTTCTTAATTTTGAATTATCTTCTGTTTCTCCTTTCTCCCTTTACACTTTCCAAAAAAATAAATAAATAAATAAATACAATAAAAATATATCTAAGCTTGTTTCCTGCCTTTCGTGTAACTAGTTTAGTCTAGATAAAGATTTGATGTAACCATGACTGTTTGTAAGTTTCTGAGCCCCCAAAGCCTTTCTGTGTTGGAAGGAAGCCTTCTAGCTTATCAGTGGGAGTGGTAAGCACGAGGTAGCCTATCTACCACAAGAGTGGTTTCTGGCCCAGAAATTATAGTTTATTGGCCATTTGGGCAGTTTTTCCAGATCTTTCAACTTTATGGTTTAAAAGCCTGTCTTTGCACTTGTTTCCCACCTTTCCTGTAACAAATCTAGTCCAGATAAAGATTTGCTGTATCCAGGACTGTTTGTAAGCTTCTGAGCCTCCCAAGTCATTCTGTGTTGGAGGGAAGCCTTCTAGCTTATCAGTGGGAGTGGTAAGCACTAGGTAGCCTATCTACCACAAGAGTGGTTTCTGGCCCAGAAATTGTAGTTTATTGGCCGTTTGGGCAGTTTTTCCATCTCTTTAAACCTTCTGTTTTAAAAGCCCATGTTTGCGCTTGTTTCTCACCTTTCCTGTAACTAGTCTAGTTCAGATACAGATTTGCTGTATCCAGGACTGCTTGTAAGCTTCTGAGCCCTCCAAGCCTTTCTGTGTTGGAGGGAAGCCTTCTAGCTTATCAGTGGGAATGGTAAGCACTAGGTAGTCTATCTACCACAAGAGTGATTTCTGGCCCAGAAATTGTAGTTTATTGGCCGTTTGGGCAGTTTTTCCATCTCTTTCAACTTTCTGGTATAAAAGCCCACATTTGCGCTTGTTTTCCCACCTTTCCTGTAACTAGTCTAGTCCAGATACAGATTTGCTGTATCCAGGACTGTTTGTAAGCTTCTGAGCCCCCAAGCCTTTCTGTGTTGGAGGGAAGCATTCTAGCTTATCAGTTGGAGTGGTAAGCACTAGGCAGCCTATCTACCACAAGAGCCAAGTACAGATTCTTAGTTTTAGCACTTAAATATGCTTATTTGTGCTCAGCACTTGTTCAGAACTTGTTTTTAGCACTAAATAAGCTATAAATTACTACAACACTCAGCCTTCCTCTTTACCTAGAAGAAAACCATTTTTGTACTTACTTTCCTCACTTGCTTAGAGAAAAACACCTCTTATACTCACTTTCCTCACTTGTCTAGAGAAAAGTAGTTTTTTATTCAGGCATGTCCAAGGGTCAGCTCCTAGTATTCTCTCCTGTCTATCTGGTGAATATGGGCATCTTGAGGAACTGTAGCAATTGCCTCATGTACACAGACAACCCTCTCCTCCTACCACCCAACACCACAACCTGTGAGGGATGCACTTATCTAGGGAAACTAGAGGTAAAGCTCTCTCCAACCAAGACTGAACTTGACAGTCAAGAGGAGAAGGTAAACACTTGCACCACACCACACTCATCACATATTCCCACTAAACCTACACCACCAAAATCCACACATAGAAACACAAAAACTTTTGCAGAGGCTCTCAGTAATAATCTGTTCAAGCAATCGAGACCTCCAAAGCAGAAATGCAAGCAACCTCCAACCCCAACACGACCCAAATGACACATAGCCCACAGCCTCAGTGTGCCAATAAACCACAACCCATAATGCAAACCAACATACCCAACACACTAGTTATAGGTGACTCTATAGTCAAGGCACACTGATTTCTCACTCACCAGGCTAAACAAGGAGAAGGTTATTGTCAGCTTCCTGTCAGGGGCCAAGATCCGCCACATAACCCATGCACTCAGGTCACTCCACAACAACGACAAATATGACTCTGTCATTGTCCATGTTGGTGTGAATGGCCTGAGATATACCTCCCTGGACTACATGAAAAGAGACATGGAAGAGCTCTCCGATCTTGTAGCCCAGGCAGGTATGACCCTAGCCCTGAGTAGCATCCTGTCATCATCCAAAATGATATCGCAGTACAAGGACAAAATGATTGACTTCAACAATTGGCTAAGCTTCTGGTGTCATTCTAAGGGGATCTAGTATCTGTCTGCCTGGGACGACATGGTCGACAGACCACAATGCTTTGCCAGAGATGGCCTGCACCTGTCGCCCCTGGGATTCCAAATACTGGCTAAAGCTCTTGCCGCCCCTATAATTACCTTTTTAGGCAAGGTTCAAATGACAAATTTACCACCGTAACAGGAACAGGCAAGCAAAAACTGAGGGTAATACTACTCAATGCTAGAAGTCTAAATCTCAAAATGCACTCACTCGAGGCACTCTTTAAAATGCAGAACATCAATATCTGTGCAGTGACTGAGACCTGGTTCAAGGCTCTAGAGAGCACCCCTGCATTACCAGGCTATAACTCATACCACATCTTTCAGCCATCTAACCTTGACCAGAACACCAAAGGCAGAAGTGTGTCCATATTCATTAAGAATATTCACATCTCCAGGCTAGTTGTGCAGCATAATCCATCCGAGGTTATACAAGTGCAATTAACTCTAGGCAAAACTGCAATCCAAATTGTGGCTTGCTACAGATCCCTCATCATGCCTCAGGATTCCCACTCCTCTTTTCTTGATATACTGGAAAATATTAGGGTTCAACCAAACACCCAAATAATGGGCGATTTCAACTACCCCACCATTAACTGGGAAAACTACTCATGTACCAACTCCTTCGCTCAACTATTTCTGGAATTCAGAAATTCCAGTGCCCTGGATCAACTTATCCACACCCCCACCAGAGGCAACTATATCCTAGACCTAGTCATTACCAACATGAGTGACCGGTGTTCCACACCTGAAATCAGCTCCTCGTTGGTCAGATCCAACCATAAGCTAATCATCCTAGATATCCTCATCCCACCCTCACCCACCATTTAGGAAACCACAGTAAAAAATTTCTCAAATGCCAGCTTCATGCTTCTTAAGACAGAAGTGGCGAACTTCATGACACCCATGCAGATGGACAATACAGTTACGACTGCTGAATCCTACACAAATGCACTCTATAAGCACTCACACAAATGCATGGATTGTGCTATCCCAAACAAAACCAAGACGCTAGCCTCCAAAAAAAGGAAGCCAATCTGGTGGTCCCCTGCCATAAACAAACTCTACAACAGAAGGAAGAAACTGTTGCAAAAGAGAATAAAATCCCATGAGTGGAGGAGCTGCCTGATCAGCCTCAGTAAGAAGTTGAGATCCCTTATAAGATCCTACAAAGCTAGCTACAAAAACAAAATTGCCACTGATTCTAAGGCCAACCACAAAGCATTCTATAGCTATGGCAAGAATCTCAATGGCAACACCCAGCTCTGCTCTGAGTTACAGCACAATGGCACGAAAATTATAGAACCAACTGATATTGCCAACATCCTGGCAGATAGGGTCAGTGCTAACTTTACCCCTGTCTTACCCTCTAAAGGGCCCATATCTATACAGGAAGAATGCAGAGTCCCTGAAATCACATCTATGCAGGTAAAAGCTGCACTCTCTAAAACTAAAAACACAGCATCCATGGGACCGGACAACATCCCAGGCTGCATTTTACACGAACTTCAGAATGAACTGGCTCCCCTCCTAAGCACCATGTTCAATCATAGTCTCACATCAGGCTTTGTGCCCACTGAATGGCGCACAGCAATAGTTATCCCACTCCACAAAGGGGGAGCCACCACTGATCCTGGGAACTATCACCCTATTAGCCTGATGAGCTGGGTCTGCAAGGCCATGGAATGTATCATCATGAAACTCATAAACAAAGACATTGGTAACCTCCAAACTCTGGACCCCACCCAGTTCAGGTTTGTGAAAGGCAGATCAGGCCTTCTGAACCTGATCGACTTCTTTGAGGCAGTCACCAAAGCCATAGACTAGTGTAAGGTTGTTCACGCAGTCTATCTTGACCTCGCCAAGGCTTTCGACACCATCGCCCATTCTGGAATTATAGCTAAACTCAATAAACTAGGTATAATTCCCTACGTCACAAGATGGGTTGCCAACTGGCTTACTGACAGACCCCACACTGTAAAGTTGCAGACTCCAAATCTGACTTCAACCAGTGACAAGTGGAGTACCACAGGTTTCAGTCCTGGGACCACTCCTGTTTGGTATCTACTTCTCTGAAATACAGGCTAACATAGAAGGCCTCTGGCTAATGAAGTTTGCAGATGACTGCAAACTAGGAGATATAAGCGAGTCCCCAAATGATATGGACATCCTACAGAAGGACCTTACTGAGACAGAAGCATGGCGTCAGAGGCATGGCCTAAAGCTCAATGCCAAAAGGCGCATTGTCAACCCCTTTGGTAAAAACTCTGTACCCATGAACTACCACACAAATGGCAGTCTACTTAATGCTGAATGTGTGATAAGAGACCTTGGAACCCAGGTGGACAGTAGTCTCTCCTTTGATAATCACATCGCCACAGTGGTCAGGAAATCCTTCTATGTGGCACACCTCATCACAAAAAGGTTCTCATCCAGGAAAAAAGAAGTCATTGTTCCCCTCTACTCGGCACTCATTAGACCCATTATAGAGTACAACGCCCCTTTTGGAATGTACCTCACAAGACATCTGCAGCAGCTGGAAAGGCCACAGAAGTACTTCACAAAGAGGATTACTGGCCTCAAATAGATGCCCTACACTGACCGTCTCAAAATACCCCAGCTTTACTCTGTAGCATATTGCCTACTCCGAGGAGATCTCTGCCTAACATATAAAGCTATGTTAAACCCAGAGCTGCTGGACATGCTACACCTTAAGAAATCCCAATCCCTCCGAGCTACACAATCTAGGGACCTAAACCTTGTCACCACAATAAACAGGACATGCTGGAGGGATAGATTCCTGTCCCAGAGACTTCCTATACTCTGGAACAAGCTACCCATCTGTGTCAAGCAAAGTTCCACATTAGCACTCTTCAAGAAAAATGTTGATGAGTGTATGGGAAATAGGAAATATACCCTGGGATCACTTCTGTGGCTCTGCTCGACAGGGGAACAAGAAATTAACTTTCTTGGGTGGCGTAAGCCAGGGAACCTTGTTGGCTAGGCTTACGTAGGCCCTTGGGTTGATAGCCTAGTACCTACCTATGAACCTATGAACAAAGGATGGTACCTATGTGTGCATCTCATAAAAATGCAGGAAAAGTGCTAGTGCAATTGGGGAGCATCAAGAGTAAACTTCAAAATGCATTTATTTATTTATTTATTAATATATTTATTTATTACAATTTGTTTACAAGGTGAGTGAACTGACCTACGTACCCTTTTTAGTCACAACAAGGGTACTTTTGACATCTCAATAATTAATACAATATCATATATTTACACTATAAGTTTAGTACGCAGCAACTAAAATTGGTATAAAAAACAACTCTAAGTTCTTTATAGCATGTATGTACAACACAACTAAAATAGCCTTAACAAGCAACTCTAATTGTATTATAGCATGTATGCACAATACAACTAAAATGGATATAACAAGCAATTCTAAGTCCTATATTGGCTGTATATAAATTAAATTAAAATTGGTAAAATGAGCAATCCTTAGTCATTTAAGCAGGTATGCACAATGTGGCTTTTAGGGTATAACATATATATTATTCAGTAATAAAACTATTTGCAAAAGAATGCGCTGCTATGAAACAGGTATGAAATACAGGAGGTAATGCACATTTTCCAGCATTGTGATAGCAGGTACAAGTGGCCTCTTTCTGTAGGTGTTCATTCAAGGATGTTTTGAATTGTTCCAGTATTAGATTGTTTTTACCTCATTTGGGGAGCTGATTCCATATTCCTAGTATGCAAGCTTGTTCCCTAGTAAAACAGATTATTGTTAGAAGAGGCAGTGCCTGATGTGAAGTATTTTATCTCATTACAGTCAGGTGACACCTGTAGGTGTTCCTACAATTACATCTTACTGATGCATCTAGGCATGAAATATCACCTGCTCATATTTACATTAAGAATTTCAAAACCACGACACATACAACGTATTAAAAGGTTTCTTCTTAAAGTTTAGATAATGGCAAACACAACTGTGTTGATATTTGACCTCTGTCTACTGTAAACAGATTTTAATTGCTGTTCATATAATATTTATTTGTATTATCATAAATGTCATGCTTTTCTAAATATCTCAACAGCCACTTTTCCTGCATTTTTATGAGATGCACACATAGGTACCATCCTATAGGTTCATAGGTTCATAGGTAGGTACTAGGCTATCGGCCCAAGGGCCTAAGCAAGCCTAGCCAACAAGGTTCCCTGGCTTACGTCACCCAGGCAGAACAGCTTCATTTCCTCATATGAAAGCTCTCAGCTGGATGAACAGAGTGATGCTAAAAGTATGTATGTACCTTGAGTGGTTATTGAGATATTATAAGTCGTTTACAAAATATTACAAATTTAATAGTTACTCGGTATGAATTTAACAAACTCCGTATAGGCTTTGTGCAAAGCCTACATGGAGTTTATGTGTTTGAGCAGTGAGCAGCAGTGCTAATAACATATTCATGCCCTGCACCCCATTTAAATGTAAACAAGCTCAGTTTCATGGCTGCCAACAGTGTCCCCAACCAGGAAACCATTTAAAGCAACATGGATAGCAGCAGACATATAGACCTGTTTACCTACGAGCAAACTAGGTCTGTGGGATTGCACATAATGCCACAATGATTACCATGGTTAATAATATAGCAATGTATATGGCCCAGACACATTACAGGACAGTGTATACAGTGCAGAGTATTGTGGAATACCATTTCAGGCATTCTGTACAGAAGTTGAGTAAATGATCTCTAACCGTACATGGACTGATATTTAAAATAAACAGTTGGAGAAGTATGTGTATTGAATAGGGACACACAGATGAATTGTAGGAATGAACACAGGGAAAGAGGACAGGGGAAACACTGTAATGTACAGCAGATGAGGGCATGTAAATGTAAGACAGTTGTTGCAGGAACACTAATCACATATCGACATGGTACAGTATGGACTGTACAGTAAAAATGTATATTATGTGACTGTCAGACAAGGTGACATAACAATGGAGAAAATGTCTATGATATAAGCATTCTGTCATGAACAATGAAGAGGACATCTATGAGGTATTTTATAAACAAAGGGGTTGGGTGCATATTGTGAAGCTGTGCAAACTGATTTGCCGATTTGCCTGAATATGACTGTAATGTCAACAGACATCTCCAACAACTGGGGCACAGTTACAGGCTCATGGACAACAGTAAACAAAAGCATGCACAATCATGGACAATATTAGAATAATACCACCAGTAATCCCATGTCTCTGACATAACATATGTTATTCTGGGTGATGATAGATGGTTCTGCACGAAAATTCTGAAAACTATTATGACATGTCAGCAATCTAGGAAGGTAATTAAGCACACTGTTCTGACACTGTAACATCTACTGGAGGTGTTATGAGGGATACTGCTATACCTGCACGTGGCATTATGATAAATCCAGTTGAGTTGACTGGTGTGCTTGGCATATATATGGCACAATCCACACTGTCACAAATGTAACCCATGCCATCAATGTTGAACAGCTATGTATGTACTGTGTGCATCACCAGAACAGGTATCACACATGCATCTGTATAACACCTTGATGGGGGTTCCACACCATCAGACAGTAATGTTTATGCAACAAAAAGAACACTTAGGTATGGCCAATAAGATGTGTGGGAGCTCACGGTGGCAAAGGTGGTACACTTCAGTTACACATCAGTGGAAAATGTGTAGGGAGGTACATGAAGAAGGTTTCTAGGTTCATAGGTGTGTACTAGGCTAATGGCTCTGGAGCCTTTACAAGCCTAGCCCATAGGATTACCCTAGCATTGTGCCACCCGACCTTAGCTCCCAGTGCCTCTGTTGCATAGAGCCACTGGAGTGATCCCTGGGGTGAATTTTATATTCCCCATCCACTCATCGAGATTTTCTGTTAAAGAGGGCCAGTGAGGTGCTCTGTTTGACATGTATGGGAAGTTTATTCCATAGCATGGGCAGTGTCTGGGTTATGAACCTGTTCCTCCAGCATGTTCTCTTGATTGTGGTAATGAGGTTGAGGTCTCTGGAGCTCGTGGTGTGGAGGGATTGGGATTTCTTTAGATGTAGCATTTCTAACAGAGCTGGGTCAGACATGGCCTTGTAAGTCAAGCAGAGATTGCCTCTAAGTAGCCAATATGAGACAGAGAATAGCTGGAGTTTTTCTGAGTCTGTCTATATAGGACAAGTGTTTAAGGCCTAGGATCCTCTTTGTGAGGTACTTTTGTGGCCTCTCCAGTTGTTGGAGGTGTCTAGTGAGGTACATACAAAATGGGGCATTGTACTCAATGACTGGCCTAATGAGGGAAGAGTATAGAGAGACACTTACCTCTTTCTTCCTGGATGCAAAACCCTTAGTAATGAGATGTGCTACATAGAAGGACTTTCTGACCACAGTGGCATGTGGTGGTCAAAAGAGAGGTTGCTCTCAACCTGTGTTCCCAGATCTCTTATAACACCTTCTGTGTTCAGTGGACTACAATTGATGTGGTAATTCATGGGAACTGTTTTTTTTCCCAAAGGGGATGATGATATATGTTTTTGGCAATGAGCTTAAGGCCATGGTTCTGACACCAGTTGTTGGTCTCAGTGAGACCTTTCTTTAGGATGTCAACATCACTTGGGAAGTTAATAATGGCTCCCGACTTGCAATCATCTGCGAACTTTGTCAGCCAGAGTCCCTTTATGTTGGCCTGGACTTCTGAGAAGTAGATACCAAACAGGAGAAGACCCAGGACCAATCCCTGTAAGACACCACTCATGACTGGTCTGCAGTCTGACTTGGAGTCAGCTACTTTCACACTGTGGGTTCTATCTGTGAGCCAGTTTGCAACCCACCTAGTGATATAGGGGTTAATGCCTAGCTTAGTTAGTTTTTCTATGATTCCTGAGTAGTGAATGGTATCAAAGGCCTTGGCCAGATCAAGGTAGGCTATATGAACCACCTTGCCTTTATCTACAGCTCTGGTGACTGACTCAAAGAAGTTGACCAAGTTGAGCAGGCATGATCTACCCTTCACAAAACCAAACTGTGTGGGATTCAGAGTTTGGAGATTCCCTATATCCTTGTTTATTAGGTCCACGATGATGAGTTCCATAGCTTTGCATATCAGACTTGTCAAGCTAATGGAGCGATAGTTCCCAGTATCTGTAGACTCCTCTCCTTTGTGGAGAGGGATGACTGTAACAGTGTGCCATTTGGTAGGGACAAAGCATGAGGTGAGACTGGGATTGAACGGGGTATACAGGTGAGGTGCCAGTTCACTCTGTAGTTCATGTAAAACACAGCCAGGGATATTGTCAGGTCCCATAGAAGCTGTTTTCTTGGCCTTGGACAGTGCTGTTTTAACCTGTGCAGCAGTAATACTGGGTGCCTGGCAATCTACTGGTATTGTGATTGGTCCTTTGGGTGGAGGGGTAAAGTTGGCACTGAATCTGTCGGCCAGTATATTGGTTATATCTGTTGGCTAGGTATAGGAGGTACCATTGTGCAGTAGCTCAGAGAAAATATGGATATTGCCGTGGAGATTCTTTACATAACTATAGAAGGCCTTGTAGTTGTCTTTAATATCTGCTGCAATTCTGTTTTCATTGCTAGCTTTACAGGATTTGATGAAGGATCTCAAGTTTTGTTGAGGCGGATAAGGGAGTTTTTCCAGTCTTGGGACTTCACCTTATTCCGCATCAGTTTCCTCCTTCTGTTGTAGAGTTTGTTTATGGCAGGGGACCACCAGATTGGCTTCCTTTTTTGGAGAAGAGCATCTTGGTTCTATTGGGTATGGTGAGATCCATGCATTTGTGTATGTGGTCATAAAGTGCATTGCTGTATGATTCGGCAGTTATACAACTATTCTCCATTTGCCTGGGTGCTGTGAAGTTAGCCACTTTTGTTTTTAGGAGCCCAAAGTTAGCTTTGGAGAAGTTTTTCTTGGTAGTTACCTTTGCAGTGGGTGGGGGTGGGAGGGGTGTGGATTTCCAAGGTGATTAGTTTGTGGTCTGATCTAACCAGGGAGGAGTTGACTATTGGTGTAGAGAAATGGTCACCCATGTTAGTAATGACCACTAAGAAGGGTGCATTGTACTCAGTTATTTGTGTGAGGAAGGATGTAACCTATGGAGGTACTATGGCCTTTGAGGTGGATGTCCTGCATATACTCAGTAGCTGTGTTACATATAAAGGAGTTGTTCCACATAACATCTACCCCAAGACACAGGTCACATACTGCTTGGTCTGCTTATATGGTTGTGATCTCTACATTTTCAGTGGGATGTGTGTTTATTTCTTTAACGTAATAAATCCCCCATGTTTTTGTTTCATCTCATGTGTTGTCATGGCTGTGGCAGCAATCTTTGGTGTGTGTTGAGTCAATGATTGCCCACAATCTTTAGTCCTCCAGACACCTGTTTAGACAGGATGCGTATGTTATTTTTCACATCTGTAACTTAAATAATGAACAGAAAAGGGCCTAGTACACAAGCTTGATGTATGGACCTAATCACTGCACTTCAGATATAGGTCACTTCACACATTTCAACATATTTAGATGCCACATATGTGATCCATTGGTCTACCCACTTGGTGATATAGGAATTTATGGCCATTTCTGACAGTGTTGAATGAATACCTCAGTGTGGATTTGTGTCAAATGCCTTGGCCTGGTCAAGTTCCACAGAATGATTGTGTTGTCATCATGCATGCCCTTGATGACCTCTTTGAGGACATCTAACATATGTAACAGACATGGATGTAGCATTAATGGTTCACACATGTGTTTTGCACACAGCCAGGATATTACCAGTGTGCATTTAGAGAAGGTTCATGATTATATGTTGGTCTACCTCACAGATGAGGAGAGTCAGGATGTGTCTATACATGCATGCTTCAAGTGCTGTTCCTCCTAAACTCAGATGGATGTAAGTTGATGCACGCCCTTCTATGGCAACATAGTCCGTGTGAAGGCTGTGTTGAAGTATGTCTCTAACCAAGTCAGCAGGTGTATGTTCTGAGTCATGCTATAGGTGATCTGTGATATTGTCACAGCCCCTTGATTCTGTGTGACAGGCGTGGATGAAGGTAAGACCATGCATACTGCCTATCTTGATCTGGCCTAGGGTTTTGACACAATCCCCAATGCAGGTATCATTGAGAAACTCTCCCAGCTGGGGTTTAACTCTTATGTCACTAGATGGGTAATCAATTGTCTCACCGACAGAACAAGACAAATATTTTGTGCCAAAGCCATATGGTCTGCAATTAAACACAAAAATGTGTAATTATGCTTGCCCTCTGCAAAATGAAAATTCCCCACTAATTATAGCTTTGGCAACACCCCCCATGCTCAAACCCAGTGGTGCAAGACCTGGGAAAACACATAGATAGCAATCTGAACTTTGAACACCAAGTTTTTACAGTGGTATAGAAAGGCTACATCGTGCACCTCATAAGTCAGGCCATTGTATCTAAATCTGAGGATGTTATAACAGCACTGTACTCAATCTTCATCAGAGTATAATGCTTCCTTTTGCATATACCTCACCAGATACCTGCAGCAGCTGTAGAGACCACAATGGTTTCTTACCAAGACAGTACAGAGCCTACAAGTCATGCCATGATGTGTATGGGTAGACTTAAAGCTCTGTCACTGTATCATATAGAATGAGGTAACTTATGTCTGACCTACAGGCCAGTCTTTGACACTGCCTTGATGGAAATACTGCACATTCACAAATCAGCTATAGCTGATGTCATCAGGATAGTGTCGTGAAAGTAAGATGGTAATAACAGTGTCCCACATGCTAGTGTAAAATGCTCTCTCTAATGTCAAGCAAGTACATAAACACACACACAGCTGACTGCAGTGAAAAAAAAACCCTGCCTATCTCAGTACACCAATTAGAGAACCTTGTATTTAAGGCAAGCACCACAGCACAAGCCTGACTTGGAGAGTGCCAGGCAACAGTTTATAGGTGATGACATCAGCAGTGTCTGGTGAGGAGAAAATGGTAATAGCAATGTCTCACATGCTGGTGTAAAATACTCACTTGCATGCCAAGCAAGTACACCAGCACACACATACACACCAGTTGACTGCAGTGAGAACAGAACCTCTTCCTACTTCAGTACACTGACTAGAGACCTCTGTATTTATGGCAAGCACCACAACGCAACTCCAACCTGAAGAGTGTCAGATAGTTTATCGGTGATGACATCAATAGTGTCTGGTGAGGAAAAGATGCAATTTATAGGTGATGACATCAGCAGTGTCTGGTGAAGAGAAAATGGTAATAGCAGTGTCCCACATGCCGGTGTAAAATACTCTCTCTAATGTCAAGCAAGTGAATAAGCACACACACCCCAGCTGACGGTAGTGAGAACAAAACCCCTGCCTATCTAAGTACGCAGACTAGAGAACTCAGAATTCTATGCAAGTGCCACTGCACAAGTGTGACTTTTATAAGGCTGCAGGACAACTTATATTGGATGACATCAGCAGTGGATGTTGGAGAGAAGATGTTGGGAGACCTGCAGAAATGGATGCGTAAGATCATAGGTTCATAGGTTCATAGGTTTGTACTAGGCTGATGGCCCTGGAGCTTTTACAAGCCTAGCCCATAAAAGTGCACTGGCATTATGCTGCCCAATGTTAGTTCCCAGTGCCTCTATGAAGTAGAGCCACTGGAGTGATCCCAGGGTGAACTTTCTATTTCCCATCCACTCATCAAGATTTCTGTTGAAGAGGGCCAGTGAGGTGCTCTGCTTGACATGTATGGGAAGTCTATTTCAGAGCATGGGCAGTCTCTTAGTTATGAACTTGTCCCTCCAGCATGTTCTATTGATTGGGTTAATTAGGTTGAGATCTCTGGATCATGTGGTGCAGAGGGATTGGGGTTTCTTTAGATGCAGCATTTCTAACAGAGCTGGGTCAGACATGGTTTTGTAAGTCAAGCAGAGATCATCTCTTAGTCAACGTTATGAGACAGAAAATAGCTGGAGTTTTTTTGAGTCTGTCCATGTAGGACATGTGTTTATGGCCTAGAATCCTCTTTGTGAGGACTTTTGTGGCCTTTCCAGCTGCTGCATGTGTCCAGCTGTCACAGATATGTACAATTGTCAAAATATTGCTACTCCAAGGGATTGTAGTGATGACTGCAGGATACAGTTATGCTGTTCTGACTAGACAGAGACATATCCACACACCAGTTCACTGGTACCCAGACAGTTCCAATAGTAGTAGGAGCAATGGGTCTCATAAAAAAGAATTTACAATCATTATTTAGATATGTTACCAATTCATGTAACACCATACAAATTGCAGAAGGAGTCATTACTTGGCACATTGCAGGTGCTGTGAAGAGCACTTTTGGCTGACATCAAAGAGTGAAGCAATACTAATTTTATGAACTTTAATTATACTTTGATTTAGGAATGGGGACCATTCCCGTCATGGTATTAGAGACCCAAAAGACTTGGAAAATTAAAAATGACAGTTCACTGCAGTGATATTAGAATCCTCACCTAACTATGTATACAGACTAGAGAACTTAACCCAAGCACCACAGGACTAGTCAGACTTTTATAAGGCTGCAGGACAATTTATAGTGGATGACATTATCACTGGATGTTTGAGAGAAGATGTTGGGAGGCCTGAATGCAATGGATAGCTAGCCATGTACAACTGTCAGGACATTAAGTAGCTGCAGTTTGCCAGATTGATGAGTGTGCAATGTGTAGCATTTGCTGTTGTGTTTCCAATGTGCAGATATACCTTAAATGGACATTTTTACAAACTATATGTAAACAGCTGTCCACATTATTGCAAGTATCAGAAAATCTGAATGTGTATTGTAAGCATAATGATGATATCCATAGCATATAATAAAGCATTTTTTTATTTATTTCTGTAGTGTAATTGATATATTTGGGAACAGGTACTGAGAGACCAAGTTTAAAGTGCATGGGTACAGATAACACATGGCTACAGTGTAAATATATGTTCTTTCCTTAAAGATTGCCTTCCCTTTGTTTGTGGAATTACATGTATTTCCATGGGATGAGACTAAATGGACAGTAAACATAAGTAATACATGCTATTTTGCACTTTCTGTAGAATACCACTGAGCAGCAGGTTTGCACATTGGATGGCAAAATGTTTGCACATGCAAGATACACATTTCTACCTCTTTCCCTGTTTGCACATAGTTAAGCAACATGCAAATGTGAGCCTCATTGCTAAAATTATGAGAGTTCTCTGTACTGAGGGTATGAAACACATCTGCCACTTAGCTGACTCTGTGGTAACAGTTGCAAATGCATTGACATATTTTTTTTTTAAATCACAGATGATATAGGGTTCGAATCCAGGTGTATATAATACTTTTAAATAAGTACTGATAATTCAATGAAATTAATCTGCACACCACATTCTCTGTGTGTTACTATGTGCTCATGTAGCACAGCATATTTAAGAGGCGTTATGCTGAGGTAACAGCACCACAGAATAGCCGTTCACCATTGTATGGCATTGGTGTATGATGCCAAGGTCTACACAAACATAGAGGCCAAAAAGTGAAGGGCTCTATTGCATTTTTTCTTACTTGTGTGTGTTGTGTGTAATTCTATTTTTTGACCAGATTACAGGTGTTAAAATGGGGTAGATCGGAAAGTGCTGAAATGGGGGGCAAGCAGGGGGAAGTACAAAGGAAAGCAATATAAGAATGTGGAGGAAGGAGATAGGAAAGCACCATAGCTATCCATTTCTTCTACAGTGTAAAATGAAAATATGTACAGAATATTAACTGAATTTGGACTGTTGCCTCCAAAAACAGGGGTGACAACAATGCAATCATGTTGTATAGCCAATTGGACCAAATCAAGTGTATCAAGATGACACGTGTGAAATTGGGAGGTATGTATGGGATGATATTTTCTTTGTGCAACAGATGCCTGTTTTTTTATTTTTACCTCAGTAAAGGGAGGAATTCTGGTTAAGGGATGTTGCTATTTCTGAGTCAGGTAAGTTGGGTAAGTGAGGAAGGAAATGCAAGCCAACAGGACAAACAAAATAAGACACAGGGATGGTGAGGGACACAAATGTTTGGGGGAACACCATGACTGGGTGAGGAAAGGGGCAACGCAAGTCCATGCCCATCTAACATGGGGACAGTGAGAATCTAGTCGTCACTCACAGGACTGTCATCACCATCCCCTTACTCTGCTGGCTGCTGGAGTGCTTGATGTATCCTCCTCCTATGGACCACACGGGAGAGCAGCCTCTCCATCCAGTGTAGGTGTACATCAATGGTGCTCTGCATGACGCTATGTACCAACCATGGCATCTCCTGGCAGGTGATGAAATCCCCACCTCCGCCAGTACTCCCAGAGGGTACCACAGCACCACCTGTCAGTGTAGTGTTACCTGAGGGCACAGGTAATGCAGGGACAGCAGAGGCAGTACTGCCAAGATGTGTCCCAGATGTGCTGGTCATCGGATTCAGTTGAGCAGGGGCAGACTGAGCCACTGGGGTTGGCCTACCTCTTTGCGCTGTGAAGCATTTAGCAATTTGTTACAGATGGATGACATGGAGACCTTTGAATGATACATAATAGAAAATAAAAAAGCAATAAGGGTTGGGATGAGAGAAAACAAAGAATTGTATTTATTTATTTATTTATTTATTTTACATTTGTTGACCGGGAGAGTCCAACTGGATTACAAGTCCATTTTTATTGGAGGCCCGGGGAGAAAAGTGTTAAGGTCAGACTTTTGACATACAATTTCCATTGAAGAGACTTTTGACGTACATATTAACTTACAGATAGGATACATTCATTCTCTACAAAATCATATTACATTTTAGAAGATATTCCTAAGTTTAGGATTCCTGTGATAGATTTACTATTAGAGTAAAAGCAGAGAGATGTAGAATAAGGCTCCGAAAGAGCAGATGATGCTCACTATAGTTGAGAAGGATAACAAATTGATTCACTTTATGTCTTCACCTGGTTTTATTGAGAAGGATAACAAATTGATTTACAATATGTCTGCTCCCTGGTTTTAGTTGCTTATGGAGAGCTCAACATTGCTGGAGTAGTTTTCCCTAAGTCCTGGAGAGATGGGATGAGCAGTAGATTAACAGTTCTAAGTGGGTACAGTACTATGATTGGTTGGCTTAGCAGAGTTACTTAAGTTCACTGAAGTGTTCTAATGAGACATTAGCCAGGGGGGATACAGGAGCACAGTTGAATATTCAAAAAGTGGGTTTTAACATGTTTCTTGAACTGTGATGGGGATTTGTTGTCAGTTATGTGGGCAGAAAGGGAGTTCCAGGTTTTTGCTATACAGTGGCTATAGACAGACTTACCATCTTCATTGTTACATTTGATTACTTTGAGGTGATTTTGTGTGCTAGACTTCAAGCGCCTTGTGGTTGTATAGGGTTGCAAAAGATTTTGTAGGGCTGGGGTGTTTTCAGAGTTATGTATTATTTTGTGGGCTAGTGATAGTTGATTGAGTTGACGTAGTAGTGGTAGTTCTAGCCAATTGAGTTTTTTTAGGCATTCACAGTGATGTGTTCTGATGGGAGAGGTTGTAGCGAATTTGGCTGTCTTATTATAGCAATTTTCAAGTTTGTTTAGGTCAGATTTGCGGAGATTTGTAAGCATGGGGAAGGCATAAAGTAGGGTGGATAGTCGGTGAGTCCTCGCTATTGTAGTTTTGGAGTGGTCAGTGAGGAAATTTTTATTGCAATACAGTAGGCTAAGTTTTTATGTACTTTTGTATGTTTATAGACATATGTAGGTCAAATCTAAGGTGATTATCTATTTCAACCCACAAGAGTTTGGTATGATTTGTGGGGGTGATTGCGGTCTTGTTAAATGAGGAGATGAAGAAAGAATCAGTGGGAGGTGTGGCTCTGTGGCAGCTAAAGAGTACTAGCTTTGTTTTACTTGGGTTCAGAATGAGCCTTTGGTTTGTAATCCAAGTTTCTGCTAGGGAAAAGCAGTCTTGTGTTAGGGAGTGAAGGATGTCAACTGATTTGGCAGTGCATATTATGGTGGTATCATCTGCATATTGTACTATTGAGGCTTTAGGAATACTGTTTGGGAGCTGATTGGTGAAGAGTATAAAAAGAAGTCCCCAGGATGGAGCCTTGATGTACTCCTAGGGAGACTGGTAGGGAGGGGGAGAGTTGGTTTTGCCACATAACAGCTTGTTTCCTTCCCTCTAGATAGTTTTTGAACCAGGAGATGGCAGGGGTGGTAAGGTTTAGAATTGCTAGTGAAAGAAGGAGTTTATTGTGGTTAACCATATTGAATGCTTTGGACAAGTCAAGGAAGGTGTCAGATACAAAGAGTCTGTTGTTTCTGTGAGTATTGACAATGTTGGTGAATTCTGTTAGTGTGGTGGAGGTGCTATGGAAGGGTCTAAAGCCATGTTTTTGTGTTGCTATTAGATTATTTTCTAGGAGAGATTTCATTACTTGCTTGTGTATTACCCTCTCTAAAATTTTAGATAAAGGGGGTAGTATGGCTATAGGGCAGTAGTTATTGAGTTCCAGGGAGGTTCCCCCTTTATGTAGAGGGATGATATGTGATATTGTCCATAGCTTGGGTACTATGCACTTGGAGATGGATCTGTTAATTAGGATGGAGACAGGATATGATATGGCTTCTGCAGCCAGGTGGAGGTATTCAGCATGCAATTTATCTGCGGCTAGAAATGTTGGCTTGATCTTGCAGAGTAGGTTTTCAATGGATTTGGCTGGTTCTAGGTGGAAGCTGAACTTGGGGCAATTGTTAGTTGGGGTTGGGGGTGGATTTGCAGGGGTGGGGATGTTGTCATAGGGTTGGTTGTTTGCAAGGGTCTGTATTGTTTCTGTAAAGTATTTATTAAATTGAGTGGGGATATCTTCTTGGTTATCTATTTTTGGGGTTGGGGTAGCTGAAACTATAAGCAAAGGATGCTAAGGATGTAGTTGCCAGGTAAAAGGAACTTAGTATCATCATATGTGACATACAGTGTATTATCACAATAATACAACTATTTTATCTGAAGTTTTACATTCAAATATACTTCTTAACAACTGCAAACTATAAGTACAGAATTCTCAAAGTAATCCTTGCAATGTGCAGATATTTCACATATGCTTGATCCCATTATACAGATTACAGTTAACAGCAGAGCATGTATACCACTTGTGTAGAATTTAATTTATGTAATATTATTAAAGAATTGCGGTGCCACAGTGGTATGGCAGTGGCATTGTTACCTCACAGCAAGATGTTCTCCCATTCGATTCTCGGCTGGGCTTGGGAGTGCCTTCTGTGTGGAGTCTGCATGTCCTCCCCACAGTTGGGTAGCGTTCGATAGACATGCATGTGTAAATAGGTGTGTCTTCATTGAAGGTTGGGCGTCAAGCTGGCACCTCAGTGTTTCGTAAAAAAAATCTACTGCCAATCATTAGCGGACTGGAGTTCCGCTGTGGCGACCCCTTACCGGGAAAAGCCGAAAGACAAACAAACAACAAACATTAAAGAATTGCGGTGTTTTACACTTGTTACTTGAACCTACAACCTTTGACTACAGTCTTATACTTGACTCCTCAAATTGGTTTGTGCTACAGACTGATGCATGCATACTTGCTTTTACAGTTAGGATATGCATAATTACTTTTCTACTACTGTATAGAAAAGAAAAACATTTTTCTTTACATTTTAATCCTACAATAATAGAGAGTACAGGCAGGATGGAGTGGGTGAAGAAGAGTGTCAGGAGTGACTTGTGACAGACGAGTACCAGTAAGAGTGAACGGGAAGGTCTACAAGAGGTTAGTGAGAGCAGCTATGTTATATGGGTTGGACACGGTGGCATTGACAAAAATGGCAGGAGTCAGAGCTGGATGTGGTAGAATTAAAGATGTTTAGATTTGCACTGGGTGTGATGAGGGTAGACAGGATTAGGAATAAGTTTATTAGAGGGTCAGCCCAGGTAGGACAATTTGGAGACAAAGCCAGAGAGGCGAGATTGCGTTGGTTTGGATGTGCTGAGGAGGGATGCAGAGTATATTGGGAAAAAGATGCTAAGGATGGAGCTGCCAGGTAAGAGGAAAAGAGGAAGGCCTAAGATAAGGTTTATGGATGTGGTGAGAGAGGACATGCAGGTGGTTGGTGTGGCAGAGAAAGATGCAGAGGACAGGAAGAAATGGAAACAGATGATCTGCTCTGGCGACCCCTAATGGGAACAGCCGATAGAAAAGAAGAATACTACTTGTTTTATGCTGCATGCATAGCACTTGCTTCCCTTAGTCTCTCAAAATGCTCAACAAAGGTCTTCCTATATGCATCTATTTTAGAATTATCTGTGAAAGGGAAAGAAAAGAACAGAGGACCATTATACATACCCGTCTTGCCTATATTTAGCTTTCTACGTATTATAAATTCTCTTTGTTAGCATACTTACACAACTGTTGAATGTTGCTAGTTCAGAACTCATCCAACCACTGGTTGAGTGTATCCCTCTTCCACCTTTTTAGATCATTATAGTGGTGCCTACACTATTCTCGAGCGAGTGGGTGGGAAGCAGTCACACTGGATACAGCCTTGGCTAGACTATTCCAAGCCTTAGGCGTGTACTGGGAGCCAGTATAGTCCCCCTGCAAAAGCCCTTGGCTGCGGTGCTTTACCAGGAGTCCAGTAAAGATTCTGGACTCCTGAACAACTCACCTCTGTGCCTTATACTGAGCACCTTCCCCTCTAACATCAGACATGTCTAATCCCAAAGCAGTGCAATAGCAAATAATGATTTCCCATCAGTTGCTGTTATCGCATTTACTGGTAGCGCGCAAACCCAAGTAACAATGCCAACCATGTTTGTGCAATGTTAAGCAGACAGCAACAGTGCCAAACAGAGAGGAAAGTAGTTTTGGAAACTGGAAGGTTAATCTGACATTTGGCATTACTTTGAGGGGTGTGTGCTGCTGTAATTGTCAGGTGATTTAACTTTGCAGACATGCACTGGGATATAAATTTCATGACCTGACACATGTTTGGTTTGGCTTTATACACTGAAAAAAAGTGATTTTTTACAGTGCAGGATTCAAACCTCTGCATAAGGGACAACACATTTTTTTCACAGCAATGATTTTCCATCTTTGCCACAGAAGTGCGTCTCAGATATAGTCGTGAATTATTTATGAATACAAATGACCATGTATGTTTGTGACCTGATGAGGTCCTTGTATATACATTCATTTGTGTATGCATCTTATTTCAGTGCAAAGGCCATCCAAGTCCAGATAATAGAATTATACTTATAGAAACATAGTAGACAGTATACCCTCAGTCATACATCTGAACCTTCAAAACACAGTAAAGGTGTCTTATCTCTCATAAATATAATTCATATCAGCTCTAATGCTATGCATAGTGATTGTTATTTAAAATTATGTATGTGTGTGTGTGTGTGTGTGTGTGTGTGTGTGTGTGTGTGTGTGTGTGTGTGTGTGTGTGTGTGTGTGTGTATTTTGCTTTCTGCTTTTATCTGTATGCACTTCTTAGAAGTTTACTGATTGCACAGACATTTTTGTCAGGAAATTTAACTTTCTCAGATGCACAACCTTATTAGCTGTCGTCACAAGTGCTAATGTTACAACTGTTTTTTCTCTTTATACCCTTCTATTGTTATTTCAGTGAAATGTAAATGTCTTATATTGTCAATGACACAGGGGTGTTAGCCTTCTAGGATGGCTGATAGTCATCTCTATGAGAGTGATGGCCACAGGTAGAGATGGCTGGCAATTGCATAAAATTAAATGTTCTGTGGTAAATGTGTACACATGTTTTTGGGACAGTTTATTTGATAGCACTTTTAGCAGTTCACTGATGATTTTTAGCAAAGGTTTTCATTTGTCTGTTGTCTTGGTGGTTGGTGAGTCAAGTTCCATTTCTGTTCTGGCACAAACAAAGTTGTTTGTACAGAGGTTTGCTTTGCTGTTGTTACTTTACTTATTTTGGATCCAGCCTTGCTTTGTGTGTGACCATAATATGCTGCAACTACATAAATCCTTTTTTATATTTGAATATCTTGACTGTTTTTTTGTTTCTCTACAGGGTAATATTGAACAACTACCTTTTATGTGTTATATCTAAGCAGGACTTTTATTTATGTTATACTTATGTGTATTATCCTTCTTTTGTGTTTTATGTCACCTAGGACTATAGCACTCAGGCATCCCAATCCAACAAACCCCTCTTCAGTGACCCTGAGAATGAAGTGATTGTTGAAGCATTAAGGCAACATGGTGCCTATCTGCTTGAGAGAGGGTGTGGGGATATGTTTGACAGAATGCAAACTTGGCAGCAGATAGCTGATGCAAACACAGTAGGTGGCCAGAGAAGAACATATGATCAGGTGCATCATAGAGCCAATGACATGATTTCATCAGCCCGAAGAAGAGCAGCTGCAGTGGCCTGTGGATGGATGGTTACCAGGGGAGGGGGGCCTGCTACAGAGCCACCTTCTTCTTCTTTTGGCTTTTCCCAGTTAGGGGTTGCCACAGCAGATCACCTATCTGCTCATGATTGGCAGTGGAGTTTTACAGTGTCGAGTTGCCAGCCCGACACCCAGCCTTCCACAGAAGGCACACACACGCACTCACACCTAGGGCCAATTTAGAGTGTCCAATCTACCTACAGCATGTCTTTGAGATGTGGGAGGAAACCGGAGCACCCGGAGGAAACCCACATGACCACAAGTAGAACATGCAGACTCCACACAGAAGGCATCCCAGCTGAGGATTGAACCAGAGAACCTCTTGTTGTGAGGAGGCAACGCTAACCACTGCACCACTGCGGCTGCCCCTGCTACAGAGCCACCACTGACACCAAATGAAGAGTTCCTGTCTACTGTCAGGGATCCAGAGAGCTCAATGAAAAATGCACAACAGCATTGATTTATGTTGGTGCTGCTGTTTCAGGGAGGACAAGTATGTCCCAGGAGGAGATTCTAGGTAGGCTTACCTATCTCCATTGTCAAATACGTCTTGTGTAGTAAAATACTGACAGAATACTTAAGTTCTGTTTAACATATATTTTTTTGTGGGGGGGGGATAGATGTAGATTGATACAGTTAACAACACATTCTGGTTGATTACACATGGGCTTGGAGTGGACGTATCATCCAGGTTTTTGTTTAAAGTACCGTTAATGGACATATAAATTGCAAAAAGTTTTAACCCCCCCGTGTTACTGTTAATTGTAGTGATGGTGTCCTTATCTTTTGCTTAACTTCTTCCAGGACCATCCTCCATTGGAACCCTACAATCATCTGCACATGGTAAGCCAAACATTTGTATGTCCGTGTCGATGAGCAGTTCAAATAAATATTTATTTTATCCATATGTGTAATGTCGGTGTCAGGACTCTTGTGTGTATTGCTGTACTGTCTGTAATAGTGGAACCACTGGTAGTTTGTTAGTGTATATTTGACTATAGTAGTGTAGGTATTAATGTCTTTCCTATGCTTGCTACTCTACTTATTATCATGGGTGTTTCTTTTGTTTTATTTTTTTATTGATTTTTCAATAACAATTATTTGAACAACAAATTATGATAAAACTATGTAAAATTTTACAAAGGTCTCAAGCAGTGTATTAGGAAAAAAAAAAGAAAATAAAGGGAACAACAGGTTATAAAAACTGTAAAGTAGGGTACAATATTCATCCATTCATACTTTCAATATGACTAATTAGATGAAGACATATCTGAATTCAATGACTGAATAAGAGATAGAACTTTTGTCCAAGGGTTGTTAGTCCATATTCTTGGGTATATTCTTGATTCTTTAACTTTTATTTCCATTGATGCTACTTCAACCAAAAGAGTCATGAAGTCTTGTAAGGTTGGAATGAAGGATGACTTCCATCTTCTTGTAATACATTTTTTGGCTACTGCTAGAATTGTCCAAATAAGATATTTATTTTTGTTATTCAATACAATAGATTAATTTACATTCAGAAGAATTAAAGGTTTTGATAATATAAAGGAATCAGTAAAGATGGCTTGGAGAAAATTTTCAATATCATTCCAAAATTTCTTAATGTGAGAACAATCATAAAAGATGTGAGACCAATCGGCCTTACATTCTAGAGAGCATCTCCAACATATCACCTGTTCAGAGTAGTTAAATTTAGCAATTTTATTAGGAGTGCAAAAACCTCTATGCAAAAATTTCCAGGAAAAAGTCTTCCATATTTGTAAATTAGAGGTTAATTCAAGAGAGTGTAAAATTTCTGATTTATTCATAGGAGACAGGGACAATGTACAATCTCTAGTAACAAAATCCCAAAATTTCTGATTAGGACAGTGGAAGTGTAGACTTCTTACCACCAGATGTTAGAGTATCATCAGACTCTGATGATGATGATAGTGGCCAAACACAGACACATTTGGGGGGTCCGGAGGTTGAATCTGACACTGAGGTTGATATTCAGCCATCCCCTGTAATTCCACTGAACACAGCCAGTAGGCCTACACCAACCCATTCCAGTGAGCCCACAGATACTTGACAGGTGGAGGGTGAGACACTCGGTCAGGGTAGTGGGGTTACTGTGGCTTCAGTGCCTGTTGACTCTGGCTGTAGACAAAGTGTGGGTGAGGTGCCATGCAGGAGGGTTGTTTGGGGTGCTCAGAGAATGCCTGTTGTCCATCCTCCACCTGATCGAGGTGTGTCTTCCTGTGCCACTCCACATATGTTTAGGGCCATCATGGAGGTGCAGGCATGTTCCAATAGGTCCTCCAGAAATATGCTTAAGGTTGTAGATGTGGCACAGGCTGACATGTGTGATTGCCTCCACCGTGTTGCAGATTCAGTGGATTGGATGAATAACACATTGGAATGGGCGGTGTCTGTGATGAAATGTCTGCTGGATGGGGACAGCATCTACATGGGAGTAGTTCAGCCACATCATCTGATGTTATCCAATGTGGCATGTCCAATCATGCTCCCATAGTGGCACAACTTCCACTGCTCTGTCAGTGTTTGAGATGTCCACACCCAGACATAGCAGGCCATAGGATCATGGTCCTGGATGTCCTTGTGAGGAGAGCTCATCCAGCAGACATCCGTCACAATCAGGTAGCAGCAGTACATCTGACTATGGGTGTGGATGTGCCAGTGCAACTCCTGGCAGAGTAACTTCTCATGGTTGGGTACAACAGTGATGAACTGCCACCTCTATCATGCATGGCTCAAACTTGTCTGACATACCAAGATGTAGAGCAGGCATAGAACATGGCAATATTCTTGCAGACACTTACACACCAATTTCATCTGGAGGGCCCATACAGACACACACACACACACACACACACACACACACACACACACACACACACACACACACACACACACACACTCACACACACGCACAACAGTTACATGGTTCAGCCGTGAGTCTTAAAGCTCATTCTGTCTCAGTGACCATTTGTTACTTTATCAAAATGTCTGCTATTTCTCTTTCTTACTCACACACACTCACTTTCTGTGTCAGCCTAGGTTTCTTGCCCCACCCCAAACCACACAACACCCTGTGCAAATGATGATAAACAGTTTTTACATCAATATTTTTAAGACATTTCTGAGGGTTATGAAGTCTGTAAGGTGTCTCATTAGTTTCTGACTTCTCTCTTTAATGATTTCCCAGCACAGAAGTATAAGGTCAAGCTGAGGACATTCGGTGACCATCAGTACTTTTGAGAGGTGTGAATCTTTGATGCCTGAGGCCTATTACTTGTAGAAGACATGTGTATTCACATACATCTGCTGTCATATGTTGAAGACATTGCTGTAAAAATCAAACACAGTTTCCTTACTTACATTACCAATTAACAGCATGCAAGGATATGCCATTTATTTGTATTATTACACATTTTTGTTTTAATACTCCAGGTTCAACACTTAACCTTGTAAATCCAGCAGTTGTTATTGTTTTAGTTCATGGCTGAGTCTGTCTGATGCTAGAAGTACACAGCCATTACATGGGTAGGTAAACGTCGTGAGCATTGCCTTGCATCAATGTTACTATATGTGTGTGCATAGGAGGAGGGTTTTAGCTCTCAGGTGGTGAGTGAATGTGCTATGCATTGCCTCTTAGCTAATGAAACACATATTGAGCACCCCTAGGTCTGCCTACACCCACAGCAACTGCTGGATTCCCCACTGCCTCCTCACCTGTGTGTGGCTGTGGTGACCTAGCCACTGATGGTGGGATGTGTGCCCCTTCCACTTGTTTAGCCTGCTGAAGCTGTTTTCTCAGGATGATGTTTTAAAGCATGGCACAGATGTGAAGATTTCAGTACATGTAAATGGATTGTACTGCAGGGCTCCCCAGATGTATCAAAGCACTGGAACCATGATTTCAGCAGCCCAAAGACACACTCTATTATATTTCTGGTTTGAGCATGTGCCTCATTATGGCATTCTTTGGTGGGTGTGTGCATTTCTCATGGGTGCCATCGACCATGGTTCCAGTGCATAAC
Source organism: Protopterus annectens (assembly GCF_019279795.1). Taxonomy (NCBI): domain Eukaryota; kingdom Metazoa; phylum Chordata; order Ceratodontiformes; family Protopteridae; genus Protopterus; species Protopterus annectens. The sequence goes on from NC_056741.1 coordinate 692,093,828, forward strand.
CCACATCCCCCAGTAAATGACCCTGTGGGATATCACCCCTAGTGAACATCTGATAGAGGTGGGAGGTGTGCCAGATATGGGAGTCTTGGTAACTGCTAGGGCTGCCAGCACACACATTCAAAATGATTTCCTTAGTGCTACACATGACTTGGCAGTTAATGGAGTGGAAGCCCTTTCTATTTATGTAGACTCTTCCCTGTTCCCCAGGTGGTGCCTTGATTTCTATATGTGTACAATCTATAGCACCCAGTACTTCAGGGTAATATGCTACAGGGTAGAACTCCTACATATATGTGGCCCTGTTCTAAGGAGCATGTGGAAAATCTGTGTGGTCACTGGCATGTTGCAACATAGCATTCAGGAATGGATGGAGGATTGTGGAAGATGATGCCTGTGACACCCACAGCATGTTCCCTGATGGTCTCTGAAAGGTTCCTGTAGCTAAAATTCTAAGTGCTACACATACCTTTGTCTACACTGGAATTGGTTCTCCTCAGTTTGCCCTGGGTCTGAGTTGAGGATGACAGAGGTTGCAGAGTTCTTGTAGTGTGTCTCTAGCCACCCCATACTGCTCTACAATTTCTACCTCATGCAGATTATGATAAGTTAAACAGGGTCTGAAAACTGTTCTCCTTCTTGGCTGTGCTCTGTTAGCAGCAGCAACATAGACTTCAGTCTGTTGCACATGCACAAGAATTAAAGCAACAGCAGCCCTAACTTTCTGTCTGTGTAAACCCCTTTCCATGGCTGTATTCCAGTAGGTTTTGGAATTTGCAGGGAAAACCAGCACTGAGTCTACACGGTTGCGTTATAGCTTGTTGAATAGCTCCTCCACTTTGAATTGGTCAATTAGCATGCAGTTCAGATGCTTATGTTGTAATTAGCATGCCATGATGTTTACCATGTTTGTGTAGCTCTACACACTCTGTAGAAGTGCTTACTGAATATAATTAGTGGACCATGTAGGGTTTATTGAATGCCCCCTACTGTGTTTAATGTGACTTATAGAATCCATTTAAAAACCTAGCACCTAAATAATACTACCACTATAAAAATAGTTTGTGCTGAAGAGTTTGCCATTTACACTTCTTTCGTAACACCTGTGTTCTGAGAGATATATCTATTTGTTTGTGTGCGGACATAATTTGATTCTATCAAAATGCTTAAGCTCCACCTATTGGCAGTTGCAGTGCAAATGTCCAGAGCTCCATTGGAAGAAATGAGTAAAATAAAAAGGTTCATGAAGCAATGTGGTTCTTTGTGTAATGGGCAGCAGCTACTTTTTGTTGTTGTTGTTGTTGCTGTTCAGTAAATCTCAGTGATACATTCTTACATCTGTTAGATGGACAAACCAGATTACTTTATTTTCTGCTATTTGTAGGTTTTGAGCATCGTATGGGGAGTGAAGGCATAACAGGAATAAACAATATTCAAGTTTTGGAGATAAGTCATTTTTTGCTAAAGCTGATCTTACCTTAAGTAACAGTAGCTGAGATATAAGGTACCGTAGTTTGTAGTGTGATAGAATTTTGTCGTGATATTGGCAGCATGTAGTGCAAAAGTAAGAAGGGCCCAAGGTGATACCTAGATATCTTTTGTGGGTTGTATTAGGTATGCTATTTCCTTTGTGATCTTTGAGTATTTTCTGGTGGACAGGAAGCAGGTTTTTGAGGTGCAGCAAAGAATTACTGTTTTCTTTGTGTTCAAAAATATTTTACTTTTATGAAGCTAGTTAGATAACTGAGAACTTTAATTGGAGGTAGGTTTGAAGATTTTGATTGAGTTTACCAGATTCCGTCAGTAAACGTCAGCAGTGTACATTATAAGGATGAAGCTAGGTAGGTCTAGGGTAATATTATTAATAAGTAGAGAGAAAGGTAATGGGCCTAGTATGGAGTCTTGAAGTAAACCAATGTTAAATATACTCATGTCTGAAAATTACTTGTTACAATAAATTTGGAAGGTTCTGGCTCAGATTTTTTAATAGCAAGTTATGACCTTATTTGAGCAGAGCAACCAATAGTAGAATACAGTGTGATTTGTGGTACTAAACAATGGTTCTGGAATGCACTATCTACGGCTCACAACAGTGCATGGCAGGGACTATGAAAAAGGATGTGAAAGACATAGCAGGAGCTGCAACATGTGGAAGGTTATGGGATGGGCAAAAAAGTAGGAGCTAGAACAGAGATGTGGCACGTGATTAAAGGAATAAGACACCCAATGGTGCATATGTGTGTCACTTCATACCACACTCTGCTGGCAGTAATCAGTGCAGTTCACTAGCTTGCAGTCAGCTTGGAAATATAGAAAATAGCCAGTTTCTCCTGATCCTTTTCTCACTTTCAAAATTATTTCACGAACTACTGAAGTGTTTTGTAGTGAGAAGCCAGTACCCATTTGAACGTTTTTCTACGCCTTCACCTTTTACTAGGTTAAATGTCTGATACTGATCTGATCCTCTTAAAATTTTCACATAAGAGCTTGCTCTAGTCATGGAAAAAAATGCAACCATTACACCAATATAGGCATGCATTACTGCAATTGAGTTTCAGTTCCAACAAATCGAAAGACCTAAAGTCTTGGAACCTCTACTGTTTGGGGTATACTTTTCTGAGGTTCAAGCCAAAACCAGTGGTCTATGGCTGATCAGATTTGCAGATGACTGCAAGGTGGGTGCTGTCTTAAATTCCGCTAATGATGTGAACATCCTCCAAGAGGGCCTTACACAAACTAATAACTGGTACCAGATGCATGGCCTCAAACTAAATGCCAAGAAATGCATCATTATCCCCTTTAGGGAAAATGGCATCTCCACTAATTATCACATTAATACAACATACTAAGCATGCAATCAGTTGTGAGGGACTTGGGAACCCAGGTTGATAGCAGCCTGACTTTTGACCACCACGTTGCCTCTGTTGTATGGAAGGCTTTCTATCAAACCCATTATCGAGCACAATGCCCCCTTTGGCATCTACCTTGTGAAGCACATCCAGCAGCTGGAGAAACTGCAGAGGTTCTTGACCAGGAAAATCCAGGGTCTCAAACACCTATCCGATACGGTTTACTATCATATTTGCAAACATCATTTAGATGAACGCAACAATTTCCGACAAATATTGTCAGAAATTAAAACACAGAGCAACCGAAATATTAAACAGAGCATTTCAGCAATGTCGAATATCGACTTTGCTGAACTGCTCACATCTGCCCACAACTAACAATAACGTTTGCAGGGGGGCAAGCCCCCCTGCACCCCCCTACTTATATATACAAACTCCAAGATTGCACTACAGTGAGGGTAAGAGTACATTTCCCAATCCCCACTATAGTGCGATCTGCACCGCAATGTTGAAACTGACAATAGCGGCTGTTCACTCATGTCAGCTTCAACATTGTGGTGAACGAACTCTCACTTCGAGAAAATTATTTTCGCACATATTCAGTCATCTAAATGACAATTGAATATGTGATAGTAAACCATCCCATACAGATAGGCTAAAACTCTTGTCCCTCTACTCAGTCTCATACAGACTGCTCACAGGTGACCCGTGTCTGGCATACAAGACCATCTCACACCCAGCCTTGATGGAGTTGCTGCATATCCGTAAGTCAAACTCCACTCATGCAACCTGCATGCAAAGCCTCAACCTGGCCTGTGACATTAATAGAACTTGTTGCCGGATAGATTTGTGTCCCAAAGACTCCCCCATTTGTGGAACTGACTCTCTCTCCATGTCAAGCATAGTACACTTCTCTAGCCCTCTTTGAGAGAAACCTGGACGACTGTATGGGAAACAGAAAATATACCCCTGGGATCCCACCTGTGTCCCTGCTGGACAGGTGAAACAGGTGCTGGCTTTGTGGGAACATGGGCAAAATTCTTGGCTAGGCTTATAAGGGCTTCCAGGCCAATAACCTAGTATCATCCTATGAACCTATGCTTCAATTGTACAGCATTTTGTTCAACTCATGGCTAAAAGTACTCATTCTTTATTAATATATGTACAGACAGCATCTCTAAAAGCTTTGGGAAGTTTATTGTGTGAACTGCTTGTGCTTGGCCACAGTCACAACATCAAATAAAAGACTGTCTATCATGCATTTCAGGTAGACTTCCTCTAATAAAAAAGGGCAATGGTGTTTAATCAGAGATTGCAAAGTTTTCCCAGGTGAAACTGATGGCTCAAGCAGTGATCAGAGAAGGCTCTAAGATCAACAGATGTTAGTGCACACCTGGAAGCTGTCTGGAGCAAGAGTGCAGGAGATCAAAGAAATGCTCATGGTTCAAATAACTCGGGAAGAAGAGGAAACAGGTGGAACCAAAGAAGAATGGCAGTGTCCCAAAGCAGTTAATGTGCCTATGATAGAATAGATTTGCAGTTGAGCCAAGTTTGGAAATATAGTTAATTTGAAAAACTGGTAGGGCAATGCATTAGTACAGGAAGTTAGCAAAAGAAAGAAAGAAGGAGTGTAAGAAGGAGATGGAAAAGATCAAGCTAAGAAGGAATGAATAGAGGTTGTCTAAAACACAGGTTCTAAGAAAGCAGTCACAATAGTAAAGAAGAATTTGTCAGGGAACCTTTGCCAGCTTCTGAAAAGTTACTCCGCACATGGCACAAAGAAGCTCTATCAGGTTGGAAGGCAATGATAGAATGACAAAATAATTAGCAGATGCCATTCATAAGGGATGCCAGCAACAAACTGTCCAACAGTTCACAGGATGTTAAGGGCAGATAGAAAAAGTACTTCAAGAAGCTACCAAATTAAAAAAAAACAACACAGAAGCTGTGCTGCAGCTTGCACAGCTGTACAGCAGATGCACAGCTGTACTGCAGCATGCGCAGCTGTACTGCAGCATTCCCAGCTGTACTGCACCATGCACAAATGTACTACAGCATGCACAACTGTATCGCAGTTTGCACAGCTGTACTGCAGCATGCACAACTGTACTGCCGCATGCACAGCTACAATAAAAGAGGAAGAAGAACACGCCCTAGCAGAAGTATGAAGTACTCTAAGGAAAATAAAGTCAGAGAAGGCAGCAGGCTTACATGAAGTCATCGGAGGTATGATCAAGATGTTGGACACATTAGGGGAGAAATCAGTCTTGAGAGTACTCAAGTAAGGAGACAGATGCATAAGCCACATGACTCTAAGATAAACATTATCATACCAGCTTACAACTGCAAAGGATATATTCACAACTATGGGCATACATCATACTGTACAACAATGCTACAGATGGTGAATGATAGACACAGAGTAATACAAAGTAAGTTGGGAGTTGGGAGATAAGAATTTTGGATTCAGAAAAGTTTGCAATGCAATTTTACCAATGAGTGGAATAAGACAGATAGCACAGAAAAAACTGAAGATTCCAGTTGGGCATTCCTATTCACATTAAGCAGATTCCTTCCCTGGCCTTCTTCAAATGTAATTTAGATCAGTGAAAGGGGGAATAACAAATTCAGACCTGGGGTAGTGCCTGTGTTCCTTATGGACAATGGTAATCTGTAAAACACTCAAGACATAGACACAAATCCCTGACATCCTCTTGCTCCCGAGGGGCCATATATTGGTTAGGCTTACAATGGCTCTTAAGTCGTTAACCTAGTAATTTCCTATGAACCTGTAAACCAATGAACCTCAACATGAAGAAAGCATATGATAAGCTTGAAAAAAAGCTGATTTGGGAAGTCATGTGATGGTTCAATGTCTCAGAAGTAGTGCAGTCTATGTAAAAAGACCCAGTGACAACTGTATAAACAGGATTCTCATTTAGAGTGAATTGTGCATCAAGGCTAAGTTCTTACCTCATATCTTTGTACCTCCATTTTTCTGCCTATGCCTCAGCTTTTCATCTGCCATCAACAACACCCCCAATAAGTAAGTTTCATATCTCCTATAAGCAATGTTGCCTCAGTTACCTCTCACCCTTGCTATACCTCATTGCCTCATATTGTACCTGCACCCTGAATTCCTCTTTAAACTTACACCAGGATTGTGTGGTAATCATCTCCAATTCCTCTGGTTTGCTTGATAATCAGTCAGTTATCCATCTATCATATGTCTCACTCGTCAGCCTATAAGTAGGGAATTTCTACTAGCAAGGTGCAGTTAGCAGGGGCTCCACTATTACAGATGATCTGCATGATCTGAGAACAGCACATAGACCACATTTACTTCCTTAACTATTTCTAATCAGTTTCTAGTTAAAGGACCACTACGGGCAAATGATGAAGAAAACATATATTTTTTATCTTGCCATGATTTACTACACCTCCCAAAGCTGCCTGCAGCAAAATAAGTACTCATTCCTAATTTTATTTTGCTTTTACTCGTCTGCCCTCATGGGGAAGACATTGTGATTCCTTTGGAAAGCTAAATCTGTCCCATAATGCACAGACTGAGAACAAATAGCCCTACCATTTGTTGTCAGACTAGACTTCCATTCACTTAGAATGGAACACCTGAAAAAAACTGCCAAGTCTGAGAGTCTGCAGCTCATGTGTCATTGACTTGTATTATGCACCGAGTTTTACAAATGTTGTTCCTACTGATGTACTACACATTTTCTGAAATAAACTTGCAAAAGTGTCAACAAATTACTGAAATAAAAAAGACTTTTCACAAGGATCAGTTTTGCAAGTTTCATTTCCTGGCCAGGTTACTCCTCCCATCTCCCCTCCTTCAGTGGGCTACAGTCTCACATTTCCAGCTTTACTAGATTCAACTATTTAGTCAGCTTTGCATGACAATAGACATAAAAAAAAAAATCACAGCCTGGTGTGCCACTAAATCTGTTCCCTTGTATGTCACTATGCCTCTTCAGTTCTGAATAGCATTTCCCAGGAATAAAAAAAAAAAAAAAAAAGCAATCATCAGTCCAGAGTTTAGGCCAGTCTATCCATTTAAAATGTGCACAGTAAAATATTCAACTTATAATGCATTTTGGCTGCTGACATGGTTATCTTTACATAGTTATTCTCTTATAGTATAACCTGAACTTATGGTATTTAATGATACATTTTACAACAGTTCTCAGTTTCTTAACAATGACCTCCCAAGACTCTGATGTGACCTAGTACTTTTTCTTACTATTGCTTTATCTAGTTTGTCTTAGTTGTATACCTGTAGCATGTCTCTCATCCTCTCAGCAACAGACTCCTGGAGAAAACTTCCAAAGCAGATACTTGTATTGAAAGACTAGCAGCAGCTGTAGCAGTGAAACTACACTTCAAAACAATGCACTCAAACATAGTACTGACAAACACAGGGGAATGTATATGTCTGAATCAAGCAATGATGAAATTCCTAGGGACTTCACTGAGCACAATTTTACTCTTAATCTCTCCATTTCATAATCCATAACATTCGCACCACACTTACAAAGGCACACCTCCACCTTCCACAAACACAGCTACCCACACCCACACAACATACCAGTCAAATTTAAGGCTTTCCCCACCTCTCTGCAAAACACTGCTGTAATGGCTTTGGCAAACAAATGAAAATGATTGATGGGTGTTGGTTCAAGACTCCCATCCATATCTCTCAACAGTATAGATTTTTGCAGTAAGTCCAGATTTTTTGTCTGTTTTTCATAAAATTGCAGTTTTCTGTCAAATCACTGGCAAATCATTGAACACTGAAGTCAGAAAGTTGACAGGCATTTGATTTTCAGACTTCATATCCTTAAGAAAATTCACAATGCCTAACATATAAAGCTATGATGCAAAACCTGTTTATCAACTTTCTAAGTTTGTAAGTGCAATATTTATAAATTGTCCCATTTTTGGTCCTTTGTCCCCTATTATTTATGGTCTTGTCCAGATTTCTTGTTCTATAATATTGAGAGTTATGCTGCCATCCCTTCCTACTGGAGCCAGTCCACTGCACTTGCACAAGTGTCCCTCTCAGCAGGACAGCAAGCAGCTATCAGTGCAGATTTGCTTTATAGTTCTTTTACACCACACACAGTAAATCTTGTTGTCCATGTTATTTATTCTTTTCCTTGGTTTCGTTTCTCTTACTTGTAATGTTGCTTTTACTCATTTTTTCTCCTGCCTCCCATATCTACCCTAATTATTACTTCTAACAAATACTTTTTCTCACTCTTTCTTCTCTTCCCCTCCTCCTCTTTATCCACTATTTGAACTTTTCCACTCTGACATTTGCTTTATGGGTAAATAATGAACTGTCACCCTTATGTCAGCACATTTCATTGCTACATAATATTGTATTTAGTCTAATAGTAGGTTCATAGGTAGGTACTAGGCTATCGGCCTAAGGGCCTAAGTAAGCCTAGCCAACAAGTTTCCCTGGCTTATGCCACCCAAGAAAGTTATTTTCCTGTACCACTGTCAAGCAGAGCCACAGAAGTGATTCCCGGGGTATATTTTCCTATCTCCCATCCACTCAAAGATTTTTCTTGAAAAGTGCTAATGAGGAACCTTGCTTGACATAGATGGGTAGCTTGTTCCAGAGTATGAGAAGTCTCTGGGACAGGAATCTATCTCTCCAGCATGTCCTGTTTATTGTGGTGACAAGGTTTAGGTCCCTAGAGCATGTAGCTAAGAGGGATTGGGATTTCTTTAGGTGTAGCATGTCCAACAGCTCTGGGTTTGACATAGCTTTATATGTTAGGCAGAAATCACCTCGAAGTAGGTGATATGCTACGGAGTAAAGCTTGAGTTTTTTTAGATGGTCAGTGTAGGGCATCTGTTTGAGGCCAGTAATCCTCTTTGTGAGGTACTTCTGCAGCCTTTCCAGCTGCTGCAAATGTCTCGTGAGGTACATTACAAAAGGGGCGTTGTACTCTATAATAGGTCTAATGAGTGTCAAGTAAAGGGGAACAATGACCTCTCTTTTTCCTGGACGAGAACCCTTTTGTGATGAGGTGTGCCATGTAGAAGGACTTCCTGACTACTGCGGTGATGTGATTATCAAAGGAGAGACTACCGTCCACCTGGGTCCCAAGGTCTCATCACACATTCAGTGTTAAGTAGACTACCACCTATGTGGTAGCTCACAGGTACAGAGTTTTTACCAAAGGGGATGACAATGCACTTTTTGGCATCGAGCTTGAGGCCATGGCTCTAACACCAGGCATCTGTCTCAGTGAGGCCCTTCTGTAGGATGTCCACACCATTTGGGGACTCAACTATGGCTCCTAGTTTGCAGTCATCTGCGAACTTCATTAGCCAGAGGCTTTCTGTGCTGGCCTGTACTTCAGAGAGGTAGATACCAAACAGGAGAGGTCCCAGGACTGAACTCTGTGATACTCCACTTGTCACTGGTTTGATGTCAGATTTGGAGTCTGCAACTTTTACAGTGTGGGTTCTGTCAGTGAGTTAGTTGGCAACCCATCTTGTGACGTAGGGTTTTATACCTAGTTTAGTGAGTTTAGCTATAATTCCAGAATGGAGGAATGGTGTAAAAAGCCTTGGCGAGGTCAAGATAGGCTGTGTGAACCACCTTAGCCTCATCAACTGCCTCAGAGAAGTCAATTAGGTTCAGGATGCATGATCTGCCTTTCACAAACCCGAACTGGGTGGGGGTTCAGAGTTTGGAGGTTACCAATGTCTTTGTTTATGAGTTCCATGATGATATCTGACAGGGCTTAGTGGTAAATCACTTTGGCTATGGTGTGCAGGGTCCTGGGTTCGAACCTTGCAGAGGCTGTTTATTTTTTTTCAATCATAGCCTCACCTCAGGCTTTGTGCCTGCTGAATGGTGCACAGTGATGGTTATCCCACTCCACAAGGGGGGAGCCACCATGGACCCCGGGAACTACCGCCCCATTAGTCTGACGAGCCTGGTCTGCAAGGCCATGGAACGTATCATCATGGAACTTATAAACAAAGACATTGGTAATCTCCAGTCTCTGGACTCCACCCAGTTCGGGTTTGTAAAAGGCAGATCATGTCTCCTAAACCTGATAGACTTCTTTGAAGCAGTCACCAAAGCCATAAACAAGGGAAAGGTGGTTCACACAGCCTATCTAGATCTTGCCAAGGCTTTCGACACCATCCCCCACTCTGGAATTATAGATAAACTCACTAAACTAGGTATAAATCCCTATGTCACAAGATGGGTTGGTAACTGGCTCACTGACAAAACCCACACTGTGAAAGTAGCAGACTCCAAATCCGACTTCAGACCAGTGAAAAGTGGAGTACCACAGGGTTCAGTCCTGGGTCCTCTCCTGTTTGGTATCTACTTCTCTAATGTACAGGCTAACACAGAAGGTCTTTGGCTATTGAAGTTCGCAGATGACTGCAAACTAGGAGCCATAATCGAAACTCCTAATGATGTGGACATCCTACAAAAGGGCCTCACTGAGACAGATGACTGGTAAGCCATGGCCTCAAGCTCAATGCTAAAAAGTGCATTGTCATCCCCTTTGGTAAAAACTCTGTACCCATGAACTACAACATAGGCGGTAGTATACTTAACACCAAAAGTGTGATGAGACCTTGGGACACAGGTAGACAGTATTCTCTCATTTGATAATCACATCGCCACAGTAGTCAGGAAATCATTCTACCTGGCATACCTCATCACAAAAGGTTTCTCATCCAGAAAGAAAGAGGTCATTGTTCCCCTCCCCTCATCACTCATTAGACCCATTATAGAGTACAACGCCCCTTTTGGTATGTACCTCACAAGACATCTACAACAACTGGAAAGGCCACAGAAATACCTCACAAAGAGGATTATCGGCCTCAAACAGATGCCCTACGCAGACCGTCTCAAAAAACTCCAGCTTTACTCCGTCGCATATCGCCTACTCAGAGGTGATCTCTGCCTAACATACAAAGCTATGTCAAACCCAGAGCTTTTGGACACGCTCCACTTAAAGAAATCCCAATCCCTCCGAGCTACATGCTCTAGGGACCTAAACCTTGTCACCACAATAAACAGAACATGCCGGAGGAAATAGATTCCTGTCCCAGAGACTTCCCATACTCTGGAATAAACTACCTATCTATATCAAACAAAGCTCTTCATTAGCACTCTTCAAGAAAAATCTTGATGATTGGATGGGGAATAGGAAATTCACTCTGGGGATCACCTCTGTGGCTCTGCTCGACAGTGGCACAGGAAAATAATTTTCTTGGGTGGTAAAATCTAGGGTACCTTTTTGGCTGGGCTTGTATAGGCCCCAGGGCCGATAGCCTAGTACCTACCTAACCTATGAACCTATGAACCTATACATTCCATGGCCTTGCAGACCAAGCTCATCAGGCTAATAGGACAATAGTTCCCAGGATCAGTGGTGGCTCCCCCTTTGTGGAGTGGGATAACTGTTGCTGTGTGCCATTCAGTGGGCACAAAGCCTGATGTGAGGCTATGATTGAACATGGTACTTAGGTGGGGAGCCAGTCCATTTTGAAGTTCGTGTAAAACGCAGCCTGGGATGTTGTCCAGTCCCATGGATGCTGTGTTTTTGGCTTTAGAGAGTGCAGCTTTTACCTGTGTAGTTGCGATTACAGGGACTCTGCATTCTTCCTGTATAGATATGGGCCCTTTAGGGTGTGAGAGGGTGGTAAAGTTAGCACTAAACCTTTCTGCCAGAATGTTGGCAATATCAATTGGTTCTGTAATTTTCATGCAGTTGTGCTGGAACTCAGAGCAGATCTGGGTGTTGCCATTGCGATTCTTGACATAGGTATAGAATTCTATGTGGTTGTCTTTAGAATCAGTAATGATTTTATTTTCATAGCTAGCTTTGGCTGCTCTTATAAGGGATCTCAGCATCTTACTGAGGCTGACCAAGGAGCTTCACCACTCATGGGATTTTACTCTCTTTTGCAACAGTTTCTTCCTTCTGTTGTACAGTTTGTTTATGGCAGGGGACCACCAGATTGGCTTCCTTTTTTTGGAGGATAGCTTCTTGGTTCTGTTTGGGATAGCAAGATCCATTCACTCATGTAAGTGCTTATAGAGTGCATTTGTGTAGGATTTAGCAGTCGTAACTGTATTTGCCGTCTGCATGGGTATCATGAAGTTCACCACTTCTGTCTTAAGAAGCATGAAATTGGCTATGGAATATTTTTTTACCATGGTTTCCTTAATGTGGGGTGGGGGCGGGATGTGGATATCTAGGGTGATTAGCTTATGGTCGGATCTGACCAACAAGGAGTTGACTTCGGGTGTGGAACACCGGTCATTCATGTTGGTAATGACTAGGTCTAGGATATTGTTGCCCTTGGTGGGGGTGTGGATAAGTTGATCCAGGGCACTGGAATTTATGAATTCCAGAAAGCGTTGAGTGAAGGAGTTGGTACATGAGTAGTTTTCCCAGTTAATGGTAGGGTAGTTGAAATTGTCCATTATTAGGGTGTTTGAACCCTTATATTTTCCAGTATATCAAGAAAAGAGGAGTGGGAATCCTGGAGCATGATGGGGGATCTGTAGCAAGCTACAATTTGGATTGCAGTTTTGCCCAGAGTTAGTTGCACTTGGATAACCTCGAATGCATTATGCTGAGCAACTAGCCTGGAGGTGTGGATATCCTTAATGAATATGGGCACACCTCTGCCTTTGGTGTTCCGGTCCAGGTTATGTGGCCGAAAAGTGTGGTATGACTTATAGCCTCGTAGTGCAGGGGTGCTCTTTGGAGCCTTGAACCAGGTCTTAGTCACTGCACAGGTATCGATGTTCTCCATTTTAAGGAGTGCCTTGAGTGAGTGCATTTTGAGATTTAGACTTCTAGCATTGAGTAGCATTACCCTCAGTTTTTACTTGCCTGTTCCTGTTGCATTTGAAACTTGTTTAAAAAAGGCACTATGGGGTGGCAAGAGCCTTAGCCAGTATCCGGAATCCCATGGGCGACAGGTGTAAGCCATCTCTGGCAAAGCATCATGGTCTGTCGACCATGTCATCCCAGGCAGACAGATACTGGATCCCCTTAGAATGACACCCTTGGCTTTCAAACACCCCTTGGCTTTCAAATACTGGCCAAGGCTCTTGCTGCCCCCATAGTGCCTTTTTTAGGCAAGGCTCAAAATTCAAAACCACCTCCGTAAACAGCACAAGTGAAAAACTGAGGGTTATGCTACTCAACATCAGGAGTTTAAATCTCAAAATGCATGCACTCAAAGCACTCCTAAGTATGGAGAACGTCGACATCTGTGCAGTAACTGAAACCTGGTTCAAGGCTCCAGAGGGCACTCCAGCACTACTGGGCTACAACTCATATCACACATTTCGGCCACAGAACATGGACCAAAACACAAAAGGAGGGGGTGTATCCATATTCATCAGGGATACCCACACCTCCAGGTTAGTGGCACAGCATGATACGTCTGAGATCATCCATGTGCAACTAACATCGGGCAAATCTGCAATGCAAAATATGGCCTGCTACAGATCACCCTCCATGACCCAGGACCACCACTCCGCCTTTCTGGAGACACTGGAAAACATGAAGGTCCTACCAAACACCCTGATCTTGGGAGATTTCAATTACCCTACCATTAACTGGGAAAACTACTCGAGTACAAACTCCCAGGTTCAGCGCTTCCTGGAATTTATCAACTCAAATGCCCTGGATCAGCTGGTAAACTCCCCTACCAGTGGCCACAACATATTGGACCTGGTCATCACCAACATGGGCGACAGGTGCTCCGTACCGGAGGTCAACCCGTCACTGGTTAGATCAGACCATAAACTAATCACCCTGGATGTCCACACCCCACCACCACCCCCAACCAAGGAAACCACAGTGAAAAACTTTTCTAAAGCAAACTTCTCCTTACTTAAGGCAGTGGTGAGGTGGTAAGTTTCACGGTCCCCACGCTAAAGGATAACACTGTCCAAGATGCAGAATCCTTTACAATTGCACTCTATGAGCACCTACAAGGATGCATGGATTGTGCCATCCCTAGCAAAACCAAGACTCACTCCCCTAAAAGAAGGAAACCAGTCTGGTGGACCCCTGCCATAAACAGGTTACACAACAAAAGGAGGAAACTAGTTCAGAAAAAAAGCAAATCCCAAGAAGGAAAGACATCCCTGATCAGTATCAGTAAGAAACTAAGGTCCCTCATAAAATCATCCAAGGCTAACTTTGAAAGAAAAATAGCCAAGGATTCGAAAGATAACCACAAAGCCTTCTTTAGTTATGTCAAGAATCTAAGTGGCAACTCGCAGATATGCTCTGAGATAGTGCAAAATAGCACAAAATATACTGAACCTACTGATATTGCCAACATAATGGCAGATAAAGTCAGTGCAAACTTTACATCCCTCTCCCTCTCACCTTCAAAAGGGCCTACAACAATACCGGAAAAGTGTAGTGTCCCAGAAATCACAGAAGCACAGGTGAAAACAGCCCTTTCAAAAGCCAAAATTACAGCATCAATGGGGCCAGATGGTGTCCCAGGCTGCATCTTGCACGAACTACAGAACGAACTAACCCCCCACCTAAACACGCTGTTCAACCTCAGCCTCCCCACAGGCTACATGCCCATAGAATGGCACACAGCAATGGTTACTCTGCTCCACAAAGGAGGAGCCACAACTGACCCTGGTAACTATCGCTCCATAAGCCTGACTAGCCTGGTCTGCAAGGCTATGGAGCTCATCATCATGGAACTCATTAACAAAGACATTGGGAACCTCCAAACACTTGACCCGACCGAGTTCGGCTTTGTTAAGGGCAGATCATGCCTACTAAACCTGGTTGACTTCTTTGAGACAGTCACGAAGGCCACAGACGAGCGAAAGGTGGTTCACACAGCCTACCTTGATCTTGCCAAGGCGTTCGACATCATTCCTCACTCAGGTATTATAGAAAAACTCACCAGCCTGAACATAAACCCCTACATCACAAGATGGGTTGCCAACTGGCTTACAGACAAAACTCACACGGTAAGAATAGCAGGCTCCAGGTCTGACTCTAAACCAGTCACAAGTGGTATCCTGCAAGGCTCGGTTCTGGGACCCCTACTGTTCGGCATATATTTCTCAGAAGTACAGGCAAACACAGGAGGAATATGGCTAACCAAGTTCGCCGATGAATGCAAACTGGGAGCCATAATTGACTCTCCGGCTGACACGGGCATCCTCCAAAAAGGCCTTACTGAGACAGACACCTGGTGTCAAAGTCATGGCCTCAAGCTAAATGCCAAAAAATGCATAGTCATCCCGTTTGGGAAAAATAAAACACCCACGAATTACCACATAGGCGGCAGCCCCCTTAATATAGAAGAGGTAATAAGAGATCTAGGGACCCAGGTAGATAGTAATCTCTCCTTTGACAATCATATTGCCAAAGTAGTTAGGAAATCCTTCTATGTGGCCCATCTAATTACTAAGGGGTGCGCATCTAGAAATAAAGAGGTTATAGTGCCCCACTACTCGTCACTCATCAGACCCATCATAGAGTAAATGCCCCATTTGGGATGTACCTCACACGACACTCCCAACAGCTTGAAAGACCACAAAAGCACCTCATCAAGAGGATTACTGGCCTCAAACATATGTCCTATGCAGCCCGACTGAAAAAACTCCGGCTGTACTCAGTGGCATATTGCTTGCTCAGAGGTGATCTCTGCCTGACTTACAAAGCCATGTCCAACTCAGAATTGATGGACATGCTCCACCTAAAGAAATCCAAGTCACTGCGAGCCACGCGCTCTAGTGAGCTAAACCACGCCACAACAATAAATAGAACACGCTGGAGGGATAGATTCCTGTCACAGAGACTCCCCATGCTTTGGAACAAAATTCCTAACTACATTAGGCAGAGCCCCTCACTAACACTCTTCAAGAGAAGCCTTGACGAGTGGATGGGTAACAGAAAGTACACCTCTGGGATCACTTAATTGGTTCTGCTTGACAGAGGCTCAGTTAATTAATCAATGGGGTGGCGAAAGCCGACACACTCTGGCTAGGCTTATAAATGCCCTCGGGCAAATAGCCTAGTACCTACCTATGAACCTAAGAAGCTTAGCCAATTGTTGAAGTCAATCATTTTGTCCTTGTACTGCGGTATCATTCTGGGCGATGGCAGAATGCTACTCAGGGCTAGGGTCATACCTCCCTGGGCTACAAGATAGGAGAGCTCTTCCATGTCTCTTTTCATGTAGTCCAGGGAGGCATGTCTCAGGTCATTCACACCAACATGGACAATGACAGACTCATATTTGTACTTGGTTGTGGGGTGACCTGAGTGCATGGGTTATGTGGCAGATCCTGGCACCTGAAAGGCAGCTGACAGTAACCTTCTCCTTGTTTAGCCTGGTAAGTGGGACATCAGTGTGCCTGACTATAGAGTCACCTATGACTAGTGTGCTGGGTACATTGTTTTGTCTAATATATTATATATGTTATAATATATATATATATATATATATATATATATATATATATATATATATATATATATATGTTTGCCCATAATATCTGAATAAGTGAGTGGGATTTTCATGACAGCATCAAGGAAACATTTTCCTTCCTTCTGTGTTTTTTTTCTTACGTTTTGGATTTTTCTTGGTATATTGATTGATTTTCTTAGTATATTTTACTTTTTATTTATTTTCCATTTGTTTACCAGGTTAGTCCGACTGGACACAAGATGACCGTTTTCAGCAGAGGCTGGGGAGAAAAGCTCCAGATACATAGTAAACAATTATAAAAAATAATAAAAATAAATTATACAAACATAGCTATTTTGTACAAAGAGCATAGAAAATATAAAAGGAGTAAAATCAGAGTTTTACAACTGATGCAGCATACACAGTGGTTAGAATATTGAGAAACAATTAAACAAGATAATATACAACAAATATACAATTGCTTGAACATAAATTTAAAAATAAGTTTCCATAGACAAACAGGGTCATAAACTAGAAATCATAACTATATTGATATGATTTATATTGCATTTATCTTGTTTTATTGATGGTATGTGTGTATTATTCTATGTGTCATATGTGCACAAATATTTGTATTGATCTATGTATTTACAGTATATTGACAAAGTACTGGGTCACATCAGAGGCTTGGGAGGTCATTGTTAAGAAACTGAGAACTGTTGTAAAGCTTGGCATTGAATACCATAAGTTCAGGTTATGCTATAAAAGAACTGTGTAAAGATAACCATGTCAGCAGCCAGAATGCATTATAAACTGAATGTTTTACTGCGCACAATAAGAAATGGATAGATTGGCCCAAACTCTGGACTGACGTGTGTGCTTTTATTTTTTTTTATTTTTTTTTATTCCTGGGGAAATGCTATTCAGAAGTGAAGAGACATATAACGGAACAGTTTTAGTGGCACACCAGGCTGTGATTTTTTTGATGTCTATTGTCATGCAAAGCTGACAAAATAGTTGAATCTACCCAAGCTGGAAATGTGAGACTGTAGCCCACTGAAGGAGTGGAGATGGGAGGAGTAACTTGGCCAGGAATTGAAACATACAAAACTGCTCCTTGTGAAAAGTCTTTTTTATCTCAGTAATTTGTTGACACTTTTGCAAGTTTCTTTCAGTGAATGTGTAGTACATCAGTAGGAACAACATTTGTAAAACTCAGCGCATACCAGTCAATGACACATGAGCTGCAGACTCTCAAACTTGGCATATTTTTTCAGGTGGTCCATTCTAAGTGAATGGAAATCTAGTCTGACAACAAATGGTAGGGCTATTTGTTCTCACAGTCTGTGCATTGAGACAGATTTAGCTTTCCAAAGGAATCATGATGTCTGCCCCCATGAGGGCAGACAAGAGTAAAAAAATAAATAAAATTAGGAATGAGCACGTATTTTGCTGCAGGCAGCATTAGGAAGTGCAGTAAGTCATGGCAAGATAAAAAATATATGTTTTTTCATTGTTTGCCCGTAGAGGTCCTTTAAGTGAGCTTTGTCTATGCACAAACAACTCCTCTATTTGCTACTGTAACAGATGTATGCATCTTTTTCTGCTAAATATCCATTAACCCTGTAGATTTCAGAAAAATACAGATCACCCCCCCCCCCCACCCTTGAATTTTCTCTTCCTGCTTGTTCTCCCTGTCAGTTCTGTCAGACTAAAGACTATATTCCAGTCCCCTTCCGGGAACATAGTCCCTTCATAAAAAACTAGAACCTTCAGGAGCATCACTTTTACTGCCCTACTGCCCGCCTTCTGGGTGGTTATATGTCAACACTGTCATAAATATTTGAACCTTTTATTTACCCTTTCAATCTGTCAAACATCACTCTCTTTCTTCCAGTTGTCCATCTAGCTCTATCAAAAGTTTTTTATTAGCAAACACAACTCCTTATACACGGTTTCTGATGTTCCTCCCTGCTAAGATAGATCTCCTGCAGCAATTGTAAGTGTGCTTCCTCTTTTCTTAAAAAAATGAACATTCTTGCCCTTTTAACTGGGTTGGTAAGTCCATGAATAATCCATGTAATAGTCTTAAGCCCTGCCATTAAAAATCCAGTAAATGTGCTACTGTCTTTCTCTCAGGAAACCAAACCACCCTCGTATATACTTCCTCCTGACACTGTACCCTTTGCAGTTCCATATTTGGCATTCCTTGTCACCAACAACTACAAGTCTGTTTTCATCCTGGAAAAAAGATTTCCCAATGTGATTCAAGCTTAGGATGTTTATCTCCACAAACTCTCCCCTCACAACACAGAAAAATGTAGAAAATGTAGAAAAAAGTTAAGCATTCCCCATTTTATTAATTATGTACAACCCTTCATCTACTCAACGATATGGGTACAGGCCTATTACTTAACACAGATCAATTACCTTTTTTTCCCTCCATCCTTAGTGGGAGCTATCTCTCAAACTCAGACAGCAATTCACTTAATTGCTGCTAGCTCCTAGATCTCCATGTATGTTTCAGGGATTTTCATGCTTTCTACTCACACTTTGATGAGTCTCCCTCTCACCTCCAACTCTTAATAACATCTAAGCAGCCATACAAAATCAGTATTACACCCTGCTGTCCCAGGCTGGAAAGTAAACATATAGTAACACTAAACTCCATATAGCTGATGTAAGTAGAATACAGAGATGATCTGACATCATCTTACATGACTGTTGGATGTTCCACTTTATGTCTTCTCTGCATCTTGACCATAAAAGTCTCTTGCCATTACACCTTTGTTAATGCCTAGTGCTACCAAATGCTGCAAATCTCCTCACAACACTCCTTTACTTAAATTTCAGTTTAGTGCTTTAATTAAACGGTGGCTAAGGCAGTACGGAACATAGAAGAAATATGCCATTACAGATTTAGATAGTGGACAGGATATACCTCAACCAGGAGAGCAGTGATTCTAAAAAGTATATAAGAAAGATGCATTGAGGTGACTGTGGCTTTAAATTAGGGGGAACAGAGATGGAAAGAAGCGAGGACAGTGGAATACTGAAGGATATGCATGAAAGGGAAGTTGTAGTATAGAAGAACAATGCCATGTTGTGAGTTCAGTGGTGTGAAGAATCAGGCTTATCAATGGTAGCAGGCTATGTAGAAAAATAGGAAAAGCCATAATCTAGTTAAAGGGTGTGGAGTAGAAATAATACATATTATGGAAACACGGGACAGTGGGGAAGGGGACAGAGCATGTTTCTTCATGGATAATAATGTACAGAAAAGTCAAAGAGGCTAGGCTGGGGAGGGTATGGTGCTTTACAAGATTTGCCAAACAGTGCATCTTGTCTGTAAATGTAGAAGAGGGGTTGTGATTTGTAGAAGGCAAACTGAAATGGCAACAGAATATAGAAAATTTGAAGGCAAGTAGATTAGGTGTCAGGCTAGCTGCAAGTAACAAGAGAGGTGGGGTAAGTACACCACTTATAGGCCACTGTATTCCTCATAAGAGAAAGTGTGGTGATGGAATGAAGAAATATGGAAAGCATTTCAAAGAAGAACTTCCTGTGTTGTTCATTTATTTAGTTAGTTAACTAGTTAGTTAGTTAGTACTTTATCTGAACTAAATACCATTTTTCAGCAGATGCCCTGAGAGAAATGCTCTGGTTATAATCAAAGTTACAGAGAAGAGTATAAACATTAAGATCTTAAAGTACATAGGAAATATTTTGTACAATGTTCAAAACAATGTAGTAAATGACATACAAGTGTGGTAAAACAAGCATGCAAAATATCCATGATGTGCATAACTATATACAAGAATATATTTAAAATATAAAGATAAGTCAAAGGATGATTAGAAGAGGAAGGTAGTTGTGAGGCATTAGTTGATAAAGGGAAATGTTAGAGGAGAATACAGAAATGAAAAGTAGGAGAGGTGTGTGGCTGAAAATTCAGTACCCTAAACTATTTCATTCATCAGAAAATGCTGAAGAGTTTTCATCTGCTCCACACACCCACTCAATAAGAACTGTAACAATCTCCAAGGTGTCGTTCAATTGGAATTAATATATTTATTAAGACTAGTATTGGGCATTTGGGACATTTTAGATCAACATTGACTCCAGTCTCTCATTGGTAGATTGGAGCAGCATGGCATTGATAGATGCAAGAGAAAATGAGGCAATGGAAGCCGTGGATCAAGAATCAATCATATAACTGATACAAAAGGCAAGTTATGTAACATAGTATGCAATAATACAGACAGGGGACCTACACAAGACTTTTAACTTTAGTTAGATACCAGTGATCGTGCTACAGTGTGGGTCATTGTTATTGGAAATAACAGTGCCCAGCAAATAAAGCACAAATATGGATTATAGATGGTAGAATGTGCAAACCTGATACTACCTACAGGCATATTGGAGGACAGGAGGGCATCAGAGGGGTGACAGAATTGTGCTAAAGAATAATAGCCTAGCCATGGCAATAGAAAAGGGTTTAAAAGGAGGATAAATGTCATATGAAAGGAAAGTTGTTTATGGTTCACTGAGGACATTAAGGAGATAATAAAGGAGAATGAGATGGTGAAATATGCAAAAGATGAAAAAGAGAAGGAGATGTGTAGTAGATGGAACATGAAGGCCCCAGGATAAGTTTAAAAGGTAGAAGCAAGAAATACCAACAGAAGGTAAGTAAAGGAAAGTAAAAAAAGTCTTTATATATATATATATATATATATATATATATAGACGTACATGCATATATATACAAATATTTTATGCATGAGCAATAATGCCCTTCTAACCTGCTAATAAATAAAAACAATCATTCTCATGTGTGAAAGTTGTTATTAAAAATCTATAAACTAGTGCTTGCTTTAATATAATTTGGAAACCTGTCCCACGCATTGCTATATGAAGAAATAGAAGGTCAGGGGAAACGGAAGATGGAACTTCAAGCACTCATAATAGGCACAACTTTGACAACAAAGAGGATTCAGTGGTTCCTCACAAAACTGGAACTAGTTATAGTAGGATCCCAAGATGAACTGCTTAATAGAAAATGGAATTCTATCCAATACACAATATGGATTTCAGCCTTTTCATAGCATCACCACTGCCTGCCCTAATGTCATTTACAGACATAGTCAATAAGCATAGAAACAATGGAACATGTCTATCTGCCCTCTTTCTGGACCTCTGCAAGGCATTCAGTATGGTTGCACATGAAAAACTTATTAAGGTTCTCCCCAATCTAAATCACAGGGAAAATACAATTCCCTGATTCTGAAGCTATCTATCAGGTAGACAGCAAGCAGTGCAATGGTGGAAAGACCTCTCCCCTTAACTTCCAGTTACACTATGTGTTCCCCAAGGCTCCACCCTTGGGCCCCTACTTTTCTCTAGTTTCACTAATAACCTCCCTACATATATACTACATGCTACTGTCATACAATTCACAGATGATTCTATTTTAATATATGCTTCTTCCATCTTTAAGATTTTCATTCACTAAAGCAAGCTTCCTTTCTCTCTGTTGAATCTTGGCTCTTTAATTCACAAATTATTCTAAACCCTAATAAAACTAAACTGTTGCTCTTCCACCCAACTAGATATACTTCATCAGCCCCCTTTTTAATATCACATCTAAAAATAACATCATTATCTCCCTATAACCCACACTAAATTACTTGGGTTTGAAATCGATTGTAGGTTCATAGGTTCGTAGTTAGGTACTAGGCTATCGGCCCAAGGGCCTACGTAAGCCTAGCCAGCAAGGTTCCCTGGCTTACGCCACCCAAGAAAATTATTTTCCTGTACCACTGTCGAGCAGAGACACAGAAGTGATCCCTGGGGTGTATTAATTTGAGATTTGCCATTTATATCTTCCAAACCATAAAGAAGGTCCACAAAATCTGAGCATCCTATAAAGAAATAAGCAATTTCTTACAAGAGCTACTAAATAAACAATCTCACTCACACACCTCCTTTCAACAATTACCTACGCATCTCCAATTCTCAGTAATCTAAGAAATACTGGCATTGCAAAAAGTGACTCATGCTATAATAAAATTGTTAGATTTGCCACAGGTACTCTCTATAGTTCCTACCACTGCATAGCTCTAAAGAAACATAAATGGTTAGAACTACCACAACTCCTCTTGTATAACCAAATTAGCTTAGCCCATAAAATTCTGTATTACCCTGAAAGCTCTAAAAACCCTAATTAATCCCTGCACCAGTAAAAAGAAAGTTACGCTCCAATAATAAAATCCTCCTGGACATAACTAAATCCAGTATTATAGCAGGTGACTCCCTTTTCTCAAACTTCATAAGAAAAAGTGGAATTCTTTACCAACAACAACAATAACAAATACAACCTTGATTACACAATTCAAAAAAAATCTCTAAAAGTGCACCTCACAGATACATGGCTCCGCTCTTGTGCTACATCTGGCTAGCAGCAACACAGCAACTCCATGCTTTCCTTAACTATATACTTCCTGTCAGTTTCCCTGACCTAGGTAATACAGGGTAAGTGCTAAAGTTCTCAGATCATTGATACGTAAGACTGACTACTATTCTCACACCTCTGGATTCTACATTCCTTCCCTTACTTGTAAACTGTTTATTACAATTGCCATCAACAGTACTGGTATTCCTGTAAAAGCCTCCTGTTCATGATGCTTTTCTGTAAATTGTAACACTGCAAATATTTGCTTCTAAGTATGTTTTTATGAATGCCTTTATTATTGTAACAATTATTGTTCAACTGCATTTCTTCTTATGAATGCTTTTATTTATTGTAAGAACTATTGTTCATAATAATGGAGCTTTTCTCCCCGGGCCTCCACTGAAAAAGGGCTTGTGTCCTAGACTTTCCTGGTAATCAAATGTAAAATAAAATAATATAAAATAAATAAAACAAAATTATACAATGACTGGCCATTACTATTCAAAAACAAGCATGCTGATTGGCCAGCTCAACCAGCATGCCCATTGTAAATCCAAGAGTATACTAACGGAAAAAGGTCCAGTCACCCAGACTTTTTCCATTAGTAAATCTCGTATTTTTTTTTTTACTTTTCCTACTTTTTTTGAATAAAAAAAGAAACAGGAAGACTTGAAGCAAATGAGGGAGATGCCGCAGACAAAAATAAAGGGATAATCAGGTACGTTCTGCAAAACTTAAAAAACTTACCTGATTATCTTTTATTTTGTCTGTCCCAGTTCTCCCCAACATAAAAACTCTCCCGGTTTCCTTTTTATATTCAATATAAAAAGAAGAAGAAGAAGCAACAGAGATCTTCCTTTCTCCATTGCGACCTTTGCACAGCACTGATGTACTGCGTAAGCGTGGGAACACAAGTCCCATACACATGCGCAATACATCAAAAAAGCCCCAGGACGGACTCATTATACAAAGTCATTATTTAAGGAAAGTAAGTATTTTTTCTTAAATAATATCATTGTATAATAACAATAACCCACAACTGGGTGTGGGCGATGCTGGATTTACCTATGGTTGTTCGCCCCCGTGACCAAACCACACCAACCGTAGTTAAATCCAGCATTACCCACACCCAGCCATGGGTTATTGCTTAAATAAATAATGTCCAGTGGGTGATACTCAGGGACTGGAGGAGGTTGGCTGTTTATTTATTTGCTTGTTTATTTGCTTCTTTCCGTGTTAAACAGATAGGATGGATAATTCAATTATCCTTTTCAGCTATGACTGAGCACAAAGTCCAAAACAGCATTTGCAATATAAAAATATTATAAAAATAGCTCATTTAAGCCAAGAAATTTATAAAAAAATATTACTCCAAATTAAAATCAGTGGTAGTCAAAATAAAATAGAGCAACGATAGAGCAATCATTCCAACAGAATGTACATTTCTGTGATGCTGAAATTTCCCAGAAAAATCTGGTTGCATAAAAATGAGTATCATAGACATAGCTTACAATGATGCCAAATAAGTTTAGTATTTTGGAATGCTCTTACCAACTGAGGCAGTCATGATTATTATAGATCAATGACCCTGACAATGGATACCTTAAGGAGAAGGTAATCGCCTCCATGGTAGGAACCAACATGGTTCAAGCATAAATTCAGTGTTATGTTATTCTACTTTATAGCAGTAAATTATCTGCTTCAGAGGCAAAATCTCACGACTCCTATAGCCAAACAATTATAGTCCTTTTCCTTAGAAGGCTGATACTGTTATAACTAAATGTACTCTTATCCTTCAAACTGAGTAATAATGGTTTTATTTGCAGAGAAATGCTCAGTTTTGCAAGTCATGGTAAATATGTTTGCAAGTTTATACTTCTCTTGCCATACATTTCTAAAACTTTTCAGTGTACCAGCTGACTACCAGCGAAATATAAGGCTCATATAGTCATAGTGATAACCGTGCCCATTTTCAGACTCTTCCATCTTTCCTGTCACTTCTCACTTGTAGCTTTATTTCACACATCTCCACAGTTTCACAACTTGCAGTGCAGGTTAACATAAAGCAATCTGTAGTGCTCTTTCTCCCTTGCTCTCTCTGTCACCATCTGTGCTTCTCTCATTCCGTTTTTCTCTCTTCCCAAGAACAGTGTAGCAGAACCATTGCTGTCCCAAGCTGCCCGATTGCCTCTTCTGAGGGTACTCTTCTTTCTGAGCTCAGCAGTGTTAATAACATATCACTGTTTAAGGATAAGCTGATTAACTATTTCCATGCTGTCACTCTGTGAATTCTGCAGGTTTAATTCCCAATATGCTGATAAAATATTTCTATACTCATGCTCTCTGTGAATGGTACAAGCAGTTATCTTTCCACACGCTACCCCTCAAGAACCTTCTCACTAAGTGACCTGCATTCCTTCATTAGCTCATCCTGATACCGTATCTCTGACTTATATTGGAACCAATCTTGTCTGCTGAGCTGTAATTTTTGTCCCCTGCTGTGTTTTTGTGGTTTCTGTATGTCTGCACTTTTCATATTTCCTGCATGTTTACTGTGTTAAAATATACACCCATACATTCTATGATATTCCTTTTACTCCTTTGTCTGACGTTGAACTGATTTTTAACAATTCTTCTACCAGTCTGATACATTACTACTGAATTTTCTCATTTCTGTATATATACTGGCTAACGTTTCCTGTTGGAAACATGAATTACTAAAAAAATTGGCAAAACCAAATCCAATGAACACAATGCTGTGAGTTCAACATATTGGGTTTAGAGTTTTAAGAGGTGTGCAGTACCCTAATTTGACACGTAAAGGCCCCTGTATTACAGAGGAGCCTGTTTTAAATCTGACACTTTATTGTTTTAATGTTTTCTCCTAGTGGTATCACGTCTTTCCTGTAAATGTACATATTACACAAGTCTGAATAGCAAAGTATTTTTAAAATGACAAGGAGTATAAATTCACTTTTGTCCCTCCCCTGTACACTCACACGAAAATACACAAAAACACATACTCATACATGCACATTCACATATATAGACATACAAGTATGCACTGTTTTAATACATTAACATGCTAAAGGCATTTTTATTTTCATTGTAAAATGCTAGACTAAATTTTAACAGGCAGTGGTGTAAAAACAAGCCCACACGGATTACCCTCCTGAGTAACCTTAACAAGAACATAGGCCACTCATGAGACATGAAATAAATTTAGCACATGATCTGTCCTCTCCCAATTGAGGCCTGGGACATCATTCATATATCTTAGGTGTCACTTTTAAATGTGACAATTAATTTTTCATTCTCCATCTGATGTACAAATGGTCTTAAAAAGCAAAGTGAAAAAACATTGCTACAATTTGAAATATCAGATATCCATAATTCACTGTAGTCTTATATGTAGTCAAGCTTTGAATTATTAGCATGGAGTGTGGATAGCACTCTCTTAATGTATATTAGATGCCTTTGATGAGATCATATGAGAAACGGTTCCTTTGAATTTGAACATTTACAAATTTGCAAGATAGATGCTTGCTATTGTCTCTCTGGCATATGACCAGTGAGAGAGACCTACACTGCATATACTGTAGTATATACACAGCCATCTGGATAAAATAACAGGCAGTGCTAAAAATCCATGATTAAAAAGACTTTTTTCCTGCAAGCTACATATCCTTTGTATCATATATCAATGACAAATTAAAAAATAAATTCACATGCTTACAAAGCTGAACATCATTAAAGCTGCACTGTATTTACTGTTTAGGTAGGCACAGTTTTATCTTGCATAGGACCTGGGTATGCTTCTGATTTATTAGCTTGGGATTTCAGCATGACCTACTGTAATGGCATTTGTATAGTCTCTTTGTTACGCCACCTGCAAATGGGTGTATAGAGGAAAATGCATCCACCACACATAACAAGGCATATGGCAGCATCAGGGGAATTTGTAGGAAACTAATACTCTTTACAAGGTAGCATGACAGATTTAATTGCATACAAACAAAGTGGGAATATAAGTTTGTGTCTGCATGAATCCTCCTACTTTTACCATGTGCAGAAATCTTTGCCCACTTCAGAAATGCTGTCTCTGCTCAGTGAACTGGATATGATATGCAGAAACTGAAGACAGCCAGCAAGCTTAAATTGCTTAATCTGTCTGATATACACACTGTACGTACCGACTGAAAAAAAGGCCTCTAGATCAACTTAAAAGAGACAAATTGTTATAACCACCAAGTTGTATCTGATATGTGAATCTATGCAAATCATGTAATTAGACAGTATTTCTAGGCTGTGCCTGAAATGGATTCCTGAGGATTAGTCTCTTATCTAGCAAATAAACAAACAAATAATACCATTTCATGTTTAAGAATGCTTTGTACGCAAGATTTTTCTCTGCGAAAAGAAACATGATGGAGATTCAGAGCTATTGCATGCTGACATAGGTTTATTCAATCCAAAGAGTTACTGTAAGTGGCTGTCCATGTAGCTTTATGTGCTTCTTTTCATTTCAGATTCTAGCAAGTGTCATAACAAATCAGACAGAAGTAATGTTAGCTGTTCTTACATACAATATACGACTGCTATCAGAAAAAAATAAGATTCATATAAGGAGACCCCAGTGCATCTACCCTCTTTGATGCTATCAAATATCCAACTTCACTTATTTTTTTTTTATTTTAGATTTCTATTTGTTTACCAGGAAAGTCAGACCGGGCCAATAATGAACCCATTTCAGCAAAAGCTGAGGAGAAAGGCTCCAACAGTTTTACAGAAGTCCAAAAATATTGCATTAATATAATGACATAATTTTGTTAGAAGTATATAATGAGAAGATAGAAAACAGTACTTGAATAAATGGCTGCCATATTGGAAAAAAGTTAGGAAAGAGACATAGGAAAATGTTAGTTAAGAAAAATGAATAGTTATAGATATACGGAAAAGTGGAAAAGGAGATTAAGAACAGCTAGAGAAACCATACTTAGGATGAAAGGAATGAGAGAAAGGAAACAGCTGAACAAGGAGAAGGTCACTGTAAGCTGCCTGTCGGGTGCCAGGATCCGCCACATAACGCAAGCACTCCAAGGTCACTTCAAAGCAAGTACAAGTATGACTCCGTCATTGTCCATGCTGGTGTGAATGAACTGAGATGTACCTCCCTGGACTACATGAAAAGAGACATAGAGGAACTCTCTGACCATGTAGCCCAGGCTGGTATGTCCCTGACCTTGAGTAGCATCTTGCCCTCACGAAGAATGATACCACAGTATAAAGACAAAATGATCAGTTTCAACAACTGGCTAAAGTATTGGTGTCATTCAAAGGGGATCCAGTGTCTGTCAGCCTGGGATGACATGCTCGACAAGCCACGTTGCTTTGCTAGGGATGGCTTGCACCTGTCACCCTTAGGCTTTCATATACTGGCCAAGGCTCTTGCCACCCCCATAGTGCCTTTTTAGGCAAGGCTCAAAGGACAAACCCACCTCCATAGACAACCCAAAGATAAAAAACTAAAGGTAATGCTACTCAATGCCAGAAGTCTAAACCTCAAGATGCACACACTCGAGACTCTCCTCAGTATGGAGAAAATCGATGTCTGTGCAGTAACAGAAACCTGGTTCAAGGCTCCTGAGAGCACCCCTGCACTACCAGGCTATAACTCATACCATGCGTTTCGGCCCCAAAACTCGGACCGAAGCACAAAAGGAGGGGGAGTATCTATATTCATCAAAGATACCTACACCTCCAGGTTAGTGGCACTGCACGAAGCATCGGAAACCATCCATGTGCAACTAACAGCGGGCAAAACTGCCTTTCAGTTTGTAGCCTGCTACAGAACACCCTCCTTATTACAGGAACCCCACTTGGCATTCCTGAGAACACTGGAGAATATGAAGGTCTCTCCAAACACTATGTTATTGGGTGACTTCAACTACCCAAACATTGACTGGGAAAACTACTCAAGCCCAAAAACCCTAGCCCAATGGTTCCTTGAATTTATAAACTCTAACGCAATGGAACAACTGGTCATCACTCCCACAAGAGGGAACAACATATTGGACCTGGTCATCACCAACATGGGGACTCTATGTTCCACACCAGAGGTAAACCCCTCATTGGTAAGATCAGACCATAAACAAATTTCCCTGGACATCCATATCCCGTCCCCACCCCCAGCCAAGGAAATCACTGCAAAGAATTTCTCAAAAGCCAACTTTGCACTTCTCAAGACTGAGGTGGAATCCTTCAAAGCCCCTGGGCCAGAGGATAATACAGCCCAATCCGCAGAATCCTTTACAAATGCATTATATGAGCACCTGCAGGAATGCATGGATCGTGCTATCCCAAATAAACCAAGACTCACTCCTCCAAAAACAGGAGACCGGTCTGGTGGACCCCGGCCATAAATAAGCTATACAACAGAAGGAGGAAGCTACTACATGGCAGAGCAAAATCCCAAAAAGGGAAGGCATCTCTGATCAGTATTAGCAAGAAACTTCAATCCCTCATAAAAATCATCAAAGGCCAGTTTCGAAAGAAAAATTGCCCTAGACACTAAAGATAACCACAAGGCCTTCTTTAGTTATGTCAGAAACATGGGCGGAAACTCCCAGATATGCTCTGAATTGTTGCATAACGGTACAAAATATACCGAACCTACAGACATAGCCAACATCCTGGCAGACAGAATCAGCGCAAACTTCTCCCCCCCTTCCCCCCCAAAAGAGCAAATGCCTATCCCAACTGAATGTAACCTCCCTGACATCACAGATGCACAGGTGAAAGCTGCCCTCTCCAAAACAAAAAACACAGCATCTATGGAACCGGACAGTGTCCCAGGCTGTGTCTTACATGAGCTCCAAGGAGAACTGAACCCTCACATTAAGTCACTGTTCAGACTTAGCCTTACTACAGGATATGTACCCAAAGAATGGTGTACAGCTACAGTGGTCCCACTCCACAAAGGTGGTGCCACAACTGACCCCGGAAACTATCGCCCCATAAGCCTGACTAGTCTGGTCTGTAAAGCTATGGAGCGTATTATCATGGAACTCATAAACAAAGACATTGGGAGCCTCCAGACACTGGACCCTACCCAATTCGGCTTTGATAAGGGCAGATCATGCCTCTTAAACCTAGTTGATTTCTTTGAAACAGTTACCAAAGCCATAGATGAGGGCAAGGTAGTCCACACAGCCTACCTGGACCTCGCAAAAGCCTTCGACACAATACCCCACTCGGGCATCATAAATAAGCTTACCAGCTTAAATATCAACCCCTATATCACAAGATGGGTTGCAAACTGGCTCAGAGATAGAACCCACATGGTCAGAATCGCAGGTGCCATGTCCGAATCCAAACCAGTTACAAGTGGCGTCCCACAGGGCTCAGTTCTGGGACCTCTCTTGTTTGATATATACTTCTCTGAGGTTCAGGCTAACACGGGGGTTTATGGCTGACAAAGTTCGCAGATGACTACAAACTGGGGGCCATAATCGAATCTCCAGCTGACACAAGCATCCCCCAAAAGGGTCCCACAGAGATGGATGCTTGGTGCCAGAGCCACGGCCTCAAGCTAAATGCTAAAAAGTGCATAGTCATCCCCTTTGGGAAAAACAAGGTGCCCACAAATTACCACATAGGTGGTAATCCATTAAGTACGGAAGAAGTAATTAGAGATTTGGGGACCAACGTAGATAGTAATCTCTCCTTTGATAATCACATTGCCAAAGTGGTTAGAAAGACCTTCTATATAACCCACCTTATCACGAAAGGGTTCGCATCTAGATCAAGAGAGGTCATTGTGCCCCTCTGCTCGTCACTCATCAGGCCCATAATTTAATACAATGCCCCTTTTGGGATGTACCTTACCCGACACCTGCACAACTGGAGAGACCCCAAAAGTACCTCACCAAGAGGATCATGGGTTACAAACAGATGTTCTATGCAGCTCGACTAAAGAAACTCCAGCTCTACTCAGTTGCTTACCGCCTACTCAGAGGCGATCTATGCCTGACGTACAAAGCCATGTCAAACCCAGAATTAATGGACATGCTCCACCTCAAAAAATCCAAGTCCCTTAGAGCTACATGCTCCAGGGACCTAAACCTCAGCACAAAAATAAATAGGACATGCTGGAGGGACAGATTCATTTCCCAAAGGCTCCCCTCACTCTGGAATAGAATCCCATTTCATGTTAGACGTAGCCCCTCGCTGACCCTCTTCAAGCGAAATTTGGACGCTTGGATGGGAAATCGCAAATTCACCCCTGGGATCTCTCCTGTGTCCCTGCTAGACAGAGGCACAGTAAACTAATCTTAAAAGGGTACCTTCTGTGACCTACTTTACAGAGACACAGTAGGCTAATCTAATAGGGAGGTGGAAGCCAAATGCACTCTGGCTAGGCTTATAAATGCCCTAGGGCAGATAGCCTAGTATCTACCTATGAACCTATGAACCTATGACCAAAGGTTAATAGGTAGCACGTTGGTTGTATAAAGGTGGATGTAACTGTAAGTGATATGAAGTGGTAATGCATAGCAGAGCTTAAGAGAGAAGTAACAGGGAGTATGATGAGAGGAGAATTTACCGATGTGTTCATTCTGGAGCTTTAGGGAAGTAATCATTTAATTTACATGGATGGAGCTTGCTGAGATGAATTAGAAGGATAAATTGATGCTAGTAAAGAGCTAGAAGAGTGAAGGGGAAAAATGAGATGTGCAGTCACAGATCCAGTTATGACAGAGATGTGATTTAAGTTGAGTTTTGAAAGGTTGAGTGTTAGTTGATTCACTGTTAATGGAAGGGAATTCCAAACTTTGGCAAGAGAGCTTTTCCATGAGAGTTGCTGGCTGAGGAGACAGAAACTATTGTTTTTTCTGAGGATCCAAGTGGTCTGGCTGGACAATACCATATTGTGAGAGATTACAGGGCCTGGCATCTGTAGGAGAGTTTGTGAAAGTTGGCGGACTCATGGCACTGAAGTTGTTTAATTGCAACACAGTGGTAAGTTCTGGCAAAGGAGTTCATAGCAAATTTAGCTATTTTATTGTATGACTAATCTAGATTGGAGAGTTGTGCTGATTGCAGATTGGTGAGAATAGATGCAGCATTGGAGAAAGGAGGGATTATGAAGGATGAGACTATGTGCTTTTTAGTACTGGTGGTGAAAAAGTTTCTAGCTCTGTACAGCAAACCCAGTTTTTGATGTGTCCTTTTAGTTGCTTCCTGTGTATGTATGCTGAAATTTAGTTCATCATCAGCAATTAGTCACTATAATTTGGTATAGGAGATGACATCATTTTTATGCCATTTAATAAGAGTAGGGAGAAGTTAACTTTAGTGTGTTGAAGTGAATTAGGGTTGAATAGTATAAGTTCTCTCTCCATTAAATACCAGATTAGATTTTTTAAGCCAAGTTTCTATAGATCTGAAACTTCCTGTGTGAGGGTTTATAATTCAAGAAGTGATAGAGTACTAAAGATGATAGTGGAGTCACATCAGCATACTGTATCACAGGGGAATTATAGGAATGTAGTGGTAAATCACTGATAAAAATGTTGAATAGTAGTTGCCCAATGAATGTTCTTTGTGGAACTCCTATGGGAATATGAAGAAAGGGGAAGGTGGCTTGTTGCCAATTTATACTTTGAGTCCTATCAATGAGGTACAAGAGGAACCAAGATAGTGAGTGAAAGGATAGTCCTAAGACAGTACGTTTCTGAAGGTCTAGATGATGGAAACAGTATCAAACATTGTTAATGGGGCAAGGAAAACAGATTAGACTAATATTTAGTTGTTTCTATGATGGTGAACTGAGATGATTTAGGATATGAGTGCAGCATCTGTGCTATGTGATGGAGAAAAACAATGCTGACAGAAGGTAAGGAGATTGCTTGTTTGATAATAGCGAAGTAGCTGGATATGCATACATTTTTCTAAGATCTTAGACAGTGAGAATAGAAGGGCTATGGTTCCGAAATTGTTACATTCATTGCAAGAGTCTCCTTTATGTAATGGGATGATATAAGATTATTTCTATAAGGTAGTGACATAAGATTTTTGTATCTGATATGTTAATGGGAATAGATATTGGAGAGGCAATGACTTTGTCTGCTAATCTGAGATATTGCGAGGGCAGGTTATCTGGGGGTAGTGTTGTAGGTCACAATTTAAAGTGGTGGGAATGAATTGTAGACATAGAGATGGATAGGATAGAAAAGATGTTTCTATAAGTGGGGGTAGTGTTGTAGGTCACAATTTAAAGTGGTGGGAATGAATTGTAGAAGTAGAGACTGGTAGGATAGAAAAGATGTTTTTATAAGTGGAGCAGGTTTGATCAGAAGGGGAATCTTGTATGGAGCTAGGATTAAGGGAAATTACTGAGCTGATGAAATGGGAATTAAAAGCTATAACAATAGCATAGTCAGATTAGTTAGATGATAGGTTAGGTTGGGAGGGTCTGCCTGGTTTAAGGAGCTTGGAAATGTATGACCAGAAATTCTGTGGAGAATTGTTATTTAGGTTTTGGAGATTTGAGAAATATGTTTTCTTATCTTAATCGACTAGAACTTTTTTTGGTAGGCTTGGTAGGAATCAGATGTTTTGCTGGCTTTCCAGTGATACCATGCTTTATCCCTTAGCTTCATGAGTAGTTTTGTGCGTTGGAATAACCAGAGACAGGATTCAACCCAACTCTTTCTTTCCTCATGGGAGCTATTGCATTTAGTAACGATAGGAATGCTTGGTTGAAATATAAGACTGTTTCATCCAGCAGAAATATTTCCAATACGTTCCAGTTATGTAGTGCTAGTGTATGGTTAAAAGTCTCATTGTTGAAATTAGAGAGGTTTCTTATATAGCTGTAAGTGGTTGGTTTATTTGTAGAAGGGTGGGTGTGGATGATGAAGGTGGGTGATGATCACTTAATGAGTCTGGAAACATTTCCTTAGTGAGATATATTTTTGTGGTTATATGTGAAGAGCCAGTCTATTGTTGTTTCAGTGTTGGAGGATTTTCTGGTTCTAGCAGAACTTATTAGTTGGATAAGTATTAAAGATGACAAAGATTGTGACTGCTACCATATTCAGTAAACTCATCTTGGGATTACATGTTAGTAGGGTTGTCTTGGTGATTACATGCCATCAATTTTAGTGTCATCCAGGATTAGAGTTTGATAAGTAATATTTGAAGAGATCCAATTTAAGATATATTCAGTTATGATAATATTGCCATTATTGTTGTACAGAGTGCAGATAGACAGATGTGTTTATGGGAGATGGCATACAGAATGGATAGTAAGAATTCGGCATTCCCAAATTCAGGAAAATTTTGGGGAATAGAGTAAGATGTAAGTTGCTAGAATAGAGTGGAATGTGGCAATGCCACTTCTAGCTTTGAAACTCAGACTTGACTATGGATACTACAGAAGGGTTGAAGGATTTCTGAGTTTGATATGGAATGTTTTAGCCAAGTTTCTGTAAGTATTAATATAGCTGGTAAGTGTTCAATCATCTGTCCATAAAAGGACGTCATATTCTTACATATATTTTGAGCATTTAGGCTAATGGGTTTGAGAGCATGAGTTGAGATTTTAATTGGAATAGGTTATGAGTTGAGGGATGAGGGTGATGGTAGGGGAGTTAGTAGGGTTGGAGTGCCCTGTGGGTCCAGTGTTTGGATGGATGTCACCACATATGAGAATAGAGGTATGTCTGATAGTGTATGATGAGTGGGGAAAAAGGCTGATTTTGTTATGAAAATGTTGTGATATGGGCAGTTTAGCAGAACAGGAGTGTAGAATCTTTGAGGAGATCATATGTTAAAATGTAGTATTGAAAAGAGAGGATGCAATGTATGAGAAATGGTAGTGAACTGTATAACTTTGAATAGATGTACATTATTGTTGCATTGGTTGTATTAGAACAGCTGACTGCAATGATATCACGTAAGAAAATTCTGATATTAGTAGGTAGCTAGAGATGAGTCATCGTATGGTGAAATGTGAATTCAGGTAAGAAATTATATAATTGCAGAGCATTTGAGGTGATGTTAGATGGAGTATGGAATGTCTTGGTAGGTGGAAAAGTTATATTATGAGAAAAGAGTACTTGTTGTAGTAGTTTAACAAGCATAACTAAATAGTTGCTAGGAGACTGAAATAGTATCCATTACACTAATCAGGGGAGTGGGAATGGTTATGAGTAGTAAACTGGAGGAATGTAGCTTTAAGATGCAGAGAATAGGAGGAGAGGAAGTGGGCAACCCCAAGTATACAGCTAATGGCCTCAGGGCTGGCTGGAAAATTGGGTTTGGGAGGGAAGTGAAATGGGCCAGAGAAAAACTTGGCGAATAGCACAAGGTAATGGTCCTGTGCATGTACAGTTTGAAGGCAAAGACTGCAGGAAGGTCTCTCCTGAGCAAAATAAATAAACTTACATCAAATATACGAAACAATTACTAATTTATATATATCTAGATTCTTGCAAGTGTAAAAAAGCCAATGACCACTATCAGTAGCCAACAGATGCTGCTTAATAAAGGATAACGCAGGTAGGATGGGGGTGGCAAAGGTGATGTGTGGCTGTTGAAAAAGCTGATATTTGAATGAAATACAAGCAACACATCCAATGCCTACTGTGCAAGCATACACTTAACAATACTAGCATGTATTCTGTAATTTTTACATAAAAACAATAATATAACTAGGACTGAACACTATCATTGTGCATGCCTTTATGTGCCTTGTTCTGTTGTGCAGGTAGATGGTAGGAGCAGTTAAATAAACACCCGGGCAGAGATTATTTCAGGGCAGTGAAGAATATGGAAAATGCTGAGATGATCGCAGGTTGAAATCAGGTCAGTGGGGAGATATGTGCTGTGGCACATTTTAGATGGAGAAGTGTAAAAGGGGCGGAAGGATTATACGTAATGAACTGTGTATTAGATCAGAGTGGTAGAGCAAGATAGGGACATGATAGTCCTCCTTCTACCTACATGAAACCCTATAATCCCCCAGGTAGTTAAACATCCTATTACCCATTTATTTATATAATGTCCCTGTCCACCCTCTGATTGCTGAAGAACTTTCTCACATACAATCTAAATTTTTCTGGATAATGAACATGTCCCAATGCTATTTCCATTCTGTTTAGCTCACTGTCATCTGACTTATCTGCATAAGTTTATGGAGCTTCTCTTTTCTCTACACCATACATTCAGATCCACACAAGCCCAACTTGTTTGCTGTCCTGTAAAGTGTCTAAGTTAAAATAAGTAAATACTCTGAGGGTCTTCCAGCTCCTCCCTCATCCATACCATCTAAACCTTAATCTAGTTTTACCTCATGCTTTCCACAACCAAAAGTACATCACCTTGTCTTTTTGGCATTTATAACTTTTTGCATTTTTCCTCCAATTCCTGCATTTTGTTCAGCACTACCTGGAAATGGCCTACTCCATTTGACATAATAGCTCCAGTTTTAATATCACTCAAAAATAAACTTTTTGCTATTAACACTTTATGTAACACCTGATATAAAGATTTTATAAAGCACCCAGCACAGGACTTACTGGGAGAGTGCTGCCCACTGATGGTGGTCATTTGGTTGATCACCAGTGCTTCAGCATGCATAACTGTCCTATTAACCATTATCTGGCAGGTTATCAGGAATAAACTTAGTCTGATAATGTCAAAGCTTATTTCTGACACCCTGACAGATAATGGCAGGGTACCAGGCAGGGAATCAGGAATAAGCTTTGTGAAACTCTAGGTGTGGCAACACTATACTTGAGCACACTCCATGTTGGGGGAAGGACAAGGGTTAGAAATGAGTATATAGCTCTTCCACCATGCCTCTCACCCATGACTGTACTCAGTCGTGACTTACAGCCAGTATGGGCTAACATCCTTATAGTGGTGGCTGGAGGGATGACAGGCAACAGAGACACAGTATTGGTAGAAGTAGGTGGACAGCAAGGGTTGGCACTACTACACAGGTCCTTGGATGAAAGACTTCAAAAAGTATTCTCTTCATAACTCTTGGCAGTTCACAAGGAAAGTTCACCGTACATAATCCCTTACCATTTATTTTATGCATTTGTTCAACTGGGTAATCCCCCTGGACTGAAGTATGTCTTTTCAGAGGTGACTAAGGAGCCTTCTCCAGTTAAGCAATGTGCTCTGATTCACACAGTAGGCAAATGCAGCTGGAAAGACTCAAACCCTGTACCTTAACTAGAGAAAGCAGCTCATTAACAGCACTGAACATTAATCCTATGTCCAATCCACTAGACCTGTCTTCTGTCATGACCCTCCACTGTTGTCATTTTCTGTTTTCAGGTATTTACTAGCCTTGAGTGAGAAGATGAATAATCTTGCCAAAGGCCTAGTTAATACTTTGCCAGGTCATTTAGCATTCTTGTTTGCAATCCGCGTGAGCCCTGTACTTAAACCCTCCTAATGCTATAAGTATTTTTAAAGTCTGTCTTCTCCATCAAAAATCTCATTAGTTTCCTAAAATTTGTAGCCTACATAAATATCCAGACAAAAACAGTCATTCCAAAACATTTACTAAATGTTCAGTCTTAGTTGTAGCCTCTCAACTGTATTTAGCACCCTCTTCCTATCTTTAGCATTTGTTGTTGTTGTTGTTGTTGTTCTTGTTCTTGTTCTTGTTCCATTCATCCCCCCATTCATCAGTTTAATGAAGACAACTTTTCCACTCCTCTTAACCTCTCTGAACTCCTTTTGGGAATATCATGGCATTTCTTCTGTTTTCTGTATTTTTGTATAATTGTGAAATAACCAACCCCTTTAATGTCCATTGCAACTCATCTACCTTCTTCAGTTGCTCCAGCCACGAAAACTTGAATGAGCTTCTTCACCTAGTAACTGAAAGTTATTCTCTTGAAATCTGAACTGTTTATGTTTATTTATATACTTATTGTTACTGGGATAGTCTGACTCAGTCATCAAAGACCACTTTTCAGTCACATGCCAGGAAGAAAATCTCCTTATTCAGTACTGTATAACTTGAAATGCAATTCTTGTGCAAAATCATTTATAGTATTTGTAATGCTTATAGCTGCACATTGCTAGCACTGTGGTCTTTAGAAACTGT
Source organism: Protopterus annectens (assembly GCF_019279795.1). Taxonomy (NCBI): domain Eukaryota; kingdom Metazoa; phylum Chordata; order Ceratodontiformes; family Protopteridae; genus Protopterus; species Protopterus annectens. The sequence continues at coordinate 692,131,752 of NC_056741.1, forward strand.
GTGTACTACCATAATAAGAACTGTTGACTGAAAATACATATACAGCATATTTGATCTATATATACAAGTTATGGCATGCATACATATTTACATTCACTTTATGTTAAGATTCAGTAAGTGTATTGTCAGAATTGCAGAGCTTTTAGCATTTAGACGACATCTAATGTGTGATTTGCAGAGTTCATTTTTGTTAATAGAAAAAGCAGGGTTGCCTTTTAGAAATAATACAAAGGTTTAGTATAGAGATTTGAGTAAAAGAAGAGCTACTGTAAAAATAAGATGTCATAACATTAGAGGTGAAAATGTTTTATTTGTCTTAATGGTGTTCATAAATGTAGGTGTTTACCTTCGAGATGTGGTTCAGTGTGATAGACAGAAATACTTTCTTCTTCTTGTGCATAGGTTCATAGGTCCATAGGTGTTTACTAGGCTAATGACCATAAGGGCCTTTTTAGGCCTAGCCATGCATCACAAATCTCTGAGAAGTTCTGGTACCCTTGATAAGTGTAAGCAGGGGTTTGGGAGCTAAAACATTTACAAACAACGGCCTGGGAGATGAACTATTTACATGTTGCCTATGTCCATTAGAAACACTGGTGCCAAGCCAGTGATGAATTTCCTGTTCCCCATCCAACTGTCCAGGTTAGACTTAAATTGGGTTAGGGAGGAACTCTGCTGCACATGGATGTGGAGCCTTTTCCAGAGACAGGTAGTCCCTAGGATATATACCTGTCTCTCCAGCAGGTCCTATTTATATCACAGGAAGGATTAAGTCTTTAGAATGGGCAATTCTGGTGCTGTTTATTTTGTGGATATGTAGGCGGTCCAACAGAGTGGGGTCTGACAATGCCCTGTATGCTAGGCATAGATCTCCCCTCAACAGTTTGTAGGAGACAAAATACAGGGGTAGAGCCACATTTTACTTATGCCCTGTATTTTTTTAGTGAGGAACCTCTGTGGATATTCCAATTGTTGGTTGTGCCTGGTTAGGTATCAAAGGAGGGATTGTACTCAATGGTAGGTCTGATGAATGCTGAATACAGTGGAACAATGACTTCCTTGGACCTAGATGCCATACCTTTGTTTATAAGTTGTGCAACATAGAATGTGTTAAGTGAGTCTTTGTCTTTTGATGGAATTGCTTAGTGTATGCTTCTGATATTACTACAAGAGGGACTGAGCTCCACAGTTCATATACATAAACAGAATATAGGGAGTTTCCAGAGTGACTGTGTGATTTCCTAGTGTAGAGGAGGTGTTATTGCAGAGATTTTAATGGCCTAGAAGTGTTATATATCTGGACCAGTCCTTGTACTGTGGATATTTTTTGGATAATGTATTATGTTCAAGTTTAAGTGAAGGCATTTTTTTTTATATCTAGCCAGTTCATATTTTGTAACAACTGACAATGATATATTATATTGGAAAGATGTACTGTGAATTTGGCTATTTTATTCTAACCTTAAACTAACTTATGACAATGAGATTTTTTGTATCTAGGTTAGAAATGGTGACTTCTGTAGGAGGATGAGAAGCAGAAGAGTTCTAACACTAGTGAGTAGGGCGTGTTCTGTTAAGCATGTTTGTGCTTTATATAGTTTTTTGTTTTAGAAATTATACAGTCTATGTGTACGTCAAACATCAGATTTTGATCTGGGATGATACCCAGTACTTTAGGTTGAGATAAATATTCTATTTGTTTAGTCAAAAGATTTTGAAGTCAGGGGTTAAGTATTGTGCCAAAGTTATGGTAAATACGATTAGTTTAGTTTAGTTTAGTTTAGTTGCGATTCAATTAAACATTTTCAATGTTGTGAAGAGCTTGTTGTATAATCATTTGAAGTTAGGTAAGGTTTTGGCAGAGCAGACAATGGCCGAGTCATTTCTACATTGTACTAAAAATGTGCTGGATATACAATTGTGCATGCCATTTGTAAATATATTGACTACAAGTGGACATATATAAGTCTGTGTGGTATACCTACTGCTGTGAGATGGAACAAGAATTGTGTTTGTTGCTGGCATACTCTTTGAAATCTTCCATGCAGAAAACAAATAACCCAGTGTGTAATAAAACATTATTGCTAATATCTAGATATGTCAATTTTTCTAGGAATAATTGATGCAACATCATATGGAAAGCCTTTGTGCTGCATAGAGCCTGGGAATTATATCTGATATCTAAATAAAGACAAATCAGTTAAGTACCTCTATAGTGTGAGACTGCATCTTAGTAAATGTTATCACTACTTGCTTAATTTTTTATGATCAGGTACCATACCATGCAGTTAAACTTGTCAGTACTGACCAGAAAACAACAGTAGAATAAAAAAACAGATATGTTTCTGCCTACTCTCTGTGCCAGTAGTTTGTCACTGACTTTTTCCAAAATAATAGAATCTCTTACACTGGTCACTAAGTGCTTTATGGCTCTGAAAGCTGGCAAAACACTTAGCATTTTTTTTCTGTAACTAATTGTACATAGAGCAGATAAAGCTCCATGCACTACAAAAATTATGATTGGCTCTCCTATCATAACACTTTATTACGTGTTCTTGACATGATTACCAAGATTCACCTCTCGAACTTTGAGTAATTGTGCTTGTTCATTTATACAATTTGGGAGGGTTAAGATTTTCAACCAAAATACCAGCAGTTCTCAGTGTCCCAACATCACTTACATGATGTATCACACATTCATCACTGGGAAGGACAGTGGACAGAGCATAATAAAAAGCCCTTTGTCGCTCTCAGGAGGTATCAGAAGAAAAAATTCAAACGAGTCGCATCTGCCTCAGGTGATGAATTTTCCTTTATTAACAGCTAACCAGATTACACAGCATGTTGGCCAAGATGTCTGGTCTGGACTAATCTGATCTCCTCTGATCTGATCTGATCTAATCAACTTGTTTACTGACATCAACTTTTATACTGCAAGCAAAACAACTTTTTGTTGCATTTCTGACCATTGACGGTTGGCTATGAAAAACATATAGGATAAACATGTTTATCACAAATTACCTCAAACCCACAGCTAGTGCAGAATGTTCAAGAAGTACAGAATGTTCAATTCAACAACGGTAGCTTAAATTTTCCAGGACACACAGCCTGCCCCAGTAAATTAACTCTTACTCGGCCGTGCGTCCTTATCCCAGGCTTCACTGAGCTATAACCAAATCTCTTTATTCTGAAATGCAGAAAACAGATATTATTCAGGTTCATAAGCAATGCTGCATTTGTTCACAGATGAGGCCCATCTTTGATAGACATATCCCAACAAATAACATGTTCATTTTGCAAGAACAGGAAAAAGACAAATAACAGTATGTTTTTAAAACTTTTTCTCTTAACATTTCCCCACTGAAAACACTTTTATTTGTCTTTTATTTCAGCAATATATGGTAAAAACTAAGTTTTTCTTTGCATACATTACTTCATTGGCAAGACAAATTTTTAAACTTCAAAACATTTGCAAAGAGTCACATTTCGATGTATTCATTTTCACCAGTCTGTTGCAATTGCTGGTACATCGTCTTCGTAACAGCAGTATCAACCAGTCTTTGTAGAAGACCTCTGATACAGGGTATACAACAACAACCACATACCACCACGATAGCCACAGCGACTCCAATGGACACCAGGAAACTGCTGATGAGATGACTCCATTTTCCAAACCACGCTTGTAGAAAATCTGTAAAGGGATTATTTACCCCAGAGTTCTCTGCCAATTCTTCGGATAACATCTTCAAACCTTTCAAAGTTCGAGTGATACTTCCGTCAGGCGCAGTGTTGTTTGGAATATATGTACAACTGAAAGTCCCAAACATCTTGCAAACTCCTCCTTCTTTGGCCAGGAGCATATCCAACGCAATTCGATTCTGCCATGCCACCTGCGATGTGGCCTCCAGTTGTTCAGCAATTCCTTTCAATGCATCTTTGGTATAGTTCACAAAACGCTGCTGGTTATAGTAAATGTAGTTGATCCAGTCCACATTCTTATTAGGTTGAGTCCAGACAAAGATGGATGTAAAACTAGCTGCTATTTAGTTTATTGCTTTGTATTCATCAGGTACACCTCTTGGTACGCCAATGCTATTGATGTAGACACCGTTATCGAAAGATTGCTTCGGTGCCTCTCTTTTTCTCCTACTCAACCACTTCAGCTTTATTTCAAGTTCTCTTACGAAATTGCTTGCTGGAACTGGGAAAATGTAGAATGGCAGAATTAACTTTACAAGTGCATGAGTTCCCTTCCAGGGAATCGTAAGCCTTGATCTGAGTTTGTTGTCTCCACATAACCACCATACGTCTGCTAAACTATGAGTTTGGTTCTCCAGAAATGGATTCCCATTGCCATTCACAGTAACATTGCAATATTTCTGTCCCATATTGCCATAATTTTTCCCTGTGCCATCTCTGGAAATGCACATATACGAACCTGGATAGGAAATCGCTGCAGGCGATTTCTCAACTTTGCTTATGACCGGAAAACGCTGAGTTTCATCTTTGCACTTATCTTCAGTTTTGTTGAAGAATAATTTCAACAGACACATTAGGTTACCTTCATCTTGCATCAAGGGGACTGTTGCTAATTGCTGTTTACCTTCAGCACAAGAAATACAGTTCTCACGATGTGCTTCTCGGGTACTATATCTAACCCAAGATAACCATTCATTATGGTGTACGAATCCCATCTCGAGTAACAATTGTTCTTCTTTTGTGAAGGCAAAATCTGTTTTATTTGTAGCATTCTTAAGGCTTTGTACTTTAAGTTGGAGGGTCCCCAAAGGATCAGTTCTAGTTGGAAGAGACACTCCGATTCCATAAACTCCTGAATCACTTTCTTGTGGTGACACAATGGTTATAGTTACTACTCCGGTACCTTGGAAATGCGCAATTTTTATTCTTTGTTGCCTGCTTTTATCTTTCTCTGGTATCACTGCACCACTTGTTTCCCATCCATTCACATCTGTTGACCACCAAACACTTGACCAGGACGTACAGTCTCTATTGCAGAAGTATTTTGCACGAGTCAAGAAATTATCATTGTTCCATTTAGAACAGTCCAAAATTCCTTCACAAAGTTTCACCTTAAACACAGTAGTAACACCTGTTTGCACTTGCAGCACCACCATTCCTTTTTCTCTTGCAACTGTTCCTTCTCGTATGGACATATTTACTTTCGCCACCAAAATCATCATCATGTGACAGTTCAAGTACCAGTTGAACATGGCCATCCTCCCTAAGGACTACCTCACACCACTGGTTTCTTCACTGGGTTTGAGACAAACTAACCCCTATTGGGCTAATCCCCCTTTGTAGCCAGACTTTGCGCTCAGAGGTCTGGTGGAGTTTGACCAATATCAATGGCAGAAGGAAGAGCCTTGAGTTTTTTTACAGTGGGTGATATGAATCCATAAAGTCCTCTCAGCGATCCTTACAGCCGTAGGTGTCGAGATAAGTACTTGGTATGGGCCTTCCCACCTGGGGGATGAGCAATTCTTTCTCTTCACAATTCGGATCCACACCCAGTCCCTGGGTGCCATGCTTAACAAGGTTTCATTTCTGGAATCTGCAAAGGAGTCATTGGTTACAAGAGATTTGACATTTAGCAGCTTCTTCATATAATCCGCTAGATCCTCACGCCCCTCACGGTCCGCTGGCAACAATCCTTGCCACTGCGGGACGTAATATGGTCTCCCAAACAAAAGTTCAAATGGTGTAAGTCCTTTGTAGGAAGGTGAGATTCGCATGTACAGGAGTGCCAATGGAAGGCATGCAGTCCATGACCTATGTGTTTCTGCCATTAGTTTGCGGAGCTTACTCTTCAAGACACCGTTGTGTCTTTCCACCAGTCCAGCTGATTGGGGATGGTAAGCACAATGATTTTTGAGATCAATTTGAAACAATTGACCCAATTTCTGAACAATCTGGTTAAGAAAATGAGACCCATTATCACTGTAAATGCATCTTGGTAGGCCAAATCGGAGAATTATTTCTATAGTCAAAAGCTTTGCTACTGTTTGTGCATTCAGATGCTTCACTGGAAAAGCTTCTACCCATTTAGAAAAAGCATCAATAATGACCAAACAGAACCTTTTTCCCTCTGAGGGTATCAATTCAATAAAGTCCATACAGAGTGTGTGGAATGGATACGGAGGGGTAGGGAATGCCTGCTGAGACTTTTTAACTCCCCCCTGAGCATGATACTTTGCACATAATAAACAAGATAAACAGAATTGCTTTGCATAAGTTGAAAACCCTTTACACCAAAACACCTTAGACACTAGTTGAATCATCGTCTGTACTCCTACATGGGCAGGTCCATGGCTAACCAATGCCGCATACCTAAAAAAGTTTGAGGGTAATACCATTTTACTATCTGATGCCCTATACAACCCACTCTGTTGAGTGATACCATATTTTACCCAACGACATTTTTCCTTCTGTGTCGTCAATGTTTGCATTACTTTTAGTGTTTCTAAGTCTAAGAGGTGTCCGGGCTCCAAATCATTATCATGTAAAAGCAAATCATTTTCTTGAGCTGCCTGTTTTGCAGCCATATCAGCAAAAGCATTTCCCCTGGAGACAGGATCTTTTCTGTTGGTATGTGCGGAACATTTACATATCGCTATCTGAAGGGGTAGTTGCACTGCATCTAACAACTGTAAAATTAAATCTCTGTGATTTATTGGTTTGCCTGTCGCAGTAACCATTCCCCTATTCTTCCATAGTTGAGCAAAAACATGTACAGTGGAGAAAGCATATTGACTATCTGTATAAATTTTCACTTTTTTACCCTCCCCTAAGGTACAAGCTCGAGTCAAAGACACCAACTCAGCTGCCTGTGCAGAATAAATGTTTGACAATCCTTTTGCCTCCAAAACTTCAGTTTCTGTGGTGACAGCATACCCTACTAGTGTTTTTCCTACAGTGTCTTTCTTTGCTGATCCGTCTACAAACAAAACGAGATCAGAATCTATCAACGGAATATCCATTAAATCTGGTCGGGGAAGTACTTTGTCATGAATACTCTCTAAACAAACATGTGGAGTACCTTCTTCTGGAGTCGGCAAAAGTGTCGCCGGATTAAGAGTAGTACATCTTTCTATGGTCATATGAGGCTGTGTCAGCAGCACTGTCATACACGACAAATGTCGACTAGGAGATCAAAAGGTTATCTTATCTTGCAAAAGTATAGTAGCTACTGAATGTGGAACCCGCAATTGTAATGGGTCAAACAAAACTAATGATGCTGAGGCTTGTACTGCCATGGCAGCCGCCACCACAGCTTGAACGCAATGTGGCAATGCCCTTGCAACAGGATCTAATCTGGAGGAGTAGAAAGCTATCGGCCTCTGTTTATCCCCATGTACTTGTACCAGAACCAAAGTCATATATCCTCCCTTACAATCAACCATTTGTACAAACGGCTTAGAATAGTTCGGAAAACCCAAAACAGAGGATCCTGCTATCAATTGCTTAATTCTAATAAATGCCTGTATTGCCTTATTTGTCCACTGTATATTATTCTTAGCCGCCATGGGAGTATCATAGATCAGTGCGGTCAATGGCCCTACTTCCTCAGCATAGTTAGGGATCCAGCTTCTACAAAAATTAGTCACACCTAAAAAGGGCATCATCTCCCGCTTAGTTGTAGGCATAGGTGCCTCAAGAATTGCTTGTTTTCTTTTGTTCTCCAATTGTCTACCTGCCTGCGAAATTAAATAACCCAAGTACTTTACTTGTGCTTTCCACAATTGTAACTTTTCTTTATTTACCTTATGTCCTTGCTCAGCTAAAAAACTAAGAAGGGCAAAGGTATCCTTTCTACAACTTTCCTGCATGGGTGAGGCCAACAATATATCATCTACATACAACAGAACCTGGCTTCCTTCTGGGGGAACAAACTGAGCTAAATTTGCAGCCATTTCTTGTGCGAATATTGTCAGACTCTCACAATAGCCCTGTGGTAATCTGGTGTAGGTGTATCTTTTACCTTGATAAGTGAATGCAAACCAAAATCTACTTTCCTTATGTAGTGGTATGGAGAAAAAGGCATTGCTTATATCTATGACAGAAAAATATCTGTGCTGCAGTAATAAATCATTAAGTAATGTATAGGGGTCAGGGACCACCGGTGCTCTTGGGATCACAGCCAAATTAACTGCTTGTAAATCCTGAACCAACCTCCATGACCCATCCGGTTTCTTTACAGGAAACAACGGAGTATTGCAGGGTGAATCTGGGCAATCAACAAGAATTCCTACCTGTTTTAGCTGCTCAGTGACTGGCTTAATTCCTTCCTCTGCTTGTTTACTTAGCGGGTATTGGTGCTTATGAGGTCTAAAACCTGACTTTGGAGTTATACAAACTTCACCTGCTGTTTTCATCAGTCCTACATCCCCTTTACCTTTTGACCATAAGTCTACAGGTAAGGCACTTAACGCACTATCTTCCTCTTGAGTTAGGAGGATTTGTCATGCCATTTCTGTTTTGTCATCCCGGAGGTGCATACTTGGTTGTGCCCAAGTCACCCAATTTAATCTTTGTACCTGGATCTGTTGATCCTTCAACTGACTTTCGGACATTGTGTCCCAATTTCCACAATGGTTATTGAACACTTCTGTCAATCTTACAATATAGTGATCTACAGATTCATCATCATTTTAGATGCACTGATTTATTACTGTCCAATCTGCTCTTGGACGCCACTTATCAGAAATTCTCTTCAACAGATCAGTGACTCGCGTGTCTAACACCCCAGAATTATGCTTTAATGTAGTGCCGTCATCTGCCTTACATGTCCAAGCACCACAAACTGCCAATCTGGACCCAGGATTTGTCGCACTACTTGTTCTACTTCTAAACCATTTAGACGATAACTTAAACGCATACCAACTATATCCCTTGGGATGAGGAATACCATCCGTAGCTCGATTTATATCCTCTCTAGCCCAGGGACGATAAACTAAAATAGTTGGCTCTTGTCCAACATCCCCTGCTTGTGGGTTTGCAACTTGTATTAAGGGAAGGGCTTCTGAGTGGTCAGAAAGTTTAATGGCCCAATGTCCTTGCCCTGCTGGTCCCGACCTTAACTGCATAGGTTGGTCTACCTGTTGCAAAGCAACCTTGGGTACTACGGGAATTTGCGGGTAAATTGGAGGGGTCACAACGTTTCCTTGAGCAGCCAGTAACCCACCCTGCTGTACAGATTCCACATCTTCAGACTGATATTGAGGAGGTTCCACTGGTACAGCAGCAGCAATTTCCCCATACGGTGGGGCAGTTGCCTGCCTTTGTACCGCACAAACTGTATGCTCATCCTCCTTATCTAAAAATAAAGCTACTTTTCCACTTGGCACCAGTGATCCCTTTTGATTTATTTTTTCTTTTTCCTGGCACTGTTTTTCTTTTATAGCTCGTTTATTTGCCTCTTATAACCATTTTTGTGCTTGGGGAAATCCCAATTATCTTTGTTTTTTAGTTCTAGTTCCCGCATCTCTTTTCAAATCTCTAACCAATTTTGCACAGGCATTCTTATTCAGTGTACCATCAAAATCATATCTCGACTTCCACTTTTTCAAAAATTTAACATTATTTTTGTTTAAACCTTTCATATACTTAGCATCAACATTTAAACAGGCATCACTGTCACACTTGCAGCAACTCAAACCCATGTTTCCCCTATTTTACCTTTCCTTTTTTTTTTTTTTTCTTTTCTCTTTTCAGGTATTTAGGACTGTATCAAAATTATTTTACAGGGCTTATAATAAAATGGGACTATCTTAATGGGTGACCCTAACAAAATAATCTTAACAAGTAATCCTACCCATCCTTAACTAAAAATAAAACCTTGTCGACAAGATTAAATTAAATTAAAAGAAATTTATTTTTCATCCTACCTGAACCAGATGAGACTCCGTTTCCCCTTTTCATTCAGAAACCATCCCTCAGATAGGGATCAGAGAGCGGCCGGCCTCTTTTCAACGACAAATCAGTCGGAGGGCTTTCAGTCGAGGGAATCTTAAGATGAGAAACCCTCACCTGCACAAGTTTTTCAGTCTCTCTGTCGGTCTGATCCATATCTTCGTAGAGGTTTCTGGCTCGAAGGACCAAAATGTCAGAAGAAAAAATTCAAACGAGTCGCATCTGCCTCAGGTGATGAATTTTCCTTTATTAACAGCTAACCAGGTTACACAGCATGTTGGCCAAGATGTCCGGTCTGGACTAATCTGATCTCCTCTGATCTGATCTGATCTAATCAACTTGTTTACTGACATCAACTTTTATACCGCAAGCAAAACAACTTTTTGTTACATTTCTGACAGTTGACAGTTGGCTATGAAAAACATATAGGAAAAACATGTTTATCACAAATTACCTCAAACCCACAGCTAGTACAGAATGTTCAAGAAGTACAAAATGTTCGAGTCAACAACGGTAGCTCAAATTTTCCAGGACACACAGCCTGCCCCAGTAAATTAACTCTTACTCGGCCGTACGTCCTTATCCCAGGCTTCACTGAGCTATAACCAAATTTTTTTATTCTGAATTGCAGAAAACAGATATTATTCAGGTTCATAAGCAATGCTGCATTTGTTCACAGATGAGGCCCATCTTTGATAGGCATATCCCAACAAATAACATGTTCATTTTGCAAGAACAGGAAAAAGACAAATAACAGTATGTTTTTAAAACTTTTTCTCTTAACAGGAGGGCAGGAGAATATAGTACTGAGACATCTTTAATTCCTCTCCACCTACTCCTTGGTTACTTACACACAGATTTCCCCACTCACAGGTGTCCAGTCTGGGCAGTTGCCAGGGATGCTGTAGCAGAAGATCAGGGAAAGTGTCTGAAAGAAAACTGATAACAAACAGCAGTGGCAGGAATGCAGGAATAAAATACATAAATAAATAAAAGTAGGGCTTACTTAGCTGTAACACTACATAAATTATGGTGAATACAATATAATCTATTTATTCCTACCGGAATATACAGGATAGCCATTCTGCACAGCTGATTTCTGGAATCTAGCAACAGGTTACAGGGTTAACCTTGAATTATCCTACGTGGCATCCCAATGTATCAGACAAAACACCACTGCACAAAACCAGTTAGTATAAGTGCATTGGATGTTTTGCTGCTGTCAATGCAACTAATAAAAACAGAGTTTGGAATACTGGAAGTTACTTAAAGCTACTTTACCAGATCTTTCAAGTTGCTGACTGTCAGTCACAAATAAATGAGCAGTTTTGCAGCTCCTGATTGTTAATTAAAAATGGGGGATTGTGTGCAAACCTGCTTAAATGCTGAATACAGAACAAAAACGTATTTAATACTTCCCTTGGAATAAAATGTACATCCCGCTGAAAGACAGCAAAAACCAGAGTGAGTCAGTAATAAGGCAACATTAAAACAGTTACCAGAGATAGCCTAAGAAGCAAATGACTCACGGCAATATAAGTAAATATGTAAACAAGTTAACTAATTTACTGTAACCAGGCTGTGTAATATTATAAAATCACAAAGTGGTTTACAGATATAAGAAAGAGAAACTAAAGACAAAATCATATCAGTATGGCAGTATCCATCAGTGGTACTGAAGATTACAACAAATTGCAAAATAATACTAAACAGAGTGACATCAGTTCTGAACAAAATATCAAGATATTATAAAAATCATTTATTTTTGGTGCATACAGTCATTCGAGTCTCATTTTGTCAAGACCTGGAGAATTATTTCTGTATGAGAAATTGAACAGAATGTTCATCTGCTTTCCTGGTTTACTATCAGACAATATCCATAATCATGTCCTCTTTACTGACTGCTGGGGGTACCCATCTGTGTTCAAATCAAGAAATTAGTGTCAGACTAGTCAAATGATGAGGTCACGTAACATTCACAAATTACTCTCAATAGATTGCTTCTTTGTGCTCTTCAGAGAACTGGAAAAAACTTTTGATTTGGACTGACATGCTGTTATATTATATTATATTATATTATATTATATTATATTATATTATATTATATTATATTATATTATAAGACGCTGTCCGGTTCAATTCTCAGCTAGAGCGTCTTCTGGGTAGAGACATGCGTGAATGGGCGTACCTTCTTTGAAGGTTGTGCATCAGGCCTGGCAAGCCAGTACATAAAAATCAACTGCCAATCATTAGCGGACTGGAGTTCCACTTTGGTGACCCCTAACCGGGAAAAGCCGAAAGACACAAACAAACAAATATTATAGTGGGACACACATGTATTTCACTTCATTATTACAGAATGGGTGTCCTGCTACTGAAGTTTGTACTTTCAGTCTGACTGCCGACAGCTCAATACTCTCCCACTTCCCCATCCCCATCTCTTTCCTGGATCACTGGTTAAGATTTTCATCAGACAGCTTACAGAACCAATGGCTAGAAAAGTAATTCCATGAAAAACCTATATTTTGTTTTTTATACTAAAATTGCTTTCTTCTTTTTTTTTTTCTTCATTTCAGCATTATTATTTGAAAATATTTTCTTTGGGTTTAAAAGTCCTGGGTTACAGTATAAAACAAATTTTCTGTTCCTGAGTGCCAAGGGAGATTGATTGGTATTGAATTGTAGGAAGAGATAAATTTTTTTTTTTTTTTTTTGTGTTTGTGTGTTTGGACAAGCTTATGCGCCCACCCAATGTCACCAGTTGATATGTATTCAAAAGGAGGTTGGCAGAGACAGCATAAAACAAATATATGCTTCTGTCCTGAGTTATGACCAACATCTACAACAATTAAATAAGCTTTACACTGACAACTGCAGATCAGAGTTATAACCACTGTTTTTTCAGGATTTTACCCTCTTTGCTCTCAGCCTATTGTGTTCTAGTAATCTCTTATGAATAGTAACTGAAACTTTCCTTCTTGTTTTTTTCTCATAATTGTGCATGCACACAAATACACAGACACACACAAGCACACACACACACACACACACACACACACACACACACACACACACACACACACACACATTTAAAGATGGAATGATGACATCTTTATAGTGCTACTAATCCCTTTTTTGCGTTAACAGTAGCTCACTCCTACCAACTGGACATGTGTAGCCCACCAAGAACACTATTACTGTTCACTCTTGAAAAAAAAGGCTAACTATAATACAAACATATGGCAGCTCCAACTTAAACAGCATGCAATCAAAAAAAGATGATAGCTGTTGTAGTTGAAGTTGAAAAAAATGGAATTTGTTAGTTAATTAAAAGTATGCAATACATTTTGAAGAGTAAATATAAATACAGATATACAACTGTACAAAATACCATAAAATAAAAGGTTTGAACAGACAAATGGCAATTAAAAATACTATCTACCATTTTATTAAATCCTGATCTTAACATTAGCTGAATGTGTAGTATAATTTGTCTAGCTCTAACTTCTAAAAACATTTACTAGTCATATAAAACTCACAGGCAATAGGTTTTAGATATGAGTCCTTAGTCAAAAATATCCACTGCACTAAGTGAACTTTAAACAACTTAATTTCAAAAATTAGAATAGTCCCAGTACTTGCAAGAGTATCCTTGAGCAAATTATTATCCGTTGTTCTTCAGTCAGCACTGTCTCTTATGTTAAGCTCCTCTTATTCAGTTCTCAATTAATGTTAATATATTTTATTTTCTTTAGGATTCACATTTTAAATGTAAGCATCATGTTTCCAACATCATATAGCTCTGTGGGAAGCATTAGTCAAATCACAATAACAAATGCATGCCAGTAACAATGTCAGTTTCCAAGTCTTGCTGAACCTAAATTTAAAAAATAATGCTGATTTTATACTTTGATGCAATATATGTTCCATTTTATGAATGCTGGCCTTACAAGTGATACTGTGGGTTTGGATATGAACATACTGGGATACGGCCTAAAGGCATGAATCTATTAACTTTGTCTACTTGTTTTTTTTTTTTTTTGTTTTGTTTTGTTTTTGTTTGTTTTGTATTTATTTTTTTTCTCATTTTACCACAGTGCTGTTTTATTTAACTTTTTTGTCATGAATTATAAAAGTTTTAGGCTAGGTTAAAGAGAAAACATTGCATTCCACTTTGTAAACATAGGGACTATTAGCTGTTTTTTTAAATTGTGGAAGGAGTAGAAAAACGTGTGTGAGTGTGTGTGTTTATGTATGCGTGTGAGTGTGTGTGTGTGTGTGTGTGTGTGTGTGTGTGTGTGTGTGTGTGTGTGTGTGTGTGTGTGTGTCTGTGTGTGTGTGTTTAAACTACATACATACATACCAATAAATATTTCATGCATGTGCAATAATGCCCTTATAGCCTGCTAATATACAAAAACAGTTATTCCCATAAGTGCCCAGGTTGTTTTTAAAATAGCTAAACTAGTGTTTGCTTTAATATAATTTGATAGTCTATTCTATGCATCAATTACTCTCTCAGAGCATCAATATGTACACCTCTCATTCCTATATAATCTTCTTCATAGGTTGTCCAATAATTTTCTATTACATTTTGATAACACCAAACATTCTCAGAGGTAGTTGTCTCTAAATTCCATAGATGCCCAAATAAGGTCTCCTCTGGAATTCATATATGACACAATGTACAAGTCTGGATATTTTAGTCTTACATATAAACTTCATATATTTCCACTGTACTTTTCCAAATTTACTCATGTTTGTTTTCTTATAAGGTTTCCATATTGTTATTCCATTCTCAGGTTTGGGTCTAATGTAACTAACTATGTCTCCCAAATCTCATATACTTAGTTTTTGTGTGTTTATCAGCACATTATTCTCCTGTGTCCAAATTGTCAATTTAGTCAAGTTCTTTTGCAGCAATGCACATATTGTAGCACAAGTAACCAGTTTACCCATTTTCAAGTCATCTGCATACAGATTGCAGAATACCTCAGATGAAAAATATAGATCTGAATGATACAACTTAAATAGGTATGGACCCAGGGCAGAGGTCTGTGGGACACATTGAGTTTAACCTGACAGTAACCTAGAATTTTACCCATATAATTTCTGTATGATACTTGTCATGTCTTATTTGTAAGCCATGTAGTTATCTATCTTATCAATAATATATCAATATGTAGTTATTCTAATTCATTGATCAACATTTTGTGTATGACCCTATGAAATGCTGAAGTTGTCGATATAAATTACATAGCCACACAATTTTTAATATATAGCTGTTATTATATTGATATAGAACATCATGTTACAGGTGATTACAGATCTATTTCTAATTTATGCACTCTGATACATGGTTTTAAGTCCCAACCTTTCCAGTTGTGACAATAATTTATCCAAAATAACTGTTTCCATTATATTTCACAACATGAAAGTAAACTTATGGGTCTGTATGACTCTGAGTTTGTTCTACTCACCTTTCCCTTAAAGATAGAGTTAACAGGTACATGCCTCCAATCTTGAGGAATTGTCCTTTTTTAAATGACCTAGTGAATAATGGATATAATGGTACTGTAAGTTCATGCTGAAGTGTTCTCGGGTCATTATTACTAACTCAGTCTCCTCCATGTGCTTTGTTTGGATCCAGTTTGTGTAGTTCTTTATTAATATAATCTAATTTGATTTCATTATCTAAGATTACCCAGATGCTACTAGAAAAATGCATCACTCCCTTGTGCCAAACTGCTTTGTATGAGATTTTGTAAGTATATCTATAATCTGTGGTATTTGAGAATAAATTTTAGAACTGACATAGTTTATCAGTTTGTATGTCTTTACTCCTGCCACATCTTATGCATCCATAAAATGGTTTCCTATTATGCTCAATATGTTTATATAAATTTTCTTCAAATTTTTCTTTATTTTGTCCCATATCAGGTTTAATTTGTCTCTCCAACTTGTTTATTTCAGTTTTCAAAGTTATAATTCAACCTCTTTCCCAATTCGTATATGTTTTGTCTGTTACCTTAACTGAGCAACTTGCTCTTGTGGAAATATATCATCTGGATTTTGAGTACATATATCCTGATTTAATTTTTTTTTTTGCATTAAAACAAATTCTTTTTCAAAACTTGCCACATTCCTTATGCAGTTTTCCACTGAATGCATTACTCCAATTAGGTTTGCATAGTGACTGTTTTGGTGCCTCATAATCTGTTATTAATCTTCTGTGCATTGATTTAAATTTCCATGTGGCAGAATTATCTAGTAACAATACCAATAATGGTAAGCAAATCATCTAGCTTTTGACATAAGGAACACATTACTAGTGTTATCAGGTGTTATCTTTAAATATACATAGCGTTTAGTACATTGTACAAGATCCTTGTGCTTTAGCAAATCATTAATATTGTATTCATTTAAAGATCCATTTTCAACTACAAAGAATTCTAAAAGAAAAGGATATCACAGAATTCAAAGAGATTTTAAGTAGACTGAAAAATGAGAAAAATCACACAAACAATAATGCAACTAAATAATAAATTCAGTGCAATAAAGTTATCAATTTGACCAACCGTATCAGTTGCGCCAGTCACACAAAAGCTAGATTTCCTTTACATTCTTGCTTTCTCTCACAGTTGAACCTTGTTGTAACAGTAAAGATTAATAAATCACAAACCCTCACAGGATTGTTTCAAATAATCTGAGTCAATGATCATCTCCCAATTTGTATGAGTAGACATCTCACACATCCAGTTAAACAGTATATTTATAAAACAACACATAACCTTTCCAAGATGATGCTGTAATTGAATTCAATATAACTTTTCTACCTTTCCTAAATAGCTTTATACTCCTAGAAAGAAGATAATGAAATCAAATAATGCAATTTGGCTATCCAAAAAGAATAGAATGCTAATGCAGGATAGAAAAAAAGCATAGAAAGAATAGCAAAAATATAAAACAGCTCAATATCTTAAGACTTCAAAATGCTTCGCAATGGTACTAAAAAGTAAATAAATGAAGACAAAAAATATACTATAATAACTTTCAGAATAATACTAAACACAACCCTAAATAATTTTGGACATCCATTAAAGCAATCTTACAACCTGGCCAAAAATTCGACCCAAACCAAAACCCTTCTCCCAGTGACTCGCCACTCGAAACTGCAATATGGTTCAAGTCTTATTTTATAGATAGTATAGCATCTCTAACTAAGGATTCCTCAACATCTAATCCCAACCCTGACCAATAGCTACATATCACCTCATCCACTTTTACCTTCATACATGTGCTGACATCCTATATAAAACTACTCTTAAACAAACTTAAAGTATGCTCTTCTTCAGCTCATGACCTTCCAAAAGAGTACCTAAAACTATCAACCAGTAGCATTGATTTTCCTGTATCAATCCTTATAAATAGGTCAATCCAGGAATCTCCAGGAATCTCACATTCCTTGTCTCTGGAAAAAAGTCACATATTATCCCTCTGCACAAAGGACAAAATTAAACAAACATTAACTATAGCAATCTCATCTACCTTCACCTTCACCAAAATACTTGAAAAATGTATTTAAAAAAATTGCTACACTACCTCCTGTAGAAAGAACTTCTATCCCCTACAGAACATGGCTTCTGTCCTTCCCAAAGCACTAACACTGCCTTTCTAACCTATAGAAATACTGTCAATAAACCTAGAGATAACGACAAACTAGTCTCTTCTTTATTTCTAAACTTGTCTAAAGCCTTCAACACTGTTTGTCACAGCAAACTTCTGCTTCAAATGACCTCACTAGGTCTCTCTCTATCCACTCTTCTGTGGTTAAAAAGCTACTTTTCCAATAGGTATCAGTCAGTAAATTGCACTCTATGCTCTATCCTTACCTCCCAGCCACCACTGGTGTAGCAGAAGGCTCTATCCTTGGCCCCCTCCTCTTTAACATTTTCACCAAAACTCTTTATACTTCCATACAACAGGCCACCCTAATACAATACACAGATGTGTCCACTCTCATTTGCACATCTAACAATACGGTGCACCTCCAAAAAAAAAATTACTCAGAAAGCTTTAACAGCCACTGAAACATGACCTTGTAGCTCACAACTCATGCTCAACCTAAAAAAGACCAAACTACTACTTTCCCCCAAATCCCTCTCTCTTGTGGAAAAACAAAATTTAAAGTCCTCTCTCTCTTGATAATACATCCACTGAAGTCACTTCTCATAGCAAACTATTAGGGATGATAGTGGATGATAAGCTCACATTCAACCTGCATATACAAAATTGCATAAGAAAAACTCATCAAAACCTAGAGATGCTTTACATAGTCAAAAACATTCTTACTGACATAACTAAAAGCACAGTCATCACTACTTATCTCCACTCCACCTTTCTTTATGGTGTTCCCATCCTTAGTAACCTCCAGTCTTCACAAAAATTAAAACTTGAACAATGCTACAACACAATTGTTAAATTTGCAGGACAGACCCCTTTCAGAGCCCACCACTTTATTGCACTGAAAAGCCTAATTTGGTTAGAACTGCCACATCAACTAACATATACACAGCTTCTTACCATCTATAAAATTATTCAGCATCAATCTGCCTGTCCAGCACTAAAAAACATTCTACACAACTATGTTCTCAGTTGGTCTTTGCGATCCATTGACCAAAAACTTCTGTCTGTATACAAACCTATTAAATCTGCTGGGTATTTTCTACACTTGTACAAGGCTGCTAAGGCCTGCAACTCCTTACTTGTACCCATCAGGTCAATATCCTCCCTCCCATCTTTCAAAACACTTTGAAAGACTTCCTGTCTAAATTCTGGTTCCGTTCTTCCTCAAAACCAGGATGATCTATATCCCTAAATGTGAACAAGTACCTTTTCATTCCTTATAATTCTTTACTCTTACCTTCTTCATTCATTTCCTTATGTCTATTAAACTCTCTTCCCTAACTTTCTCTCTAAATATACCATAAGCATGTTTCCCTAACTCCATATTGCAATTCCTGTTTGTATTAGACTAACTTTCCTTTAATTTTTCTACAATCTGTCTAAAATTTCTCTAAATATTAAATGATTGTCATATACCTTATATCGATTCTTAACCAGTGTTTTTATGTCTAATTTGTTGCAATTATTTAAACTGCAGATGTTTTTGTTTTATTTTTGAAGATTGTGAAATTATTGTTCTTGAAACATTTTGTAATAATTTGCAGCTTTTCTTCCAGGGCCCAGTATGACTTTCCTGGTGTTCAAATTTCAATACATGGTATTCAAACTGGAACCTTAGTTTGAGAGACAGCCTTACAGAACTATCTTCAAGTTTATAGAGCTGAGTATATTTTATGTGTTATTCTGTATTATAGAGCTAAATTGTCTGCTTGATATCTGTGTCTTACTGCTCTGCAAATATATAGAAAACAGTATATATATTTTTTTATAATTTGCACATTCCTTACATCTGTGTTGAAACTGTTTCCCCACCCCCATTTCCTGCCTTGTCTTTCAGCTGATATAATTTAGCTAGTGCTGTGTCTCCTTTTAATTAACAACCTGTATTCAAACTGGAACCTTAGTTTGAGAGACAGCCTTACAGAACTATCTTCAAGTTTATAGAGCTGAGTATATTTTCTGTGTTATTCTGTATTATAGAGCTAAATTGTCTGCTTGATATCTGTGTCTTACTGCTCTGCAAATATATAGAAAACAGTATATATATTTTTTATAATTTGCACATTCCTTACATCTGTGTTGAAACTGTTTCCCCACCCCCATCATTTCCTGCCTTGTCTTTCAGCTGATATAATTTAGCTAGTGCTGTGTCTCCTTTTAATTAACAACCTGTATTCAAACTGGAACCTTAGTTTGAGAGACAGCCTTACAGAACTATCTTCAAGTTTATAGAGCTGAGTATATTTTCTGTGTTATTCTGTATTATAGAGCTAAATTGTCTGCTTGATATCTGTGTCTTACTGCTCTGCAAATATATAGAAAACAGTATATATATTTTTTATAATTTGCACATTCCTTACATCTGTGTTGAAACTGTTTCCCCACCCCCTCATTTCCTGCCTTGTCTTTCAGCTGATATAATTTAGCTAGTGCTGTGTCTCCTTTTAATTAACAACCTGTATTCAAACTGGAACCTTAGTTTGAGAGACAGCCTTACAGAACTATCTTCAAGTTTATAGAGCTGAGTATATTTTCTGTGTTATTCTGTATTATAGAGCTAAATTGTCTGCTTGATATCTGTGTCTTACTGCTCTGCAAATATATAGAAAACAGTATATATATTTTTTATAATTTGCACATTCCTTACATCTGTGTTGAAACTGTTTCCCCACCCCCTCATTTCCTGCCTTGTCTTTCAGCTGATATAATTTAGCTAGTGCTGTGTCTCCTTTTAATTAACAACCTGTATTCAAACTGGAACCTTAGTTTGAAAGACAGCCTTACAGAACTATCTTCAAGTTTATAGAGCTGAGTATATTTTCTGTGTTATTCTGTATTATAGAGCTAAATTGTCTGCTTGATATCTGTGTCTTACTGCTCTGCAAATATATAGAAAACAATATATATATTTTTTATAATTTGCACATTCCTTACATCTGTGTTGAAACTGTTCCCCACCCCTCCCTATTCTTGGTTGTAGTTTAAATTTGGTGGCTTTTGCAGTGCCCGCCCCACTGTAGATTTGATCTAAGACACTCCCCCAGGACATCTCTTTACCGCATTCTACCTAATAAACCCTTTCTGCACTTGCTTTTAGTCCTTTTTAATTTAATTACATTTTTTTCAAACTGTGTGTGGACTAATATTGCTACATATTCAAGTGTGCCAGCTTGCACTGCATGAGAATTGTATTTACTACTGCTTTTGCTACTTTTCTAAAAAAAAAAAAAAAAAAAAAAAAAAAAAATTCTTCTGCTTTTACTGTACTTGTGTTTCTTCCTACTTTATTTTGCTTTTGCGTCATCTTAAAAGTTCTCAATTGTATTTATTACTGCTTGGTGTAACTCATTCTAAGCCTTTTAGTTTAAACACTTGGGCTTCAGACCAGTTGTTTTACATTGAGAGGGTTTGTGGTCTGCACTGTAGTGGCAGAACAGGTAGCTTACATCCTTCTAAGTTGGGAACTGCTGATTGAGGGCTCAGTGTCTGTTATTCTAAAAGTATATTAATTCTGGTTTAAGCACTTGTGCTTTCAGGCCAGTTTTTTTACATTAAGAGGGTTCGTGGTCTGCACTCTTGTGGGAGGAGAGGCTGGACTCTGCCCTTCTGAGCTGGGAATTTCTGGTTGAAGGCTTATAGTGCATGCATATCTGAATTTCTTCTTACTGAAATTGGTACACCTTGTTTGCTGTAGCATAGACTAGATCCAGGCCTGCTGAATCTAGCTTTGTTTGTATAACTTGAGCACTAATCCAGGCATTATTTAAAGTATTCAGTTGTATTTATTACTGCTTGGTAGTAACTTGGTTAAAGTGTAGCTATCATTCTAAGTCTTTTGGATTAAGCACTTGGGCTTCAGACCAGTTGTTCTACATTAGGAAGGTTTGTGGCATGCACTGTGGTGGCAGGACAGGTAGCTTTCATCCTTCTAAGTTGGGAACTGCTGATTGAGAGCTCAGTGTCTGTTATTCTTAAAGTGTATTAGCTCTGGTTTAAGCACTTGGGCTTCAGGCCAGTTATTTTACATTAAGAAGGTTCGTGGTCTGCACTCTTGTGGGAGGAGAGGCTGGACTCTGCCCTTCTGAGCTGGGAATTTCTGGTTAAAGGTTTATAGTGCCTGAATATTTGAACTGTATCTTATCGAAATTGGTACACCTTGTTTGCTGTAGCATAGACTAGATCCAGGCCTGCTGAATCTAGCTTTGTTTGTATGCTAGTTATTTCCCTGGAATGCTAATTCCACCTAAAACGCAGCTTCTCAGTGTTTCTGTGGATCCCTAGTGATATCTGCATTGCTTACTGTACTTATTTCCTTGCTTCGCTTGAAAGAAAGTTACTGTTTGTCATTTTTGCATTTAAGTTACCTGTAACACATTGCACTTGTTACCTGGCACTTGCTCACTAAAGCAATTATAAGTCAGCACTAAAAATTAAAAGCACTACACCCTTGCTCCCCATTGGCCCTTGTTTTCAATTATAAAGGAATTCCCTATATTATTCTAGCATGTCCAAAGGTCAGTTGTCAATCTCCTCTCCAGTCCAGCTGGTGAATATGGGAATCTTGAGGCAATGTTACAACTGCCTCATGTACACAGACAACCCTCTCCTCCTCCCAACAAATTCCAACACATGTGAGAGATGCAACCATATAGCCAAACTGGAGGCTAAGCTCTCTCAACTCAGTACTGGCATAACCAGTCAGGAGGAGAAGGAAACCACACTCACTACAATTCCAGTCTCACATAGACCTACCACGACAGCAAACCAAACACATAATCACACAAAACATACTGAGGCTCTAAATAAAGATCTGCCTAAGCAGCAGATACCTCCAAAGCAGACACCCAAGCAACCGCTACCCCAAAACAAAACACGTGCAACACATATCTCACAAAGCCAGTGTGCCAAACAGTCACAGCCCTTAAGGCTAAACAACACACCTGATACACTTGTAATAGGTGACTCTATCGTCAGGCACACTGACGTCCCGCTCACCAGGCTGAACAAGGAGAAGGTCACGGTCAGCAGCCTGTCTGGCGCTAGGATCCGCCACATAACACAAGCACTCAGGTCACTCCAAGGCAAGTACAAATATGACTCAGTCATTGTCCATGCTGGTGTGAATGACCTGAGATGTACCTCCCTGGACTACATGAAAAGAGACATAGAGGAGCTCTCTGAGCATGTAGCCCAGGCTGGTATGACCCTGACCTTGAGTAGCATCTTACCCTCACCAAGAATGATGCCACAATATGAAGACAAGATGATCAATGTCAACAATTGGCTTAAGTATTGGTGTCATTCAAAGGGGATCCAATGCCTGTCAGCTTGGGATGATATGCACGACAAGCCACGATGCTTTGCTAGGGACGGCTTGCACCTGTCACCCATCGGCTTTCGGATATTGGCAAAGGCTCTTGCTACCCCCATAGTGCCTTTTTTAGGCAAGGCTCAAAAGACAAACCCACCTCCATAGGTATCACAAGGGATAAGAAACTAAGAGTAATGCTACTCAACGCCAGAAGTCTAAACCTCAAGATGCACGCACTCAAAACTCTCCTTAGCATGGAGAACATCGATATCTGTGCAGTAACAGAAACCTGGTTCAGGACTCCCGAGAGCACCCCAGCACTACCAGGTTATACCTCATACCATGCATTTTGGCCCCAAAACTTGGACCAAACCACAAAGGGGGGGGGGTAGTATCGATATTCATCAAAGATACCCACACCTCCAGGTTGGTGGCAAAGCACGAAGCATCAGAGACTATCCATGTGCAACTAACAGTGGGTAAAACTGCCTTCCAGTTTATAGCCTGCTACAGACCACCGTCCCAAACCCAGGAACCCCACTCGGCCTTCTTGAGAACACTGGAAAATATGAAGGTCACTCCGAACACCATTATATTGGGCGACTTCAACTATCCAAACATAGATTGGGAGCATTACTCTAGCTCCAACACCCTTGCCCAAAGCTTCCTAGAATTCATAAACGCAAATGCTATGGAACAACTTGTTACCACTCCCACAAGAGGGGAAAACATACTGGACCTGATCATCACCAACATGGGGACTCTATGCTCCAGACCAGAAGTGTATCCCTCACTGGTAAGATCAGACCATAAACTGATCTCACTGGATATTCACATCCCGACCCCACCCCCTGCCCAGAAAACCACAGTGAAAAACTTCTCTAAAGCAAATTTCACACTCCTCAAAACCGAGGTGGAATCCTTCAAGGCTCCCGGGCCTGTGGAAAATACCGCCCAGACTGCAGAATCCTTTATAAATGCATTCTATGAACACCTTCAGGAATGCATGGATCATGCAATCCCAAATAAAACCAAGACCCAATCCTCCAAAGGTAGATGACCTGTCTGGTGGACCCCAGCCATAAACAAACTATACAATAGAAGGAGGAAGCTACTACATGATAGAGCAAAATCCCAAAAAGGGAAGGCATCTCTGATCAGTATTAGCAAAAAACTAAGGGCACTCATAAAATCGTCAAAGGCCAGCTTCGAGAGAAAAATTGCACAGGACACTAAGGATAATCACAAGACTTTCTTTAGTTATGTTAGAAACCTGGGTGGGAATTCCCAGATATGCTCAGAATTAGTCCAAAATGACAAAAAATACACTGATCCCACAGACATTGCCAACATCCTAGCTGACAGGTTCAGCGCAAACTTCTCCCCCCCCCACCAAAAGGGCAAATATCTATCACAGCAGAGTGCTGCCCCCCTGACATCTCAGATGCTCAGGTGGGAGCCGCCCTCTCCAAAGCAAAAAACACAGCATCAATGGGACCAGACGGTGTCCCAGGCTGCGTCCTACATGAACTCCAAGAAGAGCTAAACCCAAACATAAAACTACTGTTCAATCTCAGCCTTACTACAGGATATGTACCCAAAGAGTGGCGTACAGCAACAGTGGTCCCTCTCCACAAAGGTGGTGCCTCAACGGACCCTGGAAACTATCACCCCATAAGCCTGACTAGCTTGGTCTGCAAAGCTATGGAAAGGATCATCATGGACCTCATAAACAAAGATATTGGGGACCTACAGACACTGGATCCTACCCAGTTCGGCTTTGTTAAGGGCAGATCCTGCCTCTTAAACCTGGTTGACTTCTTTGAAACAGTCACCAAGGCCATTGATGAAGGGAAGGTGGTCCACACAGCCTATCTGGACCTCGCAAAAGCCTTCGATACATTACCCCACTCGGGCATTATAGATAAGCTCACCAGCTTAAATATAAACCCCTATGTCACTAGATGGGTTGCAAACTGGCTCAAGGACAGAACCCACATGGTTAGAATTGCTGGAGCCATGTCAGACTCCAAACCAGTTACAAGTGGCATCCCACAAGGCTCAGTCCTGGGACCTCTCTTGTTTGGTATATATTTCTCGGAGGTACAGGCCAACACGGAAGGACTGTGGCTGACCAAGTTCGCAGATGACTGCAAACTGGGCCATAATCGACTCTCCAGCAGACACAAGCATCCTCCAAAAGGGCCTCATAGAAACAGACAACTGGTGCCAGAGCCATGGCCTCAAGCTAAACGCCAAAAGTGTATAGTCATCCCCTTTGGCAAAAACAAAGTGCCCACAAATTACCACATAGGTGGTAATCCAGTAAGTACAGAAGAAGTAATTAGGGACCTGGGGACCCAAGTTGATAGCAATCTCTCATTTGACAACCACGTGGCCAAAGTGGTTAGAAAAACATTTTATATAGCCCACCTAATCATGAAGGGATTCACATCTAGATTAGGGAGGTCATCGTGCCTCTTTACTCATCCCTCATCAGGCCCATAATTGAGTACAATGCCCCTTTTGGGATGTACCTTACCAAACACCTGCAGCAACTGGAAAGACCCCAAAAGTACCTCACCAAGAGGATCAAAGGGCTCAAACAGATGCCATATGCTGCCTGGTTAAAGAAACTCCAGCTCTACTCAGTGGCATACCGCCTGCTCAGAGGTGACCTGTGCCTGACGTATAAGGCCATGTCCAACCTGGAATTAAGGGACATGCTGCACCTCAAAAAATCCAAATCCCATCGAGCTACACGCTCGAGAGACTTGAACCTCAGCACTGAAATAAATAGGACATGCTGGAGGGACAGATTCATAACCCAGAGGCTCCCTTCACTCTGGAATAAAATCCCAGTCCAGGTTAGGCAGAGTCCCTCATTGACTCTCTTCAAGAGGAATCTTGATGAGTGGATGGGAGATCGTAGGTTTACCCCGCGTTTCACTTCTGTGTCACTGTTAGACAGAGGCACAGTATACTAACCTCGAAAAAGGGCATAGCAAAATTAATTTAAAATGGGTGGCGAAAGCCAAACACAGTCTGGCTAGGCTTATAAGTGCCCTAGGGCAGATAGCCTAGTATGAACCTATGAACCTATGAACCTATGACGAGAAAAGATTACTGTTTCACTACATCTGATCCCCCGCCCACTTCATCCACTGGGCTGAGATTTTATTTATACTCCTAGAGGCTGTTAGCTACCTGCCCTTTATATTAATTTAACTTAATAACCATCGCACTCTTACGTTATTTTCTCCACTAGTGGTCACTAAGACATCATATTGTGAAGGCCCACCTCTTAAAAGTACAATTAAAAGTCTATGATTTTCAAACTCATAGCCTGATGTCCACTTACTTAGAAAGAAATAGTGCCAGTATATAATATCGTCCTGCTAAGTAGTAGTACACATGCAATTTGTTTACATTTGAAGTTCTTTCCCACACAAGTTACTACAACTATTCTTGATACAGTGTGGTGATATTAATTGAGTCAAATAGTACCTAACAAAACGATGCTGACTTAAATGAAACTAACAAAAATATTCACCAGTTTTGTATTTGGTTATTTCTGTGTATTGTAAATTTCCTAATTTAGTGTCACTTTAACAAAGATAAAATAGTTTTTTAAAATAACATTTTTCTGATTTAAAATGTTTAACTTGGAAGACAACTACTGTAGAATTGGAATAGAGGCACTATACAACCCAGCTTTCAAACACTTTATAGAGATTAGTAACTACCTCAGGCAAGGTAATAAATGCCTTGATTTCAAAAGAGATGAACTCCTTAAAGACAAAACCTTTACAAATATGAGAGGTGTAAGTCTTTCCAGAAGACCGAGGCTAGACTCTGCAGCAGCCCCCCTGTGAACATAACACACATATACACACACACTCACTCATGTATGCTCGCATGTGCACCTTTCACTACTCAGTCAGGTATTGCAAAGAATTTCCCACAGAACCTTCATCTGTACCACGTTCCATAAGCCCAACAAAACCACAACTTCATTCACATCACATGTTACACAGATCTCCTTCTAATCATTGTAAAGCAAATATGCATGTCACTGTAGCTGAATCAATCCATGACAAAAAAAAATACATGGAGTTAAAATTAAATTAAACTAGTCTCAAAATTCCATAAGTAGATAGCCAGTCAACTCCCAAAATGTCCTAGTCATTGACTACTGAATGTAAAACAGACACATACCTTACTGGGCCTTGCAAAGAGCAGTGTTGTTGCCATGCCTTCACAAAGTCAAAGTAAGCAACATTTTAAGTAGGTTAAAAAAGATATTTACAATATGCTCATTGCCCATGCTGAAGTATATAATAGGCTCATGGGTAGTTACTTGACATGTAGTCCAGGACACTAATGAGGACCGTACCCAATTTCACAACTGTCCAGTGCACTGCCTAAATTAATAATTTGCTCAAAGTTCCACAGTAGACAGCTAAGGTAATAGGATCATAGGAGGTTACTAGGCTAATGGCCTGGGACCCATACAAACCTAGCCAAGAGTTTATCCCAAAAAAATAAACCTCAGTCAGCACCTGTTGCTCCTGTCAATGAGGGACAAAGGTGGAACCCCTGGGACAAATTTGTGGATTCCCATCCACTCATCAAGGTTGCGCTTGAAGAGGGTCAGCGAGGTACTCTGTTTGACATGTATGGGAAGTCTATTCCAGAGATGGGGCAGCATCTGGGAGACAAACCTGTCTCTCCAGCAGGTTTTGTTGATGTCACATATTAGATTTAGGCCTATTGAGTGGGTAATGCGTGAGGAGTTAGACTTATGGATATGGAGCATATCTAGTAGGGCAGGGTCTAATGCTGTCTTGTAGGCGAGACACAGGTCACGTCTGAGTAATCTGTATGATACCGAGTAAAGTGATAGTGATTTGAGCTTGTCCACATAGGACAGGTTTTGGAGGCCATGGATTCTCTTTGTGAGGTATTTCTGTGACCTTTCCAGTTGGTGCAGGTGTTTGGAGATGTGCATACCAAACTGGGTGTTATACTCAATTATGGGTCTAATGAGGGAGGAGTACAGAGAGGTAAAAACATTTTTTCTGGATGCAATCCCTTTACTTATGAGGTGAACCAAATAAAAGACTTTTCTGACCACTGCTGCCACATGATGGTTGAATGTGAGATTGTTGTCAACCTGAGTACCCAGGTTGCTCACCACAGGTTGTGTGCTTAGGGAGTTGACGTTGATGTGGTAATCAGTAGAGGCCGTATTTTGCTGAATCATATGAGAATACATTTTTTTGCGTTTAACTTAAGGTCATGACTTTGGCACCAGTAATGTGTAGCTGTGAGACCCTCTTGCAGTATGTTAACATCATTTGGGGAGTCAGTGGCAGCACCCAACTTACAGTCATCTGCAAACATGGTCAGCCACAGGCCCTTTGTCTTTGCCTGGACCTCTGAAAAGTAGATGCCAAACAGTAGGCATCCCAGGACAGATCCCTGGGGAACACCACTAGTGACAGGTCTGTTGTCAGAGGTGGTGGCACCTATTTTGATCTTGTTGGTCCTATCTGTGAGCCAGTTGGCCACCCATCTGACAAGATAGGGATTAACACCAAGTTGTGTTAGCTTTTTTATGATGCCCAAGTGGGGGATTGTGTCAAAAGCCTTGGCTAGGTCAAGGTAGACTGTATGTACTGACTTTTCCTCATCCAGGGCCTTTGTGGCAGTCTCAAAGAAGTCATCTAGGTTCAGTAGGCAAGATCTGCCCCTGACAAACCTGAATTGTGTGGGGTCAAGTGTTTGGAGATTGCCTATGTACTTGTTTATAAGATCCATAATAATAATACGCTCCATGGCTTTACAGATCAGACTTGTCAAGCTAATGGGGCAATAGTTTCCAGGGTCAGTAGTGGCACCACCTTTGTGCAAGGGGATGACAATGACAGTTCTCCACTCTGCTGGAATGAAGCCTTTAATTAAGCTGTGGTTGAATAGAGTGCTCAATGGCAAAGCTAGTTCTTGCTGGAGATGGTGCAGAATACAGCCTGGGATATTACCAAGTCCCATGGAAGCTGTGTTATTTGCCTTGGATAGGCCTTTAACACTTGATCTACAGATATGTGAGGTGTGGGAGAAGAATCGGGGATGTTAACTGGGCCTTCAGGGGGTGATAAGGGAGTGAAGTTTGCACTAAGCCTGTCAGCCAGCGGGTTGGCTAAGTTGGCAGGATCAATCTAAGTGGTACCATTAAGTACTAATTTGGAACAGACTTGGGCTTTGCCATGGAGGTTCCTAACATAACTGAAAAAGGACTTGTGGTTTCCATTTGTTTCAGAGGCTAGTTTCAACTCATAATTGGCTTTGGAATCTTTCACTAGTGATTTAATTTGCTTATTGAGGTGGAAGAGGAAGATGTTCCGATTTGGTATTTGTTCCTTTTTACCCTTGGACAACAATTTCTTCCTTTTGTTGTCAAGCCTGTTGATAGAGGATATCCACCAGACAGGTTTGTGTTTCCTTCAGGAGCAGGTTTTAGTTCTGTTGGGTATGGCTGAGTCCATGCAGTTGTAGAGGTACTTCTATACTGCACTGGTGTACTCTTCAGCATAGTTGTCTGCATTCTCTGAGGGGGGTGATGGTGTGAAGCTGCTGATACCCTTCCTAAGGAGGGTGTAATCAGCTTTTAAGAAGTTTTTTAGCCTTGTTATAGCTGTGAGGGGTTGGGTGGGATAGAAACTTGAGACAGACTGATGATCTGTTCTCACCAGGGAAGAACATACTATGGAAGTGGTGCAGCGGTCACCCATGTTGGTGAGAATCAGGTCCAATATGTTATCTCCCCTTGTGGGGGATGAGGCCAGCTGGTCTACTGCATTAGAACTGATGAAGTCAAGGAATTGCTGGGTGAGTGCATTAGTGCAAAAATAGTTCACCCAGTCTATGGTGGGGTAGTTGAAGTCACAAGGATCAGGGTGTTAAGGGGTACCTTGGAGTCAAGTAGGTCCAGGTAGGAGAAGTGGGTGTCCTGAGACATGGGGGGGGGGTCTATAGCTGGCTATAACTTGAATGGGTTTCTTGCCAACTGTCAGTTGCACCTGCAGTAATTCCAGTGCATCATGCTGGTAAACCAGTCTGGAGGTATGCCTGTCTTTAATGAAGATAGAGACTCCACCACCCTTAGTCTTTCTGACCTCATTTTGGGGTCAGAAAGTGTGAAATGAGGTATAGTCTGGTAAGGCAGAGGTGCTCTTCCCTGCCCTGAACAAAGTTTCTGTGACTGCACAGACATCAGCATCTTCCAGTGTGAGAAGAGCCTCCAGTGAGTGCATTTTCAGATTAAGGCTCCTAGAATTGAGCAACATGACCTTCAATTTGCTTCTTGACAGATCTTTCATGTTGGAAGATTTGTCTTTGGGACATAGCCTAAAAAAGGAACATTGGGGGAGGCAAGAGCCTTGGCTAAGATCCGGAACCCCAGGGGTGACAGGTGGAGGCCATCTCTGGCAAAGCATCGAGGCTTGTCAGCCATGTCATCCCAGGCAAACAGATACAGGATCCCCTTGGAAAGACACCAGAAACTAAGCCGATTGTTGAAGTCAGTCATTTTGTGTTGATATTGTGGCATCATTCTTGGGGAAGGCAGGATGCTGCTCAGGGCCAGGGTCATACCAGCCTGGAGCACATAGTCTGAGAGCTCAATCATGTCTCTCTTCATATAGTCCAGGGAAGTACATCTCAAGTCATTCACACCAACATGGACAATGACAGAGTCATACTTGCACCTGCTGTGGAGAGACTTAAGTGCATGCATGATGTGACGGATTCTAGTGCCTGACAAACAGCTGACCGTGACCTTCTCCTTGTTAAGCCTGGTGAGGGGGACATCAGTATATCTAACTATTGAGTCACCAATGACTAGTATGTTTGGTTTATTGTTCTGCCATATAGGCTGTGTTGGTTTACTGTTATGCCTAATGGGCTGTGTTTGTGAGACAGTGGTGTGTTGACTACTGTGTGCAATGCTATTGGCATTGTGTGTGGAATGTTTGTGAGTGTGTTTTGGGGGTCTCTGTTGTTTAGCTAAGTTTTTGTTGAGGACCTCTGCATAGGTGGGTGTGTGAGTCTGTGATGTGGGTGGTCTGGTGTTTGTGCTGGCAACCTCCTCTTTGTCAGGAGTACTGAATATGGTGTGAGAAAGCATGGATTCCAGCTTACTGATGTAGATGGATCTCTTGCAAGTAGAAGAATTATGTGCTAGAAGAAGGGGACTGTCTGTGAACATGATGCAGTTGCTACACTGTCTCAGTATGCCCATGTCAACCAGACTGGCAAGGGAAACTGATGGGAATTGTCCAGACATAGTGCTCTGAATTCTTGGTGGACTTAGGGAGAGCAGGGTTTTTCCACAAAAACCCTAAATGTAAAATAACTGGCCTGAAGCACAAGTCCTAAAACCAAAACTATCAAACACTGGACGACAGAAAGCATCTTATTAATGACTCATAGCCTTAATCCTCTATGCCAGACAAACATTCTTGTAAGCCCCTCATATCTGACCTTTTCTAATTACTGTAGTAGGACTACAACCTGCAATCTCTTGATCTGAGTTCAGGTACCTTACTCTTTAGGTTACACAGCAAATCTGAATGGAATTGCCTGACAATAGGCTAAAACCAAGTATGCTAAGATTAAGGGTCTAAAGCATTACTGACTTAACTTGTTGGGCTGCAGTTTTAGTAGATCCTTTCTTTTGGATCTACAACAAGATATTGAGGGTCTATCAGACATCATAGCAAGCTTCAAAAAACATGATCATTTAGCATTTTCCTCCCATCACTTTATATGGCACCTGCATATCAAGATAAAATGTTGGCATTCAGTCACTTGTTAAGAAAATGGTGTTAGACAAAGGATTCATCTCCTACAGCCTAGAGTGAGATATGCAGCAAAAGCAGTTTGTAGCATAAGGGATTCGCCCCTGTTTTGCTAGATTAGTATGAGTACAGAACAGACATCCATATGCCCCAATAATACTTTTTAGACTTCTTTAGAGTAAAAAAAAAAGAAAAAAATACACAAGAAAAAAAAAATCAGACAGGAAAGTTTTCCTAAATGATAAATGTTTAAAAAGGAGAAGACAAAATGGGTGATTTGACAGCATTTCTCTGGCAAAAGCATGCTGATATATGAACTGGCACTGAAATATGTTATAAAGATCCATGTTGCACATAATAACTTTTGTGTAACCCTTCTTTTTTGCTGCACATTTGATAGAATAGGTGGCAGTACTTCAATATCAGTATTTGCAAAAGAACACCTACAAGCTAAAACAAAGAAGAAAAAAACTCAAAGGTAGTAAATACTATTCTGTACCAAATATATGTCCACAACACAAAAGAAATTGTTGAATAAATTCTATTTTACAATCACAGCTCATTATTTATTTATTTATTTATTTATTTATTTTATATTTGTTCACCGGGTTTGTCCAACTGGGCTACAGATACCCATTTTCAGCGGAGGCGCGAAGAGAAAAGCTCCAACAGAAAATAAAAATTTTACATATTGAATACATATAAAAATACATTCATCAGTACCACAAATTACTGCATTACAGTGCCACGCATTACATTCATCAGTACCACACATTATTGCATTAGTGTCATACATTAAACTGTGGCAAGTGAAATACATAGAAATACATTCATCAGAGGGATACATTCATAATTACATATTATATACATAATAATGCAATAGTTACATAGCTGAAATATTTTACTAGTTATGTTTGTACAGTGATGTACCAAGAGGAGAAGATAAAGTAGTAGGTTTGTTTATTGAAGGGAAGGAAGAGAGAAGTAGAGGGTTATAGGGGAGTGTTTACAGGGGATAATTACATTGGCAAGTCCATTTTTCATGAAGGTATTTTTTGTAGCGGTTTTGAATTGATTGGGCTGTTCAAGGGATCTTATATCTAGGGGTAGGCTATTCCAGGCCTTGGAAGGGTTAAAGCTATAGACTAGGTGACCCATTTTGGTCCTTGGTTTGCAGATTATTAGTAGGCCTTGTTCAAAACTGCGGAATAATCTAGTGGGTAGGTAATGAGAGATTAGAGATGAGATAGCTGGACAGAAAGAGGGTTTGTAGAGAATGGAATGAATAATCTGACGCTGATCGTTCAGCCCAACCAGAGTGCTCATTGTAAGTCGAACATATACCAAAAATAAAAAGTCTAATCGCTGAAGGAGCAGCTGGACTTTTTTTATATTAGTATATGGTATGTAAGTATATATCTCAATTGACTGGATTTTTCACAGAATGTACAGATTTTTTCCTTTATATTTTTGGTCTGTTCCTCATAAAATTTGTGTTTTTTTTCTGACAACTCACTGAGGAGTGAAGTCACCAAATAATGGCACACATTTCATTTTTATACTTTGTATCCTTCAGACAATACACAATAAGAAAAATCTTGTCATTCTAGCAGCTTTATTTGTTTGTAAGAGTAACATTTACAATCAGTCCCTATTTTGGAGTCTTTGTCCTGCATTATTTAAGGCATTTCCACATTTTTTTCTGCTAAGAGGTTGAAAAGTATATTTGGAGGGTAGTCTTCCTTTTTTCGTTGCTTTTTTCAACAGCACTGATATACTGTGCAAGCATGGGAATGTAAGTCCCATACACATGCACAGTACATCAACAAATGAGGAAGAGTGAGGAAACAATGTGGAGGAACACTACAGCACTTTAATACAAAGATATTATGTAAGAAAAGTAATCAATTTCTTCCCTAAATAATGTCATTTTATAATAGCAATAACAGACTTGTAGGTGTGAGCATATGAGGATTTAATCACAGCTGGCTTTGTTTAATCACTCAGGCTTCATCCTCATGATCAGACCATGTCATCCGTGGGTAAATCCTCAATATATCCACACCCACTCATTCATTATAGCTTAAGAATATCAAAATCAATGAAAATATAAACATTATGTGTGGTGTGATGTCCATGCACTGGCCCAGTAATCAAGGAGCCTCAAGTCCTCACAACTACACCAGTGAGGGACATGCTCACTGGGAGGATGATAGGTACATACACAGTAAAGTACAATTTCCCTTAAGAGCACACAGAGATCACTGTCAGGCTGGGGCTGGTTTCTTCCTCTCTCTCTCCAGATCCCCAGTAAGACTCCCCACTGGCACAGCTATAGGGTTAAGATCTCAGCCGAGTGGTCAAGCCAAAACCCGCAGCACCCTCTCTGTCCAACCAGTGCCTTGAGTCCCTGCCCAAGTAGCTGACACACACACACACTTTAAGATTTGATTTATATCCAAACACACAGACACTCCTGGGGAAGGCTGGCACAGATTCACTAGCTATGCCCTCTTCTGCCCAGACTATAAGGTAATAATCACTGCCACCAACCAACCTTGCTTATCAGCTACTAAAAAGGCTCTCATCAAATGGTGCCCAATCTTACTATGTAATGTTGTTATTATCCAAATGATAAGTGTGACCAGAACCTTTTAGACTATTCAAGAGTGACTTGTACAGTATCACCAAATACATATGCAAGTACTCTAATAGCTTAAATATCTATAAATAAAGCAGCCACAATTAAAAGGTTTCAATATATTTAATAATACATAATAAAAGCAGTAGACAATACTCATTAACTCAACACAGTGACAACAGAGTTCAGAAACACTGGAAATACTTTAAAACAACATTGCAGGACAGTCTCACATAAATACAGAAAACAACTAAACATATCTTACTGTATTTCTATCTCTAAGAGAGATACTATGTTCTAAATGTCTTACTTACAGAGCCAGGCAAATACAGATGAGAAGTGATGAAGAGATGTTTACAGGTCCAGAACAAAATACAAAATGCCCTCCCTTTCTCTGAGAGATAGTTCTTAAATTAATAATACACATTACTGCTGGGTTAGCTAGATGACATCACTATTTGACACCTGCCTCTAGTTCCCAGGCTAAACAGATAACAACAGAATTTAACATGTCTCTGTTAAAAATACTTATCTCTCAGATGTACAGCTGCTAGGAAGCCACAGAGCAATACAAAAACACTTGACATGTGAAACCTAGTAATTATCTCTGTCTCAAGACAATAGAAAGAAACCCCTAGCACTAGACATCCTGTCTCTTAGCTGAGATAAACTAACTTTATAGCACATTGTAAAACTCTTTACTTATTTTCTTAGAGTTTGCAAGTTAGCTCTGTATATTCCAACTCTACCATGAAAACATACATTTGTACAGGCATATAATTTATATGCATTTCTGCTCTTTTCCACCAGGGTGCACTGTGGTTACATTTTTGAAGCTCAGCACATAACATACAGTTTATTTGTAGACAAGCCTATGGATCATATAATATTTACAATGACATAAAATTATTTACAAAATTCTAGCTAGCTGGAATGGCAGCATCTCGGTTTATCAGCATGTGGTTTAAACTGCATAGACATTTATCAGATTGTTTGGGACAAATAACAAAAAACTCAGCTAAGAGGTGGCAATCTTTTAAATGTCATACTGACAAACCTCAGAATATTTTGTTCCCTATCTGCAATTATGCTGTCTGTAACTAATATAGATCATGATACAATCAGCTTTAACTTCTGAATAAAAGTACATTGTCATAAAAAACCTCCTTATCACATCATACCAATGAAGTCTATGATGCAGTAGATCATATACTTATGAAAAGAGACTGTGATGTTATCCTTTATGACCTAACTTAATCTGCTCAGGGTCCCATTAATAAGATTTATGATATTATTGATTTCTGCATTCATGAACATATACCAACAAGACATAAATATAAAGGGAATTAAAAACAACTTTGACAGAATACCATAATTAACAAGAAATATGGGATTGGAAAGCGGCATTATTTAACTTTAAAAACATACCCTAGCTATGAAAACAAGTTTTGATTAAAGTACAGAACTATTTACTTTGCTTATCTTAACTTTTCCTGATCTATTAATGAGTTCAGCTTGTGTGAAATGCGGAAAGCAGTAATAAAGTGTCAATAGTTGCAATAGAAAACTGAAAAAGAAAAATGGTGAATGTAACATGTTCCTGCTAAATACTGAAGTGATCGCCAAACAAAGAGCATATCAAGCATGTGTGTAGAAAACAAATATGTGGAAACTTCACAGCAAGTGCAGGTGTATATCAGTGTGCTATGGACACAAAGGCAGGCATTCCTTGTTTAACTTTAGGGATGAGAACTCTTGCCATGAATAAAATTGAAAATTAATGTTTAGTTGGATCAGACAACATACCTGATAATGTCCTATAGAGAATCAAAGAAGACGTAACAATCATGTTAAACAGAATATTAGTACATGGAACATCCCTGACTGATTTAGGATGCAGAGATAATTCTATAGAGCGGCAGGAAGATGATATTTGACCCAGGCAATTTTAGGCCCAGGAAAATCTTAGAATTCTATGTAAAATCGTGAAGTGAGAGTCTATTTCTATTTTATTTATTTATTTATTTATTTAAGATTGTTAACTGGGATAGAGCACTGCTCACAATTGACCATTTTTAATCTCAACCCTAGATATACAGAAAGACAATTAAGAGCAAACAAATTAATATAGAAAATAATGCTGTACCCAATGGTAGAGATAACAATGCAGTACACAAAATAGGTTTGAGTAATATAGTACATTTTGGCTAGGAATTATATCAAAATATCAGTAGACAACTCTAGGCTCTTGATCGATAGAAGGAAGGTATGTGGATAAACAATACATTTAGAATTGGTAGGGACTAAAGTTAGGCGAAAGATTTATGTAATATTTCTAGAGATGAGGCATTGGAGTTTGCCTGTTTCATTGAGGTGTGCTTTAATCTGAGGCCAAAAAAAGTGAGAAGGAAAACGCTTTCTACAGATGGGAGGGGAGAAATTCCCAGAGCCTAGGGATGAGAAATTAGAAAATATGATTTGTGCTGTGAAGCTTCATGTTGGGAGCTTGCCAGGAGGCTATAAAGATGCTATGATTCCTGAGATTGTAGTCAGGTGGTGGCCATATGATTTTGGATGTCTGTGGTAGGAAAGTTTGCATAAAAGTTTTTATAGCTAACAGCCAAGGAAGAGTTCACTTTTCTATTTAACAATTGCCATTTTGCTTTCTGTAATATTTTACAGTGGTGTTCTTGTTTTGAGGATAGATAGATTAATCTACAGATTCTATTTTCAATTTTTTGCATGCTTCTGGAGTTCTTTTGTAAAGATGAGGCTATTAAGGGAAAGTCATATATGAGTTGTGAAAGGAGGATTCCTTTTCCTATTGCTGCTCTGGCAGTTTTGGAGAATAAGAGGGAAGTTTTGTTGGCCAAGAATAATAATGTTGATCAGAGAAGGATCTAACCAGATGTCTAGTTATTTCTAAACATTGGTATTTTCTATAACATAGTTGTTATGGTTCAAAATGTGAAGAGGTGAGTTAGTGTTTGAAAGTTTTTTCTTTGAACCAAATTGTTTGGTTTTAGTTTTGGAGGAAATGATTAAGTGTTTGTTGTTATTACTCTACCAGATAAGTGAAATGAAGTCAGTTTGAAGATCTCTTTTTAATAAATAGAGAGATTGATTTGTTTGGAGGAGAATTGTGTCATCTGCTTAAAACAGTATGGGTAGCTGTGGAAGGTCGAGAGGTAGTTTATTGATGTAGGTGGGGAATAGTAATGAGGCCAGAATAGATCATTGTGGGATACTTTTCTTGAGTGGGGAAGGAGGTGAGTGATATGATAGGATCTTGATAGTGATGTGACAACTAGAAATGAATTAGTTAAACTATGACATGGTATCTAGACTGACCTAGACCTATTTCAAGAAGGAGGTTTAATCTGGGCTGATATTGAAATATGTCTGTTTGGAGCAGTGTTCTACCCCAGTTACCAAACTGAATAAATGAGTAAATAAATAAATAAACAGAATGGCATGATTAACCAGGTTGAATGATGTGGCAGGGTATGCAAAAATAGCACTTCTGAGTTGGTCCTTATTCATTCCCATAAGGAATTCATCAGTTAGGAACCAAAGAGCTGCCATTGGGCTACATCCTACCCATAAGCCATGCTGTTTGTGAGTAAGAATGCTGCATTTGGTGTAATGAAATATATCAAAAGGTACACAGGGGACTACATCTGCAAATATGTAACAATAATGTTTTATTTAGGGAAGTCCTTGACATTGAATTGCATAACATTTTTTGAACAGGAAGTTGCACCATTTGATAGAAGACTAACAAAAGTCATTGACTCTATTTCTTAAAGGAGAATACTTGAGAAATTAAATGTACTAAATGTAAATGCATATATAAATCAATGGGTAAAGCAATGGTTAAACAAATGAGTGGTTTATTATCTGTCTTTTCCAATGGTGGTTATCAGTGGTGTAACACAGTACTCATCACTGAAATCAGTCCCTTCTGAATTATTCTTTTCAATATAAAAGTTAGAAATGGATTCTAGATAACCAAATATGCTGAGGATTGCAAACTCAGTAGCAAAATTATTTAATTAAGAGATGTTAAAGTTCTCTAAGATGGTCAACAGAAATGCATGCTTGGTGTAGTCATGATGTCCTTGCCTTTAATGACAGTAAATGTGACATCATAAAAAGGACTACATAAACAGTTTTTGCATTGTTTCCTATAGATTATTTAGAGTCTATGCCTGGAGCATATCTCTGTGAGAGTTAACATTAGATATGGGAACTTTAAACTCAAAACAGATATCTATCCATCCATTTTAAAAAGGGGGATGAGTAGATATTTTATAGGGATCACATTTATCAGCATACCTGTTAGAAAAATGTGTATTTGAATATATGAAAAATGCTAGTTTAAAAGCAAAGTAGTATATAATGCATTTTATTCTATTAATCATATAACAGAAAGGATTATTTCATGTTTAAATGTAAGTAGTTTTGAAACTGCAGTGTGGCTTGAAGCAAGCTAGCTTAGCAAGTTTTAATGTTTATGCTTTTCACAAGTGATTATCTGCTGGATCAGGAAATTAAATGTGTGAAATAATGAAATCTTCTGCTCTTTCCTGCTGGGATGATTTGGCCTTGTATATGAGTTACTGAGATAGCATGCAGCTGGTGGGAAAGTGTAACATTGAACAAAGATGTGTATTAAAAGACTGAATCTGCTATTGTGATATGAAACCTTGAAGAAGTAACTTTACAGAAAGACATTATGTCTGACCAGGTGGATAATATTGTTACCAGAGGAAAACTTTTTAAAATATACAGCATCAGCAGTTTTATGAATAGAGGACTGTAAGCTAAAGAATTCTTAATTTTATTTAACAGTTGGTCCTCCTTCTTCCCCCGGGACAGCTGCAGAGCAGATCAGAGTGGTGAATACTGCGCGCCAGGAGAGTTAACAAAAGCGGTTCTTCTTGGGTGAAAAGACCACTTTCTGATCTGCGAAGGGGCGGGATATTGGACGATTCAATACCGAAGGATCAGGTAGGAAGAATTTGCCTTTTTTCTGTCAAGATTTGTTTTGCAGATCAGGGACAAAAGGAAGTACTGTATATTTGGTCATAGATCAGGGTAACAGAATAAGGTAGGCAGTTATTCTAGATAAACTGTGAAAAGGAACTGAGAACTTGATATCACGTGATAAAAAAAGGGTTACGTAACTTTCTCTTTGCCATGGGAAATCAGTGCACTAAAACATCGTGAGATCCGCCCCTAACCGAAGACGCAAAATACATGCAATTACAATGTTCTGATAACGTTAGGTATTATACGAAATGGGTTAACAAGTATGAATTTGATGGTAAACTAGATAAAACTTCACTAGTTAAACTCCTTAAACAGCTTAAATCTGATGCGGGAGGTCAGGCAAAAAAGCAACGCCAATTAGGCATTCCTCAGGCACACAGGTGGATTGAGGCAAATGCGTAGAGAACAGAAGCTGAAAAATTCAAAACATTATTTTTAGACAAAGAGAATAACTTGGTAATAGCAACAGCTCCTCCTCCTTCCTTACCCTTTTCAGGATATAGTGGACAGGCTGGTCTGCCTCGCGTATCCCTGAAGTTTCAACAAGACCACAACCATTTGCTAGAGATCCTATTGAAACTAAGTTGAATCATATCAAATAGAAAGAAACCTACAGGATGAGAGTGAGGAAGAAATATGCCCACTTATAGAAGTTCCAAATCCTCAGGCAGGAAAGGCCCAACACTCTTAGTATATAGACCATAGACACCGGAGGATATCATCCGAAAGTTAATTTTACAAAGTTTTGGAAGATTTACAAGGCATGAGGTTGAGTTACCACTTGAATGGGGAAGAAGTAGAAAAGTAGTAAGACAAATTATAGGTCCATTTTGGCACATGATTTGTAATCCTCATAATGCAGAGCTTAAACCACTCCCACATAGTGAGAATTAGACAACAGAGTGAAAGGTCTTACAGACCGAATCTCTGAGAAATGGAAACCTAGAGCAGACTGGACTTGCATTAATCAATGCATACAAAAGGAAAATGAGACAATAGATGGGTACTATGCTATATTATTAGAATGTTTTAATAATCATAGCGGTATGTCGGTTC
This sequence comes from Protopterus annectens, assembly GCF_019279795.1. Taxonomy (NCBI): domain Eukaryota; kingdom Metazoa; phylum Chordata; order Ceratodontiformes; family Protopteridae; genus Protopterus; species Protopterus annectens. The sequence goes on from NC_056741.1 coordinate 692,172,292, forward strand.
CTGAGAACAAAAATGAACAACAATTGAAAAATGCATTTTGAAAGGTTGCATTGCACCTATTAGTAGCTTCATTGCATATGATCGAACAGGAGGCTACAAGCCTTACTTGAATACGCTAGACATGCTGAAAGACATTTTAATAGTAAAAGAAAAGAAGGCAAGTCTTCACTGCGAAGACGGAGCTGAAGTATTTGTGTTACAATCAGGTAAAAAGGGCAAGAAGAATGCTCAGGGAAACAAACAGTCTGACAAATGATCAGAAGATTTTGAAGAGAGGAAAAAGAGAGGTGAATGCTTCAAGTGCGGGAAAAAGGGACATCTAGCAAGGGATTGTAAGCAAAACAAAAAGGTAATTTCAGAAGATAAGGGAGATGAGGACTAACTATATGATAGTGAAGATACATCATGTGAAAGTCAGAAATCATCAGGAAAAGTTAATAAACAGAAAACAAATGTAAATGTGATAGAAGGAGTAGAGGAAGTGCAAGTAGATATGGAAGATGAAGAAAGTGAAATTTTGGACTTAGCATTATTGAGCTTAGAGCTCTACTTAGCAGATGAACCTGAAGTTACACTTCTGGTGGAGGAAGGGAAGTCAAATTCCTGTGTGACTCAGGCACGGACTTTGATACACCCCTCCAAGTTACCAGAACATTCTGAATCATCTGATTATATACTAGTAAAACATGGAAATAGACAGCTATACAGGGAACCACTTTCCCATGATATAGCAATAACTGACCCTGTTTCAGGTATGACCCAGAGAAGTAAAATTGTTGTTTCTGCAAAGTGTCCAGTAAACCTATTGGGCAGGGACCTTATGCAGATATTTGGCATAGCAGTAGTTCCAACTGTACAAGGTATGGAGGCACAGAGACAAATGGATACCTTTGTAGTGATTCGGAGGGTGAAACCTTTTACTGGTACAGCCAGGACCTAGTCACGACTGGTCCAGGGACAGTAACTGAGGAACTGATGAACGTAGCCATCAGTAAAGCCCCCTCCCTTGACACTGATCGACAGCATTTGTTAGACTGTACTCTATACTACTGTACTACACCAGGACCTGATAGAGAGTATGAGCAAGAATTGTTCAGAAATCGTGCAATTAGACTAGTATACTTTGTACTGGGATACTGAGGGGAACAGTGTAGTTAGCTGTTCATTACCTCAAGAATTCCTTGCATTATATAGATCAAATCGATTACCACATGTCAGCTTGACAAAGAACAAAAATGTAAAATGGGCAGACTTAGGAGAAAAAGTAACAAGATGGGAGAAACAGACCGATTTAGAACTATCAGTACAAGGGATACAAAAACAAAGACTGAACTGGTTGACACAGACACATCCAGCTGTACACTTGCAATCTAGCGAGGACAGCTGATTAGCATTTTTATTAGAAGAAGAAGAAAAGGCCTTATGTGAAATTCCAACAACTCTTTGGTCAACAGGCAAGTCAGATGTAGGACTTATTCGAACAGGGGGACCAGTTACAATTGCCCCAAAGTCAGCTTTTAGACCACAGAAAAGACAATACCCTTTGAGAAAGGATGCAGAAATAGGAATTAAGCCTATAATAGCAGCATTACTCAAAGAAGGAGTACTGGTAGAATCTCCTGATTCACCATGTAATACACCCCTATTTCCTGTTAAAAAAGCAAACGGGGAATGGCGGATGGTACAAGATTTACAAGCTGTAAATAATGCAGTAATACCTAGAGCACCTACGATGCCAGACCCACATACTTTGTTAAATGATTTGGAACCACAACAGAATTATTTCTCTGTGGTAGATATCAGCAATGCTTTCTTCTCGATACCTATACATCCTAATAGTCAATATTGGTTTGCATTTACATTTCAGGGTAAAAGGTATACATATACTCGACTACCACAAGGATATTGTGAGAGCCCAACAATATTTGCACAAGAAATGGCTTGCAACCTGTCAGGGTTTACCCCACCGGGAGGTAGTCAAATTCTACTTTATGTAGATGACATCTTGCTAGCAGCCCCCACCCAGCAACAACGCAGGGAGGATACTGTAGCATTATTGAAATTTTTAGCAATACAAGGACACAAAGTAAACAAAAGTAAGTTACAACTTTGGAGAAAACAAGTTAGATACCTAGGATATGTAATATCCAATGAGGGTAGAATACTAGATGAGGAGAGAAAAACAGCAATCTTGCAAGCACCCAAACCAGCAACCAAGAATGATGTCTTTCTTGGGTACAACTAATTTCTGTCGGAGCTGGATACCAAATTATGCTTTGGAATCTGCTCCACTGACTGACTTGATATATAAGACACCAATGGCAGCACAAGATATCTTACAATGGACACCCGAAGCAGAAACGGCTTTCTGCAGGTTGAAGCAGTTGATAGCTTCTTCATTAGTTTTAGGACTTCCGAATTATCACAAACGGTTCTTTCAGACCATAGATTGCAAGCAAGGATATATGACGTCAGTATTGACGCAACAACATGGGGACAAGCAAGCCTACTATTCATCGCAGTTAGACCCAGTGGTGCGATCTTTGCCTCACTGTGTACAAGCAGTAGTTGCAGCTGCAATGGCAGTACAGGCTTTGGCCTCAGTGGTGTTATTCCACCCTCTCACATTGAGAGTGCCTCATGCAGTTGCAATAATTTTACTGCAAGAAAAAGTGGCATATCTTTCTCCTGCTAGACACCTTTCATGTATGACTATACTGCTGAGCCAACCTCATATGACAATTGAACGATGTATGACATTAAATCCATCAACATTACTTCCAACTCCTGCGGATGGCACACCACACAGCTGCCTGCAGGAAATTGAACAGTTAGCTTTGCCTAAACAAGATCTCACAGATATGCCCTTGGATAATGCCGAGGTGACATATTACGTGGACGGCTCATGCAGAAGGGGTCCTACAGGAAAGAATCTGGTGGGGTATGCAATAGTTATAGACACTGAAATTCTAGAAGCCCAATCCTTACCACATACTTATCTGCACAAACAGCAGAATTGATAGCTTTGACACGGGCATGTACTTTAGCAAAAGACAAGTGTGTAAACATATATACTGATAGTCAGTATGCTTTTTTTACAGTACATGTATTTGCACAACAATGGAAAAATAAAGGAATGATAACATCTAGTGGAAAATGTATTAATCATGCACAATTTATTTTGGAGTTATTAGAATCTATTCAGTTACCTACCAAAGTAGCTATTTGTAAATGTGTAGCTCATACAAAACAACAGGATAAGATTTGCAATGCACGAGCTGATGCAGCTGCAAAACAAGCAGCCTCAGACTCAGAAACTTTACTTTTGAATGAGGAATTACAATCCTCTGAGATTTTAGATTTAGACATGTTAAAAACAATGCAGACGCTTACTACAAAAGCAGAAAAACAAAAATGGGTAAAACGAGGTGCAATTCTTGAGAATGGACTATACATTTCCAAAGAGAGAAAACCGATATTGCCGTCTAATTTATTTAGATATACAGCTTTGTTGAGCCATGGGCAGTGCCATGTCTCAACAGGGGGGATGGTACAGTTAGTAAACCGAATATTCCAAACATAATGATTCACAAATTCCACACAAAAATTTTGTGCAGCTTGTCATACTTGTAACAAGCACCATGCACAAGGGGCATTTAAAACCAAGCAAGGAAGTTTTCCTATACCACCATATCTGTTCCATACTATTTGTATGGATTTCATAGAATTGAATAAGTGTGAAGGGAAAAAGTTTTGTTTAGTTATTGTAGACATGTTTTCCAAATGGGTAGAAGCTTTTCACACCAAAAACCCGGATGCAGCAACAGTGGCGAAAGCCCTGATAAAAGAAGTAATCCCTAGATTTGGCATTCCAGAAAGGATTTATAGTGACAACAGCACACATTTCGTGAACCAGACAATTCAGCAACTTGGGAGATTTTTTGGTATCTCCTTAAAGAACCATTGTGCCTACCACCCACAGTCAGCAGGACTGGTGGAAAGGTACAATGGTACCCTCAAAAATAAACTTAGGAAGTTAGTTGAGGAAACCCAAAAGAATTGGATACACTGTCTGCCTTTAGCACTGCTGAGTATGAGAACGGTTCCAAATGTAAAGGGTTTGACTCCCTTTGAAATAGTTTTTGGGAGAGCATATTATGTGCCTCAGTGGAAAGTTCTCATGCCTGCAGAGCAAGAGGCTGACAGTTCATTAGCTAGTTATATGAGGAAACTGTTAACAAATAAATCTGTTTTGCAGTTTAACTCTTTTTCAGATAAGGAACAGACCAGACCGGTGGAATCAGTCTTGGCCCCAGGGTCGTGGGTGTGGCTGAAAGTGACGAAAAGGAAGAATTGGGCGAGTCCAAAGTGGGAAGGACCGTACCAGGTTCTGTTGGCAACACCTACTGCAGTTAGTGGCCGAGAGGACGTCCTGGGTTCATTTGACACACTGCAAACCAGTAAAGAACTTTCAACTTGATAAAAACTTTGTGACTGATACACAACCAGACCAAGATGGCCAAAAACAAAGCGAATAGAAATTTAGATCAACCCCAGAGATGTTGCATAATCATTTTGTTGAGTATACATTTATTGACTGTAATTGTGACAATTTTCCTCTTGTTGTGGTTTATCCTACACACAACCACACAAGTGAAAGTGGGAAGGTGTGACGAAACGTCTATAGACTGGCATCCAAATTTTAACACATACCTAGCCATGAAGCGTGTATATGCAGAGACTATGAACATTTCAAACTGCTGGGTTTGTACAGCTATACCAACAGCATATGGAGGACTGATAATGTCCACTGTCCCTTTGGGGATAAATGAGACTTGGGAGAATTTACTCTTCGATACAGGAACTGTGAGATCACAGGACAAAATAGTTTTATTTTTACCTGTCACACAAAAAGGAATTGTATGTTTTTATAAAAAATGATACTCTCCAAGTGGGCTGGAGCAATTGTAATATTACCATATCTTACCGATGTTATATTAAGAATAGAAATGGCAATACTTTTTGCAATACTAATTATGACTCATATTTGAACTCATTGAAAACAACCATGAATGACATTCACAAGAATCCAGTTTTGTTTAAACAATTGTCAGTTATAGATCAGAAAATGTTTTATGCAGGGCTAATGTGTATTAGTACTAAAGTAGAAAATTGTTATTTTATTTGTGGGAAAAGGGCATATAAATGGTTACCTGAGAATTGGTCCGGCAGTTGTTTTTAGGGTTATTTGGTTCCGGCAATAAGACATACTGCAGAATTACCTTTGGGTAAGATACAAAACGTGAGAGAAGCAGCTTGAAAACCTGAAGGTCCAGTTCGAAAACCTGTGAATCCAGTTGGAAAGATCGAAGCTGGCTGGAAAGACCATAATACCGTGAAAGACAAAAGCAAATTGACTCATATGGACTTGAGTGACAGTGTTATATCTTGGGCAGGAATATTCCCAGCCTATGGAGCAGTCAAATCGATCTGGGAGCTGAGGAAGTTGTCAAAACTTCTCGAAGTAATGAGTAATGCAACTTTTTCTGCCCTAGAACTGGTGACTGATGAACTGAATGCAATGAGAACTGTTGTGCTACAAAATCGAATGGCTCTTGACTTCACCCTAGCGGCGAGAGGTGGATGACCGCTTATCAAAGAAGAATGCTGATATACCAGATAACAGGCATGAAATTAATAATCACCTAGAGGTAACTCAGCAAGTATCAGCCATGACTGAATCAGGCCCAAACCCACTGACGGACTTTTTCCAGAATCTATTTGGGGGGTGGGGTTCCATCCTAATGAATATTCTGATTGCCATTTGTGTGGGTATACTCCTAATAGGAGCATGTGTTTGCTGTGGAATTCCCTGCATGAAAAGATTAATTAAAGACTTTATTGATGTATCTGTTACTGAAACTTTGTACCAAGATATTGAGATTGAAAAATTGATCTCAGATGACATTTTTTCTGAAGTATAGATTGAATGACTCACCTAGCTGAAAATCCTAAGTGGAAGAAGTTGGGAGATGAAATGACACTATGCATACTTCAAAATAGAATAAAAAGTATTAATAGGGGGGAAAATGTAAGAAAAATGTGTATTTGAATATATGAGAAATGCTAGTTTAAAAGCAAAGTAGTATATAATGCATTTTATTCTATTAATCATATAACAGAAAGGATTAATTCATGTTTAAATGTAAGTAGTTTTGAAACTGCAGTGTGGCTTGAAGCAAGCTGATCTTCGACCCTGGCAGATGCTAGCTTAGCAAGGTTTAATGTTTATGCTTTCACAAGTGATTATCTGCTGGGTCAGGAAATTAAATGTGTGATATAATGAAATCTTCTGCTCTTTCCTGCTGGGATGATTTGGCCTTGTATATGTGTTACTGAGATAGCATGCAGCTGGTGGGAAAGTGTAACAGTGAACAAAGATGTGTATTAAAAGACTGAATCTGCTATTGTATTCGAACTGATATGAAACCTTGAAGAAGTAACTTTACAGAAAGACATTATGTCTGACCAGGTGGATAGCAAGGCCGTATTGTTACCAGAGGAAAACTTTTTTAAAATATACAGCATCAGCAGTTTTTATGAATAGAGGACTGTAAGCTAAAGTGATGTAGATGCCCTGTGACATACCACATCAGTAAGGTGGGCACAGCTTGAATGTTAAACCTATATAAAATTGTGTGCTTCCTGTTTCATGTTAGACAAAATTCTGTACTTGTACATTTTTTGCCTCCTGGTGTACACTAGCAAACTTTTGAATCTGAACCTCCTGTGTATTAAATTCTTAATTTTATTTAACAATACCTAAGAAAGTCTATGCCCTTGTACTAGAAAGGAAACTCATTCCAATAGTAATCCAGATTTTCTCCTGGCAGTGGAACAGCAGATCATGTTTTATACTTCATAAATACTGGATGAATAATATGACTGACAGTACTGTCACATGTGATGGACAGGGGGCTGCAGTGTCATGATGTATGCCACTGTTGCTATGGGCTTTAAATATGTACCCCGATACCAACTAATATTCAAGAGGAGATTGGCCTTACGAAAATACAGTAAATGCACACAGATGTTTCTGGCAATAACCAGCACCTATTAAAATCACATATTTACACCCATATAAACTTTGTACTGTACCATTACAAAACAGATGTAGAATCACTTGATCCCCAGGGTTTCATCAGAATGAGCCAATTACCTTTCAGTGCAAACTTAGCCAACAGTAGTTGAAACATGTCTAAGACTATTTTTCAGACATCATCATCATCATCAACCTCCTCTTTCCCATTTTCTACATGGGGTTAGGGGGTCATGGCACTTATCCCCATCTCTCCTACTCAATGTCACACATCTACCTTTTTTGACACTCATGCCTGACTGTCAAAGGTCTTCTCTCACCCAGTACATCCAGCTCTTTGCAGGACACCCTCATTTCCTCTTGCTTTCTTCCTGTCTGTCACAGTTCTAATTCACCAGATCGTCTTCTGCTTTCCTGCACATGTGCCCAAACTTCTGTAATCTGTTCTCATTGACCTTTTCTGCAGTTAGAGCTACTTTGGCTTCAACTCTTATGTCCTCATGTCTTCATATGTCCCAAAGTGTACATCTTACCACCCATCTCAGGCAACTCATCTCCATCACCTCTAGTTTTCTCAGCTACTCTGTCTTTGCTGCCCAGTTTTCTGCACCATACAGTAGTACTGGTTGCACCACCATTTGTAGACCTTAATTTTCAGCTTCTTTGACATTCTTTTGTCATACTCTACCCCTAATACTCTGTGCCAGTTGGCTGCAGCCCATCAGATTCTGGCTTTGAACACCTCATTCAGACTTCTCTTTTCCTCAACTACCCTTCCCAGATACATGAAGCTGTTAAAATGTTCAAATATTTTCCCTAGTATCTCAGTTTTAAACTTCTGATTTCCACCATTTTTTGCCATTACAGCTGTCTTATCTGTACTCAGTTTCATCCCGTATGCATTCAGTTTTGCATTCCATTCCCCTAACCTTTACTGAAATTCTTGCTTAGAGTCTACCTATAATGCCACATCATCTACATGCAGTAACTTTGTTAAACTGTCCCCTCTGACCTGTTTGCTAATGCAGTCCATCACCAGTATGAACAACAGAGCTCTGAAAGCTGATCCCTGATGTGCACCCACTCCCATTGGAAACCCTATTTACGACCAAACACTGTTAGTACTTGAGTAGTCGGGTCCTTGTACATAGCTTGCACTAATTCTACCAGTGCTTCTGGGATTATGAACCACCACAGGTCTGCCCCAAGCAGCTTTCTTGCGACCTTGTCATATGCTTTCTCCAAGTTTAGGAATGTCCAGTTGGACTCTTTCCTCGTTTCTAGCATCTTCTCAATTATCTGTCTCCCTGCAAACATTGGGTCACTTGTGCTGCATCTCGATCTGAATCCAAGCTGTTGATTTCTCATCTTACTTTCTACTGTTCTGTCTATTCATTTATCAATCACCTTCTCCAGAACATTCATGTAATTTGATAGGATTTTGATACCTCCGTACTGTCCACAGTTGTGAATGCCCCCTTTGTGCTTGAACAATGGCACTAGTATGCTTATTCTCCAGTCCTCTGGGATATGTCTTTCTCTGCATACTAGTTTGACTACCCTCAGGAACCATTTCTCCCCATCTCACCAACATCTTGATCATATCTGATGTGACCTCATCTGACCCTGCTGCTTTCCCTGACTTAATTTTCCTTAGTGCTGTTCTAACTTCTAGGGTGCGTTTCTCCTCTTCTTTCATCATATGCTGTGTATGGGGCAGTACAGCTTCTGTGGGTTTTCTTCATTCATAAGCTGCTGGAAATACTCCTGCCATCTGCTTTTGATGCCCTGTGGACTGATGATCCAGTTGTTGCTGGCATCCCTTATGAAGTGTGTCTGACTATCTAATTTATCTCTCTGTCTTTGCTTTGCAACCTCATACACAAAGAACACAAAATATTTCTGTGACACATTAATGCTGTTTCTCCAGTACAGAAAGTCCCCTTCCTTTTCTTTGTGGTAATACTATCTCCAGCTAGACATACTAGCATAGTAATAACATAATTACTTATTACCATTAGAATATACTAATGGGTAAATAGTTGTCTGGAGGCAATAGTTTACTCAGTGGCTCTTCAAAAGGTAAAGGCTGACAATTAGTAATATACAAAATATTCTAATGCATATCTCCTTAAGCTAATAAAAGCAAACTTACCAGCTGCAAGCATTTAAACTTAATAAAGAAACTATTTGCTTAAAATTAAATTTGGGTATTATGTTTGGAAAATCAAGTATACAAACATCTTTAAACAAGCTTAAGGAATATATTAAATGTGCTTAATGAAGTCAATGGCATAAAGAACAATTCTAACCAACAACTTATATGGGCTTGCTTCTACAAATAGCTGAAGAGATGCACTGAATTTCTATATACCTCAAACTTAGAAGTCCAGAAAATTAGCGTCATAATTCCACAGACAAATGAAATTTGGTAACAAACCAAGTTGTCCCGGGACATCTTCATGAGGGGTTAGATTGATATTAATGGGAGTTAAGTGGGTCCGGGAGGTGAAAGGGTTAAGTGGAGGCAGGGACAGTTGGGAGGAAATGAGATAAGGATGGGGAGGAGCTTAAGAGGTTTACACAAGTATAGCTGGGTAAGCAATCACATTTTGTTGTGAACTTGCTAAGGTGAGCTCATGTCCATGATGACCTATAGGTATGCCAGGAGAGAAGGTAGGCCTCACCTTAATCATGGATGGTGGGGTGGTCAGTGGCAGTCTTTTTTTTTTTTTTGTCTTTATCTCTCCTCTTCTTTCTGAATTGCAGTGGCCTGGATGGGAGCAGAGCAGTGGGGACAGTGATGGTGGTAGAATGCATGCCACTGAGCTGGCTTTTGCTGGGTTGTGGTGCCCTCTTGGCATGGGTTGATTTTAGACTTTTAGAGAAGGGTGGGCCTTCATGGGATCATTGTTATAAGGGGTTACTGGCTAATGGATATTTCTTTGCCCCCCCCCAAAAAAAAATATAAATATATATATATATATATATATATATATATATATATATATATAAAAATATACAAAAGCGAGGGGATAGACATTAGTTGTTGCGTTTGGTCAGCAGAGTTTCTTGTTTGGCCTTTGGGACCTTTGCCGCTAAGTGGTTGATGTTGAGAGTTGCTGTTTGGAGGTGTGGGATGCACTGGGTTTGGAACCTGTGTCGGTTGGTTCAGTGGTCGAGTCAGGTGCTCCTCTTAATCAAGGAAACCATATGACATCTCATTTTTGGCTTTTCTCAGTCCCACATACCTGTTGACGTGTTGCACTTAGTTGAACCTGCGAGTGGCTTTTCATGGGCTCCAAGTAAGGTTGAGTAATGTTTGCCACTGCAGCACTAATTGCCAACCGAAGAACACTGTTGCTCTTGTCCAAGGGGATATGATTCATAACATTTAAAAAAAGAGGGAGGGCTGGTCCCATACTTTGGTACAGAGTTTTGGCAAATGCTTGATGGGGGTGACAGGGGTTCTTGTCAGTGCCTCTATGTTAAGTACTTCTTTGTATGTGTGCACATAGAATTTATTGTTTTTCCTTTCTTTGCAGATTGTTGAATTGCAGAAGGCATCATGTAGTGGCCTGAAAAGTGGAGTTGAAAGGTGATGCTTTTTGATAGGAAGGATGTTCTTGCCACTGGAATGGGGCGCAATGAGTGTATGAGTAATCATCTTATTAAGGCATGTTAGAGCACTGTGTTCAAGTAGTGTGGGAGCTGAGCATTGCGTTGGTATGGGGGGCAACTAAGGAAGAGGTAGGTGGGGGCTAGGGCAACCCTGTTGGGGACAGTTTATGGAGAGTACGGGGATCCCAATGGAGGAGTAGAGTCACAGCATTCACAGGAGCACAGGAACTTATTAGGCTAAAGCCTTATGGCTCTTGCAAGCCAGTGGAGTTCAACCCTTGCTGTTGGGGGAAGGGCCAATGACATGTTTGACAGGATGCCGGACTTTGTTGCTAATGGGTGCTATCTTTGGGGTGATAAATTTGTCCCTTGAGTAGATAGTGGTAATGTCACATACCAGGTTAAGGTTCATATGTTCATAGGTTGATAGGTAGGTACTAGGCTATCGGCCCTGGGGCCTATACAAGCCCAGCCAAAAAGGTACCCTGGCTTTTGCCACCCAAGAAAATAATTTTCCTGTGCCACTGACGGTATGTCAATGTGGGTTTATGATGGGATTCCAAGGTGCTTTACAGATAATGGGTACACATTTCACTTGTGGTTTGGGTGAATTTGGTAAGTAGGGTTTTAGGAAGCATTGTAGGTAGGTGGCCGTGTTGGGGTAATTTTAGAAACTGGAGAGCAAGAAGGTTAAAGGAAGCTTGGTTGCAGGATATGGCTGCTGTAGGTCAGGTCTTAATTCCTTGCTAGAGGTATAGGTAACATAAGGGAAGAGAACCTTCGAGGGGAAAGGCCAGGGACAAGCAATGGTTAAGGATGGTTAGTAATTTGAGTGTCCTAGTTAGGATGGTTGCTAGGAAGAAGAGCAGGGGGGGGTTGAGGTTCTGAGTGGGGTAGCTTGGGGTTGTAGTCTGGATTGTCATTTGGTAATGAGTGAATTGGGGGTATTTATGTTTGGGCACGTAGAGTACTTCATTGCTGGGCATAGCCGAATTTTCAGGAACAAGGTCAAGGGGTGCTGGTTTTCTGTCACTTAGTGTTAGGTCATTAAAGTTTGGCAGTTAGACTATCCTCTACAGTAATTGGGTTACTGCACATCCAGAACTGGGTAGTTTGGTGGGATAAGGTGATGTGCTACAGTTGACAGGGTCCTGGGTTGAGACTTGATACCAGGTTTTCCTTGACTGGTGTTTTTTCAAAAATTCAAAGGGGTTATAGTCTGTTTTTTTTGTTGTGGCTATAGGTTGTCATTTCAGGTTGAGTGGAGCCATGATTAGTGCTGAAGGTGGTCTAAAAAAAGGGTATGTAATCTGTGGGAGTGGATGTTCGGTGGTACAGTGGGGTCATGGGTGCTTGCCCTCCTCTCCCTTCTCTGTCTGTTTCTGGATCTTCTGAAAAGAAAAAAGGCAGTGAGCAAAAAGAGGAGCTGGGGAAAAGAAGCTGAGAAGAAGAGAGATGCTGAGGTAGTGGGTGGGAATTCAATGAAATGAATGATGAAAATGGATGGGAAGCATTGCTAAGACAAAGAGAAGAGAGTAAGATGGACCTACTGGGCAGGGTGGGCAGGGTGGGTGTAGTGGTTAACACTGTTAAAGGATGGTGCTTCATAAGTAAAAAAGAAAAGAAGAGGCATGGATGATGGATACTGGGGGGGAGGTGGTAGATGCAGCTGCCTGATTTTATTGAAGGGGATCGGGACAAATGGAATCCAATCTGAATTCTGTTCAGGGGGCTTCTACCCCTTGCACCTTCCACACTCCTTTTTACATATTTTGAACAGTCTCACAAATCTAAGTATTGCATGTATAGTAATTCAGCTTTAGCTTTGCAGCTGGTCACACATCTATTGCTATGTGTCATTTCCTCCCTGTATTTGAGGAACAGATAGTTGTATCCATTTTCTTTGTTTCAGTTAGAAAAGTACTCAAAGTTGATCAAGAATGCACCAGGGGTATGATGCACACCCCCTCTGCTATATTTATGAACTTGATAGACAGAAAATCAAGAGCAAGCCAAGGTCAGAAATGTATCCGGAGTGAGTTACATTTTTGTTGTTTGCAAATTATGTTTTCTTGTTACGCCCAAGTAAAGTAAAGTTGTATAACTTGAACTTAACATAACAGCAACTGTTCAGATGATCACTGCTGCAGTAATCATAGCTATATTGGTTATACTGTGCCAAGGATAAAACAGCCAGCCAGGTTCCAGAGCTTCAGGGCACCTTCCACACACAAATTGTCAAACAGTCAAGCTGAGCAGACTATAAGACAAGTTTGGGCATAAAGCTCTTCAGAACTTTCCTGCCAGCAGAGAGATGGAGGCTGAGCCCTGAAAGAACAAGAATAGGAATAACAAAAAATAAATGTCCAAGCTCTGGTATAAAATAACACACCAAAATATAAGAGGCCTGGAGGGAGGGAATGGCTACTGCAGCAGTGATCATTCAAACATCTACTGTTATTAAGTTCAGCTTACACAACTGTGCGATGTTCTTCATGTTAACCACTGCTGCAGTAGCCTTAGCTTTATGGGTAGATTACCATAGATAACTATATTTGGGAGGTGAAAGGAGAAGTGTCCAGGTGACCCTGGAGAATGGTCTAAGCAAAGCATGATCAAGACCTAAAGAAGGAATCCATCTTATAGTGTTTAGTAAAAGGATGTACAGAGGACCAAGTAGCAGCTTCTAGAATGCTTCCAGAATACAGACCTTTTCAAAAAGCCATAGAAAAAGCCAACATTTTTCCTAGAGTCTGCTGTCATACTGCCTGGAATAGAGTCGCCATGGTGAGTATAATAAAAGGTAGACAACCTTTTGGAAATAGTCTGTTTTGACACGGGTTGTCCCCGTCTTACCTTTACAAGAAATGAATCATTGCTCCAAAGATCTGAAAGATTTACTTCTGTCAAGACAGTACCTGCATTGTCTGTAAACATCCAAGCTATGGACTATTCTTCTCCCTCATTACTACGTTCAGGAAAGAAAATGAGGAGATGGATAGTTTGGCTTAAAGTGACCTTGGATACCACTTTGGACATAAAAGAAGGTTTAGTTCTTAAAGAAACTCTGCCCTTGTGGGAAATGAGGTAGGGCGGACTTTTCATAAGGGCTTGCAACTCAAATACTTCTCTTGCAGAGGTCAGAGCATTTAGCAAAATTGTTTTCCATGTTAACTTCAAGTCAGACAGATTAGCTGGTTTAAATGGAGCAACTGTTAATTTCTCTAACACAAAATTAAGATCCCAAGGAGGGACCACCTGTTTACTTTGTGGCCTCTAATGAAAAACCCAACTGCCTTGAAAAAGGAGGCTCCATGGGCAGACATGCTGAAATTGCCGATAAATGAACCTTGATAGAGTAATAAGAAAAGCCATAGAATAGTAACTCACACAAACATTGTAAAACAACACAACAACTAGCCCTGAATGGGTGCTGGTTATGTTGTTGGCACTAACTAGAAAACCTTTTCCATTTGCTAATAATTTGCTAGTAGTAGGCTTTCTGCATGCCCTCAGAAAACAGGTGCCTAGAAGGAATTAAGACCCTATCATCCAGGCAGTCATTTGAAGATGATTGATGTTAGGGTGTAAAAACACCCCTGTTCTTGTGTGAGTAGATCCATTCTGTGAGGAAACATGTGGTAATGGCCCCTGACCATTTCCAAAAGAAGGAAGAATGACAGTTACCTGGGCCAGAAGAGAGTAACCACAATGATCTTGGAGGATTCCTTCTGAGTCTACAGTCATACTCTGGGTATAAGTAGAAAGGGTGAAAAGGTATACAGAAACATTCCTGTCCAAAGAAAAGAAATGTTATGTCTCTTCCAGGCCTTCTTGCTCAGAGTCCTGGAACAGAATTTTGCCTGTTGACTGCTCAGAGAGGAGGCAAAGAGCTCTACTTGAGGAACTCCCCACAGATGGCTCAAATCTTGGAAGAACCCTGGATCTAGTTTCTATTCATGAGGGTTTGTATTGGTCTTGCTCAGCTTGTCTGCCACTCAGTTTTGCTCTGACAGAGTGGCATCCTGCCTGCAGAGTGAGATTGTGCTGAGAAGCTGTATACCAAGCTAACATGGCTAGTCTGCAAATAGGGTGTGACCTGGATCCCCCTTCCTTGTTAATGTACCACATCACTGTGATATTGTCTTTAACCACTTGAATAGGTCCTGAGAACCAAAGATGGTTCACAGAATTGACTACCTTGATCAGAGAAAACCATCTCCTTGATATTTATTTGTGTCTGTCCTTGGTGTCCCACACCTCCTGTACTTTCTATCGCTTGTGAAACTGCTCCCCAAGCAAAGTCCAAAACATTTGTGGTGACTGACTGCTTTGGAGCAGGAAGGGAGAAGAGGAGACCCACTGACAAGCCCCACTACTGAGATCTAAATAAATAAAGGGTGTTGATGCTGGGGCAAAAGATAGTTCAGATACCACAGTATCTTTCAAATGTGTTACTGAATAATCACCTTATTCATGAGAATCATAGATGCCATGAGACCCCAAATCCTGAGGCATTCCCTCGCAGTGACTGAAATCTGAGTAGAAAACCTTAGAAATAGATCTAAATAAAGATCTATTTTTCCTCTGGAAGAAAAGTTGTCTAGTTGGCATACCAGGAGCACAATCCTGTGTGAGTGAGTCAAGAAAGACTTGAATATTCTCTTGGAATCCCAGCTTGTGTAAGAGATCTGTCACCATAGAGAGAGAGAGAGATTTCTGACATTTTGAAAAAGACTCTGCAAAGACAGGCAAGTCAGCTAAATATGGAAAAATGTGGATACCCTCTAGCCTTCAATGAGTTATAACTGGAACTAAACACTTTGTAAACACTCTAGGTGCAGTGGATAGTCCAAAGGGTAAGGCAGATATCTGATAATTTGCTCCAGATATACAAAATCTTAAGAAAAACCTGAAGTCTGGATGAAAAGGAATGTGATGATAAGCATCTTTTAAGTTTAATATTACCAGGAAACATGAAAGAGGAAGAAGAAGCAACAGATTGTGAAGTTACATCATTTTGAATTTGGGCACTATCGCAAACTGGTTTAGGAAAGAAAGACCCAGAACTGATCTTCAAGCATTTTCTTTCTTTGGGACTAGTAACATCTTTGAACAAAACTCTTTCTCCACCTGGGAAAGAGGAAGTGGTTCTGTTACTACTTGGGATGGCAAGTGATGAAGAACAGATGGAAACAGAAGATTATGATCTGCAAGATGATGAATGACCCCCTGGAAAGGAAGAATTTCCTCCCACTGCCATCTATAACACTGATGAATGATTTTCAGAACCCAGTGCTGCCAAAGAGAAAAATGGAGATTCAGACTTTCTGGAGAAAAAAAGGGCCAGTGTAGGAGGGTGGTCGCAACATCTCTTGAATACTCAGTCAGACTTGTTGGACTGCCTTTGCTTTTGGAAGGATTCACATTTCTTTTTGGAACACCCTTGCCAGTTCTTCTTAAACATCTGTTTTATCTGAATTCTGTTGAGACTGTTTATTTTGTTTTTTCCTTTTCTTTTTTTGCCAAAACTGGACAAGGAGAAAGAAAATCCATTGGACAATTTGAAAAGGAGGGCTGAAAAATGTTAGAGATTCCCTGGATTAGCTTGTCCATTACACCACACTTTTGATCACCTCTGAACCAGAAGGGCCAAACACTATATGTTATATCCAAGGCAGAATTTAAAATTTCATTTTTTACATAATTTTGGGAGATTCTGAGAATGCAGCCAGGCAAATGTCGTTAAAACAATACCAGTTGCCATAGCCCGGGAAGATGTATCAGTAGATTTTTCTTCACAAGAAGAAACTGTAGATAAAACATTCCTCATATTTTCACAATTGTTAGAATAAACTTTAACATACAAGCCTGACAATTTAAAATTCTGAAATTCAAATTTGCAGAAGTATACACCATTCTTTCCATACCTATCAATAATTTTCCCATCCTTAGTAGAAAGAGTCAGATTGGAATTAACTTAGTGCTTAGCAGCAGAGGAGCCAACTAAGACTATAGCTGCTGGGTCAGGTTTGGCAATTGTGTAAAGAAATTTAAAAAACTGAAGAACTTTATATATCCTATCTGCCTTTTTACAGATAGCTGGCTGAATATCAGGAAAACTGCAAGCAGTAAGACACATGTCCTCTAAAGCAGACAGGACAGGAAGAACTGGTGTAGGTTTTGAAAAATCCTTTAGTAACAATTCATAGTAATTTCTGAGAGACTGAGAAACCTCAGTGTTCAGCTATTGAATACACTAGGACATTCTAGCTGTAGTCTCAGAGAAAGAAAAAGCTCCATTGGGAGACTCAGAAAGTGAGTTCTCCTCTGAGTCTGAATCAGAAATCTGTGACCAAAACCCTAAATCTGTCCCTGCACCTTCCTGTTCATATTCAGAATCTTGAATTTCTTCAGGAAAGGAAGCATCCCTCTTTGCTTTAGCAGAAACTACTCTACAAAAGGGATCAATAGCCTAAATCAAACCATTAGACAGTCCCAGTAAACTACTACTATCCAAAAACAAAAATTGAGGAAGAGTAAAAAGATGTTTGGTTTTCAGTTTGTTTTGACTGGGAAAATGGGGCCAGCCATGTTACTAATGGCAGTGGCTGCCATTAGTAACATGGCAGTCTTCCAAAGACCTCTGAATTTAAAAGGTATGCCAAATGTCACCATACACACCCTGTCTAACATAGGGTATAAAGGTGACATTTTGCCAGGCCAAGACATTTGACACAATATCCCACTCGAGCATTGTTGACAAACTCAAAAGGTTAGGTACAAACTCGTATGTCACCTGGTGGATAGCCAACTGGATCACAGACAGGACCCAGGAAGTTCAAATTCAGGAGTTCACCTCTACAAAGAGGCCAGTCACAAGTAGAGTCCCGCAGGGATCAGTCTTTGGACCGCTCCTTTTTGGCATTTACTTCTCTAAAGACAAGGCCAATTTCAGTGGTCTCTGGCTGATTAAATTTGCAGGTGATTGCAAATTAGGAGCTGTCATTGAATCCCCCACTAATACAAATGTTCTCCAGGAGGGGCTGACACAGACAACTCATTTCAGAGCCATGGACTAAAACTAAATGCCAAGAAATGCATAATAGTATCCTTCGAGAAGTCATCCACCCTGGTAACTATCATATTGACAACACACCCCTTAGAGATGACCCAGTAGTCAGGGACAGATAGTAATGTAGTCTTTGACCATTGCGTGGCTACAGTAGTGAGGAAATCATTCTATGTTGCACAACTTATAAACAAGTCAAAGGAAGTCATTGTTCCACTGTATTTGGCATTCATCAAACTGATCATTGAGTATAATGCCCCCTTTGGTCTGTACATAACCAGCATATCCAACAAATGTTACGTCCACAGAGGTTCTTAACTAAAAGAATACAGGGCATAAGTAAAATGTCCTATGCAGACTGCCTCAAGGCTCTATTCTTGTATTCTGTCTCCTACAAGCTTTTGAGTGGAGATTTATGCCTGACATACAGGGCATTGTCAGACCCCACTCTGATGGACCTCCCACATATCTGCAAAACAAACAGCACCAAAATTGCCCATTCTAAAGAATTAAACCTTGCTTGTGATATAAATATGACCTGCTGGAGAGACAGGTATGTATCCCAGAGATTACCCTGTCTCTGGAACAGGCTCCCCATCTACATGAAGCAGAGTTCCCTAACCCAATTGAAATGAACCTGGACAATTGGATGGGAAACAGGAAATTCATCCCTGTTTGGACCCTTTGCCTGTAATGAACACAGGCAACCTGTAAATGGTTCATCTCCCAGGCCCTAGCTTGTAAATGTTTCATCTCTCAAACCCCTGTTTATAGTTATCAAGGGTATCAGAACTTGTCAGAGATTTGTAAGGAATGACTAGGCTTAAAAAGGCCCTTGTGGTCATTAGCCTATTAAACACCTATGACCTATTAACCTTTGAGGCAAAATCAGGGATAACATATGAAATCATGAACAGTTGAACAGTATGGTAAGTGGCTTTTCCCAATATGTTCTTCATCACAATTTGTCAAAACATAATGGACTTTTACTGCTCACCCTCCCTCCACAGACCAATTTTTGTGAGACTATGTTTTTACTTTTTCCCATTGTTGTGCTACCATAAGCATATATTTTGGGGAGGGAGTTAGGGACAAACAAATGCTTTTTTGTGTCTTTATCCTCATTAATAATTTGTACTTCCTGTATTTAAAATGACTGATGAAACATAGCTCATCACACAACAATTTAGACTAACAAAGATAAAGCATCAGTCTATGGCCCCACTCACACCTTTAGTCATTAGCTTTGACCATTGAATGGTATGATGAGATGAAGGTTACAAAAGGCAGAAATGATGTTCCTCCACAAAAGAGCTGAGTTCACTTGCAGGACACAATGAGAAGCACACCACTCTGAAATTATATCAGCCACTGTGCCTGTGAGTTTATGGGACTCTGTTAAAATAGTTTGGCACCTAGGGAGGAATCTGCCCCAAGGGCAGTTCTAATGTGAGATGCATTAAATCTGACTTAATAGGAAGAGGTCCAGAGTGGACCAATGACTCTTTTGTGTGATTATATCTCTATGCTTGCATAGTAATGTGTGAAGATTCCATAGAATGACATGGAGAATATTCCTGGGGACACAGAAGTCTGATCTGTTCTGCATAGCTTGTTGTCACTGTGACCCTCACTAACATAAACTGTTTAGGAAATAGATGGATGGATGGATGGATGGATGGATGGATGGATGGATGGATGGATGGATGGATAGATGGATGAGTTAGAAATATTTATGGAGTGTCGGTATTTCATAAGCTTAATAAATGACCCTATTAGTGATTCAACCCATAGCTCCTTTGTTCATCTTTTGTTTCCTCTTTTTCATAAATACTACTTTCCCATGATCAATACAGAAATCTATACATTGTTGTATACAATACACCTGGCCTATATTTGGAATGAGCACTTAGTACCCCTACCTAACTTCACCAAGCTCTTCCAGTAGCATATTGAGTAAATAACTGGTTTAAACAGAGAAAGTAAAGGACACACATCAGAAACAATTTAAGCTCTTTGCAAATCATGCTTAGATAAGCTATATTTTCAACAAATGAAAAGTGCTGCCCAGGAATGAAAATACAGAAATAGTCATTATATGAGTATATGGGCTTGTGATCTGACCATCTCTTTCATTCTCTGGGCATATTCACAAACCTTAGAAACTTCTCATTGCAGCTTACAGCATTTCCCACTTCCTCTATGCTGAAGCTAGACAAAATGTCCATCCTCCATTTAAAGGTTATGCTGTTCTCCATTCTCATTATAGTTTCCATTAGAAACACTGTGCTTGTTCAGCTGCACTTATATCTGAGTACATGAGTGTCACAACAGGAACACTGAAGTACCCTTACAGCAGCTATGGCTGTTTTATCTCTGAGGTTTGAGTTGTGCTATTTCCATGTCTTGTTTTGGTTCTGAGGAGCTGATGAAGGCTTACATCTGATTTTAACTCATTGAACTGTAGGTAAGCTTTGTTTATTTGACTTTAAGCAACAGAATGTTACAGAGAGGAAGTGGAAACAGTTCTTCATTGCTGCGGTGTTTTCCCTTTCTACAGGGTTGTACGTCTATAAAGCTAATACATTTGTTAAAGGGAAGTGCTAGGAGAATCCCCATCCTAGGACAGCAGGTGGATGAACCCTGTTCAAGATGTGCATTTATGGTAAATCATTTTCAGTTTCTAAGTGCAGTGGAATGCAAGGTCTGTGTTTGCAAAGTGCAATTTTGGATTCTTTCCTAGTGAGCATTGACTAAGGGTGCTACTGAATACTATATGAAGGTTTATTTCACTCTCACTCTGTAATGACTTTCACTGTGAGGGTAGGATATCTACCAGTCATATCCCTCAAATGTCCAGATTTTCATAGAATATCCAGATTTTTGCTTTATATTTTTGTTCACTTCTCATAAGATTTGTGATTTTCTGGCAAATCACTGAGGATTGAAGTCACTAAATAATGACACACATTTGTGCTTCATAGTTTATGTTGTTCAAAAATTCCACACTAATACAAAACCTGTTTTTCCTAGCAACTTTCTAAGTTAAGAGCAACATTTAAAATCTTCCCCTGTTTTTGGGCCTTTGTCTTGATTTCTTACTCTAACAGGTTGAGAGGTATGCTATCTGTCCATGAAAGAGTCACCATCTTTATGTATTTCCTATGCCAAAGGTAGCTCAGTTTGTGTCACTGCCATTGTCTTAATGGTGTGACTGGAAGATTAGATTGGAAGCTATGAAATTTTATTGGCAGACATTATTAAATGCTGCCAAATTCCCAGGATTGCAAGATTTTGTGTCTATTAATAGCATTTTGATTTTAAAATTTCCTAATTTGTAAATAATTAGTTTTTTTAATTCTATGTGTGATGAATTGTAGCTGAAAAGTTTTTTTTTTTATATATGTGATATTATTTTGAGATGATTTTGGTCGTTTTCTGATGCATTAATTAAGTGATTAAATGATACCCGAGTCATATGATTTTTAGGTCACGTGTTTAGCAAGGAAAGTTATATAAAGTGTAAAAATGAAGTTTGTTATTGTTCTGATGAAGTTCCCTTACAGGATTGAAAGCAATTAATCTTTGTTTCTATTCCTTGTGCAGTCTATCTATGCATTGTTTTTCATTTAATTGACTTTTTGTCACTTTGCTTTATTTGGTGTGATTATGAGTTATTATTTTATAGCATGGATAATTATTCAAAGGAATTATTTGACAGTCACGAGCAGACCAAGGAAAATATAGCCAACCAACTGCCAACATCAGCTGAAGCAGGCAAACTGACGATGTTGATATAGTTACCTACTCAGCTAACAAAAAAGATCAGCAAGAAAAGAACACTGTCAGGGTAAGGTATCACCTCCCAAAAAAAGCACAAATCCAAAATCAGAAGAGGATGATACTCCACAACAAATGAAGCAAAACCAGATGGATGAAAAGACAAGTTCTTTATTCGAATAAGTAAGCGCTTTCATGTTGCTTGGAACGCTTCATCAGACTTCAACAAACCATAAAATTTAAATCAACTTATATATAAGTAAAGCACCAATGAAAAACAAATTAGCAAGTCACATGCAAATTACAAAAATACATCATTTCCTTTCCATAAAATTATATAAATATATCATAAAAATCTCATATTAATAAATGAATAGTAGAAGTAAAATGTTAAAACATACTAAAACATATATTAAATAGTGAAACATATTACTAATGTTTAATGTTTCAAAGGTTTATCTAATAAGAATGGTCTCAATGAAAATTTATCATTGAGACCATGACCTTTATTCGCAGATAGCTTAATTATCCATTTTGCCTCAGCTTTTTCTGTCTTATTGCCAATATTACCAAGTCTTTCAGTCTCTATTAACTGTCCTATTACTAAAAATCTAAAGGCATGTGTGGTGTCATTTTGTAGTACATGCTTGGCTAGGGCATTCCCTTCATTCTCTCTATGTATAGCATATAAATGCTCTCGTATCCTTTCTCTTAAGGTTCTATTAGTCTTTCCTATATAGAAACAATAACATTTTATGCAGGATGCTAAATAAATCACATTTCTTGACTTACAATCAACGTATTCATTAAACTCATATTTAACACCAGTATCTGGATGTATAAAAACATTGGATTTCATTATATATATATACACTGGTTGCAAGAATGACATGCAAATGTACCCTTTCTCTCAGAGGAGATCTTATTTTTAGGCACTCTCTCATAACAAAGCATACTTTTTAAAGATTTAGTATTCTTATAGCTAAAGGATGGTTTTTTACCCACTAAGTCTTTTATACCATCATCTAACTGTAAAATGTTCCAATGTCTCTTAATAATGTTGACAATAGATGTATTATTGTTAGTAAAGTACTCACTGTCTACATTATCACCTAGTGCAGTGGAAACATCACTGCCAGTGCTGGTGACTTCCATGGTTATTTATTTATTTATTTATTTATTTATTTATTTATTTTATATTTGTTGACCAGGAATATCTGACTGAGCCAGAGCCCTTTTTCAGCAAAGTCCTGGGGAGAAAAGCTCCATAATACAATAAAAATAAGCTAAACTTTATACAAACTGGTATAAAAGACTAAACACTAACTATTTTAACATAAACAAAGCTAAAGTTAAGTTATACATTCAAGTTTGAATACGAAAAAACTTAAATATGGTAATTCTAGACTAGGCACAAACTGTTTGGACATTAAAATGTCAAAAGAAAAGCGACAACAGAGAGTAAGGCAATTGTTTAAAGAACTTAAAAATTGGAGAGAAGGAGAGGAGCGAGGAGGAGTATAGATAGTAGGAAGGAGGACAAAGAAAGAAGTGGGATAAAGGAAAGTGTAGAGATGAATAGAAGGCAGGAAGGAGTAGGAGAAGGGAGGAAGCAGATGTAGGTAGATAAGAAGACAGTAGTAGATGGTGGAAGGAAGTATGTTAGCTGAATGGTTGTAGTCAGGGAGGATGAGAGCAATGGCAGATCCATTGCTGTTTGTAATGTTCTTTTATGGCCAACTTAAATTGTGTAGGATTCTTCAGATTTCTGATTTCAAGAGGGAGCTTGCTCCATGCTATAGAAGGGTAGTAGCTGTATATGTTTTGACCTGATTTAGATTTGGGTTTATAAATATCTAATAGATCAAGGATGAACTCCTGAGATTTCCAGTTGGAGAGTAGTTAGACATTAGAGAAGACAAGGCAGAACAGTAGGCTGGCTGATACAAAATTGAGTGCATAGTTTGGAGCTGTGTGAGCTGAAGTAGGTGGGGTAGTTCTAGACAGTTTAAGTCTTTCAGGGATAGACAGTGGTGGGATTTGTAGGTTTGTTGAGCTGCAAATCTTGCAATATTGTGGTATGTTCCCTTAAGCTTTGATAATAGAGAAGAGTTTAGATTGGTAAGGATTTGGAAGCAATATGTTAAGCATGGTAGAAGGTAAGCGTGTGTAAATCTGATTCTAGCTTCATGGTAGACAACCTTTTTGTTTCTATATAGGAGTCCTAGTTTCTGATGAGTTTTTTGATGCAATTAATAACACCTAGGAGTTTTGTACTTGATTCTACTAGAATAGGGGCATTGTTTAGAGACATTATAGAAAAGGAAGTTTTGATAAGGCTGGCTGTTTTTGGGAGAAAGAGTTGCAGTTTTTTTTTGGGGGGTTAAGGATGAGCTGATTGTTGGAGAGCCATGTCTCAACAAAATTGAAGGAAGATTGGGTGGCAGCTAGGAGTTCAGACGGGGATTTAGCTATAGTTATGACTGTGGAATAATCAGCGTATTGGACAATGGAGGAATGCAGACAAGAGGAATGAAGTAAGTTGGTAAAGATATTAAAAAGTAGTGGTCTGAGAATGAATCCTTGGGGAACACCTATTTTTACTGGAAGAGGAGAAGATAGTGCAGAGTACCATCTGACAGATTGAAGTCTGTCAGTGCGGTAGCTAGAGAACCATGATACAGTGTCAGTAGAGAAATTTAGTTCAGTTAGGTTCTTAAGTAGCAGAGAGTGTGATACAGTATTGAAGGCCTTTGAGAGATCAAGGAATAGACAGAAGATACTTTTGTGATCATCTTTGGCTAAAGAGATAGTGTTAAGAAAGGAGAGAAGGGCAGTAGTAGTGCTATGTGTAGGTCAGAATCCATGCTGTGTAGGAGTGAGTAGCTTTTCATGTAAGGGGTGTTGAATAACCTGTGTGTGTATGCATTTCTCTAAGATTTTAGAAAGAGAGGACAGAATAGCAATAGGTCTGAAATTTGAGATTTCAGTAGAGTTACCTCCTTTATGAATGGGTAGGGTATAGAATTGTATCCAGATAGATGGGACTTGAGACTCAGATATAGAACAATTAATAATGATAGATATAGGCAGAGCAAGAAAGTGAGCAGCAATCTGAAACAAGTATGATGGGATGTTGTCAGCAGATACAGAGCATGGTTTTAGCCTAGAGAGCAGAGTTTTTATGTAGGAGGTGGGCACAAGTTTGAGGAAGAAAGTCTTAGGAGAGTTTGCAGTAGAGGAAGTTTCATGGCAGTTTGGAGGGGTAGTACTAGAGTGGTTGGGATTAAACAGTTTAGCTATAGATTCTATGAAGTAGGTGTTGAAGGTGTTGGCTGTTTCATCTGGTGATATTTCGGGACATGGGTTAGGTGAGATAGGATTACCAGGATGTAATATTTGGTTTATTGCATTCCAATATTTTTTAGGGTCAGCTTTTAGAGTGGTAGAAGGGTTGTGGTAGAAATTCTTTTTGTCTTTATTGATGAGTTGTTTAACCTGATTTATTTGTTTTTTATATCTTTGCAGGTGGACTGGGTCTTTATATTGTAACCATGTTTTCCAGGCTCTTTCTCTAGCTTTCATAAGGATACGAGTAGTTTTGGATAGCCAGGGGGATATATTTGTTTTTACCCTTATTTTTCTAGTTGGTGCTATAGAGTTTACGATAGCAAGGAAAATTTTGATGAAAAGTTGGCGGCTTCATCAAGTGGGAGCTGGGTAAGGAAGTTCCAGTTTACTTGGATATAAGGGTTTTAAATATTTCAGGGTTAAAGTTAGAGAGATTGCGACAGGAAATGTATCTATGTGGCTTAGGGAGGCGGCTAGTATATCTAAGAACTGCTATGGGTGAGTGGTCACTCAGGGAATCAGGAAGTGTTTGTGGTTTGTGATATTTTGTGGAATTAGAGATGAGTATCCAATCAATAAGGGTACTGGGAGAGTGAGTGTTATTCTAAAGGGTTGGTTGAGAGATGAGCTGGGTAAAACCATATAGGTTCATGTGATGAGAGGGGATAGGGTTGTTAAGGGTTAACCAATTAATATTGATGTCCCCAAGAATGATAGTTCCATTTTGAATGTTTTGAGAGAAATAGGAGAGAATGCTTTCCAGCAGGGGGATATTATCACCTGGTGGAATGTAAATTGCTGCTATGGTAATAGCAGTATAGTTGTTGGGTGGAAGGTTGACTGTTAGTTTCAGATGGGGAGAAGGATGGGATGGATAGTGGAGGATGGGTGATGGTGAGGTAGTTGGAATAGATAATAGCAACTCCACCACCCTTTTTCATTTTTTATGATCTAGGCATATTTATTGTATCCAGGAGGAAGAAAATCGCTGTCAAGGTTGTGAGGTTTTAGCTAAGTTTATAATGTCTGTGGTGTGATTAGATATCCATGCATGGAATTAACCGACTTTATTAAGGATGCCTCTGGTGTTAATTGAGTAGAAAGAGATTTGTTTTTTTTTTTTTTTTTTTGTGGAAAAGTCTCCAGGGTTTGAAAAGGTATTTGAAAGTAAGCTAGTGTTGGAGGATGGTCCAGGGTTTGGGTGTATGTCTCCAGATATGAGTAGTCTAGTTGGGTAGTCTAGGATTTTTACTGTAGGTGGACAGTATCTAATATATTTTATTTTGTTTTTAGAAGTTAGTAAGTGAGAGGGTGAGATTTTTATTATTATTATGGGTATTTGTGAGCAGGATAGAGGCAGAGATCATATTAGGCTGCTGTGGGTAGGAGAAGTCATTTGTGTGTGGGTAGGTAGGGACTTTATGAAAGGGGGGTAAAGGAGTGGGTTGTAATGGTAAGTAGGAGGAATAAGGAAAGCAGCTGGAGGATAGAGAGGATTTAGATGTGCATAGTAGAAGAGTAAGTGTATATATAGGTGGAATTGGGGGTGAAAGCAGGTAAAAACGTAATCAGTTTGTGATATAGAAGTATAGAGTGGTGTCAGGTAGGTTGTTAGTAGTAGCTTGGAAGGCGAGACATGGTTAATTCAGATTTATGAAGTCGAGCAACTCACAGCCATGATGGTCGAAAAGAGCCAAAAGTTCACGGTGGTAAGGTGAATGTCGAACAATCCCATTCGGGAACTTCCACATGTATAAACCTTTGGGTATTTACTGCAATTTAACACACTCATGAAAATAAAAGTTTTCTTGTTGTATTTTTTTGTAATCCAACAACTTGTTTTTATATTCTGAAAGAAGCCCGTCCAAGTTAGAAACTTCACCCTGCTGCTCATGCACGGTTGGTACATCACCCTTAAGCCACCGATCAAGTAAATCTGTAGATGTGATCGTGGAGTTGTTGGTACCAACCATATTGTTGTCAGTATGTGCACTACAAGGTAGTAGCCTTGAAGCAGAAACATCCTCTATAGGAGGCACACTATCCTGTAAAACACAAAGAATATTCGCAAATTCATGTTCCATTAATAAATCACCTTGACGGCTATTGCCGTTACCCCCAGGTATCTTCGGCAATAACTGCTGAACCAAAACAGCTAAATTTGTTACCGAGTCTTTGAGCTTCTGAAATTCCTCCACAGAAATCGTGGTATTCCCCTCAGCTATAGTAATTAAAAAAAAAACTTGAAACCACGAAGCACAACACCAACCAAGAAAAATTGGAATTAAAACCAAAGGAAGGATATGAACAATTACATGAGGAACAACAGGAAATGCATAGGATGACTGTTGATATTTCAGGTACTATTATTGATATATAATAGCTAAAGATTTGCAACTTTAGCCAGGTTTTGATTGATAATAATTTTGTTACTTTCAATTAAGCAAACCAAGGCACCTAGAAGGCTAGTGTACAAAAAAGTCACTCCACGTCATGCAAATAGCCCAGTTTATTCCAATACACAAATGCAGAAAAAATATTAATGCTTAACTAAGTCACTGCGTTTTTGTCCCTACCACACAGGACTTCATCAGATAATACCAAACCAGAAGAGTTAGCTGTATTTAAAGCCATCACAGTTGGTTTAATGACTTAATTAAATGCAAATTAATTAATCAACTACAACATTTGCTAGAACATACATTGTGTGCCAAAAAAATTCATGCAGAAAAAAAAGTTTATAAAATCAGTATGAAGTATTAGAACCATAATCATAACTAATTAAATATAAAATGTAACATGTATAAAGTGTGTGTATACACAAAATCTCATAAAACCTTTTAAAAAGTTATTAAAAAAATGTTTAAAAAACAACATAACCCCCCCACACATAATAAATTCAAAGTTTGGCAGATTGGAGATTAAGCACTGGAGCCAATGAAATGTGCTCATTAAGACCTGGAAGCTTGTTTGCTTCCAATTTTAACTGCCAGAACAACTCTCAGAATTCTATTCTTGTTTGCCAAGGATCTCCCATAGGGTCAATGTCTACTTTTTCTAACACATAGAAACCGTTGTTTTCATCATATTTCCTTATATCACTGAGATGTTTGTAAATACACCTTTAAAATCTCATAGTGGTCTTTTCAATATAGAAAGCACCACATTCTTTGCAAACAGCTATATAAATCACCCTATAGTGTCACAGTTTCAATAGGCATTAGTCCTACATTCTAGGTTTCTCTGTTTTAGAAAAACTAAATCCCCCTGTATGATGTGTGAACATTGGGAGCAAGAGCCACACTTAAAAAAAATTAGAAATTTTGAACAATGATGACAGACACACTAGAGTATCGAGAAATGAAATTAATGTGGGGTACAGCAAGATTGATTTCATGTTAAATGAAATGTTGGAGGAAGGGCTGATTGGTCAGGAGACACATGCTTACTTGACCACAGATAAACCTAAAATACCATCTATTTTTGGGATTCCTAAGGTCCATAAGGACAATGAAAACCCACATTTCAGACTGAATGTTGTGGCTACGGGGTCCAAAACATACCCCCTAGCTAAATTTTTGGACCTGAAGTTAAAAAGTGTGTGGACTGAAAAGGTGGGGATCCTCAAGGACTCTTGGAATTTCCTAATGAGTGTCACAGACAATCTGTACCAAGATGAATTAATTTTGTCACTTTGGACACACAGGACGTATTCAATGTTAAACACCCCACAAACTAGGGTTAGATTGGTTTGAATAGGTCCTGTGTAGTGGGGGGTGGGGGTTGACGAGGATGCACTAATGGTCATTTTCGACCTGATGGAGATGGTGCTGAAATACAACTTTCTTTTTTTTGAAGGTGAAGTCTTCAACCAGTCTAGTGGGGTAGCCATGGGGGCATGTTGTGCCCCCATGTATGTGAATTTGGTTCTATCCACTTGGGAGGAAAGGTTTGTGTTTCACTCGGACTATGTCCAACATTGGAACTATTACAGATGTTATTTGGATGACATCTCTATTTTTTGGACTGGGACTGAGGACTTACTTTATGAGTTTTTTGATTATCTAAATGCTACCGCTGAATTTCTAAGGTTCACCCATAACATTTCGAGTGAGAAATTAGAGTATCTGGATGTGTTATTGGAAAAATTCCTGAGGCAAGAAAATGTAAGTCTAATGTGCTCAGGAAAAGCACATTCTCTAACTCCTGTTTACTTTTTACTAGTGCCCACCCTTTCAAACAGAAAAGGGGGATTTTGAAGGATCAATTAATTAGGAGTTGTAGAATGACCACCTTGGACAGTGATTATGTGACAAAGAGCTTAAGGGGAAAAGACCTGTTTTTAGAGAGGAAATACCCAATTGAGCTGATAGAAGAAATTATGGATGAGGTCCAGCAGGAAAGAAGAGGAAGTTTTCCACCCATATTGGGTGTCCCTGAACACATTAGTGCTGACAGAGACCCACACACTAATACAGAGATTAATTGGAGTAGTAATTTGGTTCTGAACTTTAACAGAGATGCACCCACAATTAAGAACATTATCACCAGTAATTGGAACAGGTTCGGGAACTATTCAGATTTAGATAAATTATTT
The DNA here is from genome assembly GCF_019279795.1 of Protopterus annectens. Taxonomy (NCBI): domain Eukaryota; kingdom Metazoa; phylum Chordata; order Ceratodontiformes; family Protopteridae; genus Protopterus; species Protopterus annectens. The sequence continues at coordinate 692,201,812 of NC_056741.1, forward strand.
AAGGACCCCCCCTTAGAATCACCTACAGGAAAGGTAGAAACATTAAGGAGATGATGGAGGGCCGTAAAAAGAAATCTAAGAGACAAAGGCAGGGAACTTTTAAGTGTGTCTCTTGCTCCCAATATTCACACATTATACAGGGGGGATTTAGTTTTTCTAAAAGAGAGAAACCTAGAACTTAGGACTAAGGCCTATTCAAACTGTGACACCATAGGGGTGATTTATATCATTATTTGCAAAGAATGCGGTGCTTTCTATATTGGAAAGACCACTAGGAAGTTTAAAAGGTGTATTTACAAACATCTCAATGATATAAGGAAACATGACAAAAACAATGCCCTGTATAAACACAGTTTAATTTGTAGTATGGCATATTTTGGTTTCTATGTGTTAGAAAAAGTAGATGTTGACCCTATGGGAGGTCATTGAGAAACAAGAATAGAATTCCAAGAGCTGTTCTGCAGTTAAATTTGGAAGTGAACAAGCTTCCAGGCCTTAATGAGCAAATTTCTTTGGCTCCAGTGCTTAAGCTCCAATTTGCCAAACTTTGAATTTATTATGTGGGGGGGGGTGTTATGTTTTTTCTTTTAAACAGTTTTAAAAAAACTTTTTAAAAGGTTTTATGAGGTTTTGTGTGTTCACACACTTTATACATGTTACATTTTTATATTTAATTAGTTATGACTATGGTTCTAATACTTTACACTGATTTTATAAAATGTTTTTTTCTGCATTAATTTTTTTGGCACACAATGTAGGGACTAGCAAATGTTGTAGTTGATTGATTAATTTGCATTTAATTAAGTCATTAAACCAACTGTCATGGATTTAAATAGAGCTAACTCTTCTGGTTTGGTATTATCTGATGAAGTCCTGTGTGGTAGGGACAAAAACGTGGTGACTTAGTTAAGTGTTAACATTTTTTCTGCATTTATGTATTTGAATAAACTGGGCTACTTGCATGACGTGGATTGATTTTTGTACACTAGCCTTCCAGGTGCCTTGGTCTGCTTAGTTGGAAGTTTGGTACATTTTTGCAAGACACCTTTTTCTTCCTTGTGCTGTTTTTATTAATTTTGTTACTTTGTTTTTAAAAGGTTATAACTTTGTTCCACCAGGGAAGTTGGATTTTGTGGATGTGATTACTGAATTGAAGGTACACACCAGGAAATTAAACCTGCATGTCTTGTATTTGAGAGGTGCTGATATGATTGAGCAGAGTATTTTAAAAGCAAGTGGTGCATTCAACACACCTTTTGTACCTCCTATTTTAATTTATGAACAAGTTTGTGAACCAGACATTGGAACTATTTTGTTTATACAAAGAGGTAAAAGATTTTACAATTTAACATGTGGAAAAGAAATTACTACTGTTATCTGGTGATATAACTATTAGGATTATGAAACCTGCTGGGGGTGATGTAATGAGCAGTTTTGATTACTCTGTTAAAATGGTTCACATTTAAAATGACTGTTCTTATTTTATGAAAAGGTTCTTATTTTATATCTACTTTTAGAAATTAAATTAATATTGCTTTTAACTGAATTGATTATTGGTTGATGGATTTACATGTGGAATATCAATTGCCTGAGGATTTGTTTTCTTATCTTAGTGTTAAGAACCCAGTGATCTCATCAATTTTTGGAATACTAAAAATGCATAAGGGCAAATTTGACCCACCCTTAGACATATAGCAGTCTCTGACAGTTCAAAGATTAAACCTTTAGCTGAGTTTTTAGATCATAAACTGAAGATTTTTTAATGATAAGCCACACATTTCAAGAAACCCTTGATTTTTTTTTGGGCTGAACTGGCCTGTAGTGATTACAGTCATGATTTTATTATAGCTACTATAAATGTGAAATAGCTGTTTTTAGCAATTTCCCATGAATAGTGTATGGCATGTTTTTATAAGACATTAACCACTGTTAAAGATTTGTAACATACTGTCATTATAATTTTGAGGGAATGCATGGGCATGATGCTGAAAAATAATATTGTGTTTTTTGAAGGTGAATGCCATCAGCAAGTGAAAGGAGAAACTACAGGAGCCTCTTCAGCACCAGTTTTTGCTAATGTAGTAATGTGGTGGTAGGAGACTAAACATGTATTTGAAAGTGATTCCTGGGTCAAGGTGGCCTGATATTTTAAATACATTGATGGCATTTTTTTATTATGGTCTGGGACCAAGGAATAATGTGATTTAATTTTTAAACATATTAATAATTCTGTAGATGTTTTTTAATTTACTACTGAAACAAATATCTATGTTATTAATTTTTTTGTTTTTCAAATTTTTAAAAATAGATGTATGTACATATTTTAATCTAACATATATAGGAAAGAAACGTTTTCAAATACTTACTTGTACTTTGCTAGCAGTCATCCACAGTGGTTAAAAGTAGGTTTGGTGAAGGAGCAGACAGTAAAATTATTAAATATAATCTCACAGGATGGTCATCTTGAAATAGAAAGCAAGAAATTACAGGGTATATTTCAAGGAAAGAGGATACCCTGACCAATTGTTAAGTGATGTGATGAATGAGGTTAAAAATAGAAGAACTGATTTTGTTCCTCTGTTAAAATGCTACTAAAAGGCCTTTCTTGAAGAAGGTAGTCAGCAGGGTGGTGTCAATTATTATAAAACAATGGTTCTTCCATTTGGAGAACATACAAAAGATATTATGGAGTCCATGTTCAGAAACTGGGTAACCATTTTTGGTTTAACAGATTTAATTAACAAGATAATGAACCTGCATTTGTATATAAATGAAGACAAAACATTAAATCAAATATCACAACATTAGAATAAAAAAACTCTTCTAACTCTTCCACAGTATCTAGGGAAATGAGTAGATGTAGAAGATGCTCTCGATGCAGATTTATTTTAGGTAGTGTTACTGTCACTATTTCTTCTTTTCCAAGGGTACTGACACATGAAGGAAGATGTGATTGCAGTACCACTGGTGTGTTTATTAGCTACCTGTTTAATCTGTACCAGTTTTTTGTAGATAAAATGGAATGAGTTTTGACAGTGAGAATATATGAACATATTTATGCTATTAAAAAAGGTTATACCACTAATGCATTATGCAGGTATTCACAGCAATATAAGCATTTTAAGAAAAATGTGTGTTTTTTATAATATAAAATATCCTACAGTTTGAAAATGAGGTGACTGGAAGACTAGATTGGAAGCTAGGGAATTTTATTAGCAGACATTTATTTTATTTTTATTTTTTTTATTTTACATTTGTTAACTGTCTGACTGAGCTAAAAAGGCCCTTTTTTAGCAGAGGCCTGGGGAGAAAAGCTCCACATAGAATAATTACAGATACATTTAGTTATTTAGACATGTGGTATGCAGCACATCAACAGTTACAGTGGAGAGAAAAAACAAAAAAAATATTAATTTAAAAATAAGGGTAATTAATAGATTTGTGGTGTACAGCTGACATTTGGAAGACAGGTAGAATACATACATAGTACACAGGTACAGTACATACATTGTAGATTAGCCAGTGTTTGTGAGTAAGACTGAAAACTATTATCAAGTACTCTAGGTTTAGTATGTGTACTTTATCCGCTTTCACTAGCCTGGGGAGCAATCATGGCACTACCAACTTTGCGTGAGATGTTGCCTGATGAGGTCTTTAAAGAAGGCTTTGGATGATGTGTTTTGAATGCTAGTGGGGATAGAGTTCCATTTTTTAGCCACTGAACTACTATATAGTGCATCTCCAAAGCTAGTGTAGTTGTTGGTGACTTCTAGTAGTAGTTAGCTTGATGATCTAAGAGGCCTTTTGGCTGAGTGATGTACTAGGTTTTTGAGGGCAGGACACTTATTGGGGAGGTAATATATTGAATGACAGAGGCAGAGCTGATTGTAGTTTAGGAGGTTGGGCAGTTCAAGCCAGTGGAGCTGTCTCAGACTTTATTAAATGCTGCCAAATTCCCATCATTAAATGGTTTTATTTATGTTAATAGCATTTTGGTTTTATAATTGGTTAACTTGTAAACCATTCTTTTAAAAAAAGCTATATGTATGATGAATTGAAAAGTTGTTTTTTATGCATGTGATATTATTTTGAGATGATTCTGATGGTTTTCTGATGTATTACTTAAATGATTAAATTATACACAAATCACATGATTTGTAGATCACATGTATAGAAAGGAAAAGTGCAAAATGAAGTTTGTTATTGTTCTGATGAAGTTCTCTGACAGTTTCAAAAGCGCTTTACCTTATTAAAAATATATATTTATATTCCTTGTGCAGTTTATGCATGCAATGTTTTGTAAGTGTTTTTTTTTTCATCACTGCTTTTTTTTCTGGTTAATTAAGGCAGGGTTATTTATACTGCATGTTGTGGATAATTGCTGTTTCCTGAAAGAAACAATACTACACTTCTGTTTAAGTACATTATCCGTATACCAGTTATTAATCATTGTTAGCTCTTTCTGAAGGGTACTGATAATCTGAGGGAGTTTTTACAATTACAACCAGTCTGCAGTCATCTGCATTTTTTTTACTTATATGACCTGGTTATTTGCTTTGAGATTAGAGAGATACATTTGGAATAGCAGAGGACACAGTAGAGACTAAGGGAGTACCTCTACTAGTTAATATAGCACTATCTAAAGATGAACCTGCTATGCATACTATACAGGTTCTGTCTTTCAGGCAACTGGTTGTCCGTCTTACAGCATAATAATATATGTTTAAATAGAGTTTCCTTGCAGTTCTGGGATGAGTTATGGTATTGAATTCTTCGCCCTGATTGATATGGCTAACAACAAACAACAAAAACACCACTTACACTGCCAAGGCAAACCAAGAGACAGAAAAATAAATGTCCAGGAAGAACTCCGGCTTAACACCACAGCTGAAGTAAATGGAACCAGTGACAGCTCATAGGCGTTGAGTAAATTCAGGGAGACTTGTCGATTCGATAAAATAAAACACTTTATTCACCGACAAACAGAAGTACGGTAAGCGCTTTCAGCTATATCAACTTTCATCAGATCGCAATTATCGCAAAAAGCAAACTCATTTAAAAATGAATGAACAGCCAATCATAAAAATTACAAAAAAAGTCTTAACCAATGAAAAACTAACAAAAATGAACCAATAAAGAATTTACAGGATGTCCATAAGCCAATAAGTATGGTTCTTCACTGTTGCTTTAGCATATGCTGACATTAATTCCTTCATCCTTATACTAACCAATCATGGCCTGTTCTTCAGTATTCAAAATAAAACAACATCTATAACATTTATATTTTAATTTTTCTTGTATCTGTTATTTTATTTGCTACACATATTATATTGCCGCATATGTCACATGCCTTAAATGAGATAACTTAGTACGATATGCTTAGAATCTCTTAGTGTATAATGTGTATAGCACCTTATACTATAACATCGAATATACGATGTTGTTTTATTTTGAATACTGAAGAATAGTGTTAGTTTTGTGCTAGCAATAGCTAATTCTATAACATACCATTGTAATGGTTTTATGACACCTTGCCTTCTATTATTCACAATTCATTGAGCAGGATTGGTTGTCTTTAGTGTTATGCTTTTTTGTTAGGCTCTAACTCTTCATGATAGAAGGATCTGTCTGATAGGGACTTATTTATATAAAAGAGCTATGACTGGTTAGTATATGGATGAAGTTGTTAGTGTCAGCATATGCTAAAGCGACAGTGAAGAGCCATACTTATTGGCTTACGGACATCCTGTATAAATTCTTTATTGGTTCATTTTTGTTAGTTTTTCATTGGTTAAGAAGTTTTTTTTTTGTCATTTTTATGATTGGCTGTTCATTCATTTTTAAATGAGTTTGCTTTTTGCGATAATTGCAATCTGATGAAGACTGATATAGCTGAAAGCGCTTATCGTACTTCTGTTTGCTGGTGAATAAAGTGTTTTATTTTATTGAATCGACAAATCTCCCTGGATTTACTCAACGTCTATGAGCTGACACTGGTTCTATTTACTTCAGCTGTGGTGTTAAGCTGGAGTTCTTCCTGGAGATTGATATAGCTGTATTAATAGCATGATCGCTGTCGGCAGCTTGCATGACACTCTCAAAGTTAACAAGATTTAACAACCATGGTAACAACTTGCAGAAGCTAAATTGTTGTGGATTGAGTCTATTGAGAGTCTTGATAGCATTTATTTATTTATTTATTTAAATTTGTTGACCGGGAGTGTCCGACTGGACGTGGGTCCATTTTCAGCGGAGGCCCGGGGAGAAAAGCTCCACAGTAAAATAGACAGTAGTTACATTGGATTACATAGTGATTAACAATTTAACATAGAAATTACTTACAACATATTTACAGATGAAGAACATAGTACATCAGTAGACAACTAGAATCTTTATCTGTGAAGTATATAACAGGCATTAACAAATGTAACAATGAGAAGTTCCTGCTGTATAATAAGTACTAGGCTTATGAGCATCTGAGCTTGCTATAATCAAGGTAGTTAGTGGAGTGGAAAGAAAGGTAGTAGTTGGATGGGGTGGATGATATTAGAGTGGGAGTTGCAAGGGCATAGCCAGCATGTTTTTAGGTGCGCTTTTAATAAAGTTTTGAAGTTGGTGCATGATGGTACGGAGGTAATTGTTGGTGGGAGTGAGTTCCATAATTTGGCTATGGCGCAAGAGAATAGTGCTTCACCAGCAGAGTTATTGGCTTTAGTGATCTGCAAGTGATTTTTGTTGCTGGATCTTAGTGATCTGGTGGTGCAATAGGGTTGGAGTAGATTCTGGAGGGATGGGACATTTAGTGGATGGTTTATTAGTTTGTGGGCGAGTGAGAGTTGATACCACTGAAGGAGGTGAGGGAGTTCAAGCCAGCCCAGTTCAGCAAGTGAGAGACAGTGGTGACTATGGTAGGATGCCCCTATGGCGAATTTGGCGATTTTGTTGTAGCAGGTCTCTAGCTTGTTTAGATCACATTGCCTTAGGCTGGTATATATTGGAGAGGCATAAAGTAGGGTGGAGATAAGGTGGGAATTTGCTATTGAAATCTTTGCTGCTTTGGTGAGAAATTGCTTATTTCTGTATAACGCTCCTAGTTTTTTGTGGATCACATTGCCTTAGGCTGGTATATATTGGAGAGGCATAAAGTAGGGTGGAGATAAGGTGGGAATTTGCTATTGAAATCTTTGCTGCTTTGGTGAGAAATTGCTTATTTCTGTATAACGCTCCTAGTTTTTTGTGGACTTTTTTTATGATCATGGATATGTGAATGTCAAATTTTAGTTTATTGTCTATTTCCACTCCTAGCAATTTGGTGTGTTCAGTTGGGTATATAGTGGTGTTGTCTTTTGCTGTGATGTTAAAGTGAGAGTTGTTTTGAGTATGTTTGGTGGGTTGGAAGATGAGTAGTTTAGTTTTGTTTGGGTTGAGTATTAGTTGGGCATCGGATAACCACGTTTCAACAGAGGTAAAGGCTTCCTGTGTGACTTTTTGCAGTTTGGGTAGGGACTGGGCTGAGCAGATGATGGTCGAGTCATCTGCGTATTGGATGAGTGTGCCATGTTTGGTGCCAGAGGCTAGATTATTGGTGTAAACAGAGAAAAGTAGGGGTCCAAGGATGGATCCTTGGGGAACCCTTATGGAGACAGGTAGTTGGGGAGATATGTCATTCTGCCATACAACGGATTGTTGGCGGTCAGACAGGTAACTCTGAAACCAGTTGGTGACTGATTGTGAGAAGGATAGATTATTGAGGACAGAGATAAGTTGTTTGTGTGGGACCATGTCAAATGCTTTAGATAGGTCTAGGAAAGTAGCAGAGGAGAGATAGCCATTGTTTTTATGCTGAAGGATAGTGTTAGTAAAGGAGAGTAAGGCAGTGGTGGTGCTATGGTTTGGTCGGAAACCATGCTGAGTACTGGAAAGGAGGTTGTTAGTAAGGAGGTAGTCTGACACCTGAGAGTGTATGCATTTCTCTAGTATTTTGGAGAGTGGAGAGAGAATAGCTATGGGGCGGTAATTGGTTAGTTCTGCAGAGGGTCCGCCTTCATGCAGGGGAATTATATGTGAGACTTTCCACAATGTGGGAACGTAACTTTCTGACAGAGATCGGTTAATCAAGATGGATACTGGGTAGGCCAGACCATCAGCTGCGATATTTTGGTATTCACTTGGGAGGTTGTCTGCTGCTAATTTGGTGGGTTTAAGTTTAGTTAAGAGTTTTTTTATGTTGGAGGTAGGTACAGGAGAAAAAGAGAAGGTAGTGGGGAGATTACTAGTTGAAGGTGTGGGTTGGAGGAGAGGGGGGTTGTGTTGTTTAGCTAGTGATAGTATGGTTTGGGTGAAGTATGTGTCGAATGAGGTAGCAATATTTTCTGAGGAGTGAGGGATGTTAGGAGGAGGGGTACTGACTTTACCTGGGTGGAGGATGGAGTTTATGGAGGACCAGAATTGTTTGGGGCTGTGTTGTGAGGAGTCTAGGGCAGACTAGTAGTATTGGAATTTGTCCTGTTTCATTAGCTTTTTGACTCTATTGCGTAGTTCTAGGAATTTCTTTCTAGCTGCGGGGGTTTTGGTTTTGCGCCAGTGCTCCCAGGCTTTATCCCTGTTTTTCATTTCTGACTTAGTCATCATAATTAATGAGACTGGTTATGATGCACTGCATAGCTTTACAGATCAGACCTGTAAGGCTGATTGATCATAATTTCCAGGGTCCACAGAAGGAGCAACCTTGTGAAGGGGCATTGTCACAGTAGTGTGACAGGATCCGGCAGTATGGCTAAGTTTAGGTTAAACAGTTTAAGGAGAGATACAGCAAGGGCATGTTTGATGATATTTATTAAAAAGTCAAATATGTTGTCAGGATCTACAGATGAAGTGTTTTTGATCTTTGATAATACCTTAAGAATATGTTCCTTTATGACAATGGAGGTGTAAGAGATTCTTGTCTGAGTGGTGTTTGAATAGGGGCTTTGGGATTACGTTTGCAGTGAATTTATTGGTTTGGAACTGCTAACTCTATGCATTTGTCTAAGTGGATTACTGAGCATGATTTCAGCAGTGCCATGACCTCCTTTTTATGTCTAGTCATTTTCTGTCTAAGCCGTATCATTCAACATTATATAAATCTCTTTAGCCTTTGTTACTTACTGCTGTGCTTTGTGCCCTGGTCACAGTTGAAAAACATCCAGTCTAACAAACTATCACAAAAAACAAGGACAAAATATAGAATTACAAGCAGCAATTAGGTAATAAAGCCTGCAAACATCATTAATGAATTATGTTAGCACTAAGCTAACAATGCCCAAACTGCCTAGCAACTTTGATAAAATGTTATCTGACTCCAAAAGCACCTTACTGAAATGTAGATGGACTTCAAGTGGATTATAATCATGGTAAGTTAATAAAAGCCAATACTGTGTTAATAAATACAGTGGAGGTTCTACAGAGTTAAACATAAATAGCCAGTGTTAAGGGTAGTGGGTATAGATGAAGAGACAAATTCACTGGCTTGCTCGAGGCACTAATTTGTGAAGGTGTTATGCATGGAAGAACTTTTCAAATATGTTCATGCCAGCTAGGCCTTTAAGGTAAATTCAAGACCTTCCCTAGAGTCTGTTAATTCAGTTTGTGTGATTGTCTTATGGCTTACTGATCAAGGAGCTTACACATTGAACTAAAACAGCCAGACAGATGAGATCCCTGACCTTGATAGGGCTGAAATGCATCCTCTGCCCAGACTTATTCTTTTGAAGTAGGCAAAAAGAAAAACAATTCAACAGTGAATGAAACTGAGAGCTATGGATAATCCTGTCCTTGCTGGTGCCACTCTGTCTCTCTAAGTGGTCAGTCCAGGCAGACAGTGATATTTTCCTAAAGTGAAAGGTAAAGGACACTAGCTGTGTAACAGACTGCATGCATTCATGTACGCTAAACAGAATGTCTACACCAACTGGCTGAGAGCTGCAAGGGTCCTGTGGCCAGAAGTGTAACAGAATTTCTAAAACACCATTTTGTGTTACCTGTGACACTCGCTACTAGTTAAGCTATGTTGATCTTTCATTCAGGATTCAGATCCACCACCAATTATTCTGTCATTAATTCATCCATTTGCAGTACCTGCTTTATCCTATTCAGGGTCACAGGAGAGGTAGAGCCAGATGCTAGTACATCACAGAAAACTCACACACATACTGAGAAAGGATATAGAATAACAGCTTTTGTATTAACATGCATTTTCAGGAAGGATATGAAGTCTGAAACTCAAGATATCTGTCACTGTTTAGTGACTGGAATCTTCAATGATTTTCCAGAAAAAATCACAAATCATGTTGGATGACAGTTTATCACAGAAAATCTGCACATGCACACACACACACACACACACACACACACACACACACACACACACACACACACACACACACACACACACACACACACACACACACACACACACACACACACACACACACACACACACACACACACACACATTCATACCCCCCCCCCCACACACACACACACACACACACACACACACACACACACACGTGAGCACATATACAACCACAGACACAAGGACACACACAGATATGCAGAGAAACACACACACACACACACACACACACACTTATGGGCACAAATACACACAGTCGCACACAAACGCACATTCAGACTGTACATACACCTACATGTAACTCATAATCCTCATTTCACCTATTAGCAAATCTTTCGGTATAAGAAGGAAACAGACACCCCAGAAGGAAGCATATGGACATAGGAAAGGCATAGTTCTTAAACTGGAAAACCAAGTAGTGTGCAACACAACAAGCTAGAAAGGCATGCATTGATCTGAGGCATCATAATCTGAATACTCAAAACAAACAGACTGAAAAAGATGTAACAAAGTATTATCTTGCAGGAAGGCTGATGGCTCTCTGAAACAGCCAAGTTAAAGTAATACTGCAGTTAATGCAGTAAGAGAAGGCACAAATTAATGTGACCAGCATAAACAGACTCTCTGTGGGGTTTGGGGAAAAGAAAGAAAGAAGTTGTTGGTTCAGCAGCGCATCCAGTTTGTCCTCTACATGGAGAAACTCACAAGCAGTGTAGGCCAAATAGCTGGCATCTGCCATCACAGTCTAAATTTCTGTGAAACTGCAAACTACAATAAGCATATTGAAAATATGTGTGTGCGATCTAACAGTGCTGTTTTAATAATCTTTATAAATGTGAGATTTCACTGTCTCATCTCGATTTTAATGCCCAGCCTTTGTTACATTAGTTTTGCTAAATAACTTCTCATTAGAAATTAGTACTTACACATATTTATGCAGTCAGGCTTCTACTCTCATATAAAAACTATTGTATCTTGTCATAAAAGAGCATCTATATTCAGCTGTATGCTTTGGGTGTGGTTGTAATAAAGCATATTTATCTGTGTTGTTCTGGTTTGCGTCTCTGTAACTTCATTTGCTTAACAAACACACTTTAATGGACCAGGTGCCATGTTCCCTTTTCAAAGGCATAACAATAATGTCTGACTCTCACATATTCAGTATGAGGCAAGCTTTCAAAGGTATGCTGGATGCTAGCATATGATAAAGAATATATGCAGTTTTTATAGAGTTCTCATGTGTCTAACTGTTAAGTCACACCTTTTAGCATTCAGTCCAAATAACTGATTTCAGATATCAGTCCAAATAATTGGTTTCAGATATATTAATATCAGCAGTAAAACTCTCTTCAATTAACGTAATCCAAAAGCTGAAACAAAGTGGTTTCTATGCAATCTCAAATAATATTTTTTCAATGACTGAAAATTTCACATTGAAAAAATGGAATAATGCTACCATCACACAAGAAGAATAAATAACTGGAATATGAAGAAACTGCAATAGTACTGCTTGTACTCATCCCCTGTGGATCGTGTGCAGCCGTAGGAGTTCCCCATATGTACCATCCTGTGTAATATATATATTGCCATTGTCTGTTTAATGCTGTTCATACCAGCTAATTACCACAAGTCGACTACCATTAGTTAGCTGTGCCATTTGTCTCCTGTGGCTCACATAAAATGTAGTTCCAGAACTAGGTGTAGTACTATATACATAGACTCACCAGAACTCAGTCAAGTGCTAAGTTAATCCATTTCATGTATTAAAGCATGGGTGTGGGAAGAATGACAATTCACATCTTTGTTTTATCCCTTCAGCCAACAATGTTCCTCTGTATTGTGTTTCCTTATTTATGTATTCCTTTTTTGGCTCGGTTAGTCGAACTATGCCAGTATCCTCTTTTCAGAAGACACCTGAGGTGGTATTTATACTTCTAGGGAAATTTAACCAGTGCATTGGGGAACTTTCCTTACTCCTTTTGATAAGTTCCATAGATTGGGTCTCACACACACAGGAGTGCAGCAGTACATACCCTATGATACACTGTAGTGTCAGCAATCCATCTGCATGGTATGAGTCCACATCAAAGGCTAGTCTGCAGCCTGTTGCTCATCTGACACTGCAATAAGCCACCTAGGAGGCATAAAATGAGTATGTCTATTTTCTGTTTGAAGATTGTTCCTATTGCTTGTATTTCCTTACATTTATTTTTGTTGATTGCGAGCTACCAACTCACTCCCCAAACTACTAGATTGTCTAAATCTGAATGTGATCAGATACATCAATGTTGTGATACCAGGATTATCCACAAAAAAAGTAAACCTGTTTTAAATCCCATAGGAGGTGTATACATGAAAATACCTAGCATCAGTGAACCAAGTGGGTCTACTATAGACTTTTGTACCCCCTCACTTATTTTCTGCTTCTGAAAGCAAACCTTCCCTTTAAAAACACCCCATGAGCTCTCCTACAAAGCATTTTTTCTAAAAATATTATCAGTCTTCAAATTATCAAGATCCCCTCCAACACACATGCAATTTTTCTGTTAATTTGCTGTCTTGCACTGAATTAACTACTCACCTTCTCATTTCAAAAAGTCATAATCCTGCTGTTTACCCAGTTAAGATTATTCTTCAACTTGGGTCATTCCCTTGAGGAAATGCTCCATCACCTGCCCTGGGATGGATATTAAGCTCAATTACACATAATTATCAGGTATTTTCTTAAAGTCTGTCTGCGCAATGACAAAACAATTATTTGCATATAATCCATTGGAAACCACAGCTTAAATAGATTTGCTATTTACCTGCTAGTACTAAGAGCAATACTTTTATAACAAACAGAGGCATACTTTCCATATTTTTACCTTTTCCTAGCAACTGACTCTTCACTTCTTTTCTACCTCCTCTTTAGAATCATCCCATTTGTCTGTTTCTTCCGTTTCATGTACAATATTCTCTCCAGTTTAGCTTTCACCTTCTTTGCTCAAGAGTCAGGAGCAAAGCCAAAAATATTGAGGGGGAAAGACCCCCCAAATCAGGAATAAATTTTTAAATATTCCTCCAATTTACTTAAAATGTTAATATAATAATTCATTTTACATCAGCATGAATTTTCTTAACAATAAGAACAATAGAAATGTCTGGCATTATTGATTGTAATCCTCAGTGATTTACCAGAAAATCAACGTTTTAAAAAAGACAGAGTGAAAATATGAGGCAAATCTGAGGCATCTTGCAAAATTAGAGACAGTTGACATTTATGCTGTAAATTTTCTTCCTGTCCATTCTTTCTTTCTTTTGCAGAGATAAGTGTTCATGTCTAACCATTTGCCTCCTTACATTTGTTGGCTCCCACTTCTAAGGAAGCCATATACACTATCTTCTTTCTTTTTTCACATGTTTATTTGTGAGGTTGTTTATCTTCCCAGTAAGTGTTCATTGCCAAAAATTTGTCTTTGTCTTTTGCCATTTATCACCTTGGCTGTTACTGTAACTTTAAATGTGTATTTATATCTGTCTGTTCATATGTCTAGCTATCTATATAATATTTCATATAAGGTCATGGTTCCTCTATAAATTAAACACCACATTGTTGTTTAAATCATCTTTTTTTAACTTAGTAACAACATATATTGATTTGGTTCTTGGTCCTAAATATATATATATATATATATATATATATATATATATATATATATGTATGTATTTACCCATTCTATGAAATATTATTTCTCCTTAATGTCAAAGATGTTCTTCTGTGCTAATAGTTCCCTTTCCTTCCTAGGACAGTAAATCATATTAGGTCATAGTCACTTCATCCACTTCGATACTTTAACATCAACTCTCTACCCTTCTAACTGATGATGTCCAGAATAAGATAATTAAGATAATTCCTATTCATTGTTAGTGTATATACCCTGTGATCCTCCTGTCCTCCTTGAAACAGTTAGGTGATATCAGTCTTTAGGAAAGAAATTTGATTTTCAAAACCTCCTCTATCTTGCACTGATATAACAGTCTATCTGCTTTGGCAACAGCTGATCTTGCCATGTGACTTAAGCTAACATTATGATCATATAATGCTAGGTGGAGCCAAAATACTTCTTCTTCTTTTGGCTTTTCCCGGTTAGGGGTCACCACAGCAGATCATCTGTCCGCTCATGATTGGCAGTGGAGTTTTATGGTGTTGAGTTGCCAGCCCGGCACCCAACCTTCCACAGAAGGCACACACACACACACACACACACACACACACACACGCGCGCGCGCAAGCGCACACACACATACACACACACCTAGGGCCAATTTGGAGTGTCCAATTCACCTACTGCATGTCTTTGGGATGTGGGAGGAAACCGGAGCACTCGGAGGAAGCCCACATGATCACAGGCAGGACATGCAAACTCCGCACAGAAGGCACCCCAGCCAAGATTCGAACCGGAGAACCTCTTGCTGTGAGGTGGCAACATGCTAACTGCTGCACCTCCGTGGCCACCCAAGGTGGAGCCAAAATACTCTTTTATTATTTTGCCCATTTCTACAGGCAAGCAAGAGAGCTATAATCCATTTATGTCTCAAAATGCTAACCATACAGGTAAGTCTTTAAGCCTTTAGGTACCTATGCCACGGAAAAGAATAATTTCACTGCAATGTGACAGATCTATTCTGTAGACAGTATTTCCTTGCAAGGAAACCTAGCACACCGACCCTTAGATCAGGCTAAGACATGACTGCAACAACAACATCTGAGATACGTGTTTACATTATTAAACATCTACTAATCTACTATATTCAGTACTGTCTAACACCAAAAAATCTTTAAGCTGAGTAAAAGCATATTTAGAGGTTTTGTTACAGTTTATCAGCTCTGGCATTGTTATTCTAACCTCATTCAAATTTAACTTTAAGTGGTTGCTATGATTACAGAAAAGCATAAAACTAGCAGACCAGTAGGTAATAATAAAACAACAAATAAAATGGTAGAAAAATCATGAGAATATTTTAGAGCCATAGGTTCACAGGTTCATAAGTAGGTACTAGGCAATTTGTCTGCAGACCATTTCAAGTATAGGTAAAAAAACTATTCAAAGTTCCCTATAGACTCAAGGAGGGCAAACAAGACAGACCAGGCAGAATATGAAGCTGCCCATCTTATTATCTAGGTTTACCTTGAAGGTGGCAAGAGTGCTACTCTACTTGACATATAATGGAAGTTTGTTCCAGTGGTGAGGGATATGTTGGGATATGAATCTATAGCAGTGATGTGCTTTATTTGTCTGCTGATGAAAATTTATCTCATTTAACCACGTATTAGTTCTGTGAAGGAATAGGAGATTAAATAGGATTGGATCTTTCGTGTAACAAAAGGCTAGACAAAGATTTCCAAGGAGAAGTCTGTAAGAGAGTGAGTACAGAGAAATATCTGCCAGTCTTTCCTTACAACTAAGATTTTTGAGGCTACTGATATTTTCAGTTATAAATCTCTGAGGTCTCTAAAGTTTTATGATTATTTTTTAGATAAGTTCATACCAAAAGGCATGTTATATTCAATAATGGGTCTGATAAGATATGAGTAGAGGGGAATTAAGACTTATTTGGATCTAGTGGAGGTGCCTTTGTTAATTAGATGGGGCAGATAAAAGGCTTTCCAAACTACTGTGCAGACGTGATGATCAAATGATAAGGAATTATCAACAAGAATGCATAGACCCCTTGCAACAGTGTCTGGAGATGTGCATCTCCTATATGTTAAGTGAAACTGTTTTGTTTTCCTAAATTACAATGCTACATTTTTTTACATTTAATTTGAAGCCATTCTCCTTGTATCAATTGTTAACCGATCCATTTTAAAAGATTGAACAGCCACATTATCGAAACCCATTTTGTTGAGACTGTATCGTCGAAATCACTAATTGTCATTGAATATTATAGCTAGCCATCAGCACAGATGTCACTGTTACCCAGAGAAGGAAAAATAAATGTTTCAACAGAAAAGTGGAAACCATAAACAAATCTTTGTAGAAACAAATGTGTCATGACAACAATGAATGTAGCTACGTACACCATGAAGTTTGAAATGTAAAATGAAAATACCCATGATGATGTGTAGCAGTAACAAACTAAGACTGATAGGAAAGTAACAGTGAAATGAACAGTGATCCCAGACGTGATGTGAAAAATACACAGACTATGTACTATGGTGCAAGAGACAATAGGAAAGAAATTACGCTTTCAATAGCAGAGCTAAAGCTTTTAGAAACCTCTGCACATTGTATCCATCTCTATTAGCAAAAGCCTGTCAAAAACCCTTATGCCTTTTAACAATTTTTTTCAATTTATGAGATGGTGGGCACCCTGTGGACATTTGTAGACATAGCTATCAATTCTATTTTGTTCTCTATCAAGTACCCACTCAACACATGGAATATGAGAAATCTTCCTGCCTAGCAAACAATGTATCCTACGGGGGACATACCTCCACTGAGTTTTATGTACATGACAAGCAAAGATGATTTAGAACAGATACAGTCCAAAACTTTGTAGGGAATAAGAGTAATAATCTGTCTGTGCTAGCGGTTTCTGGTTTTGACCTTATGTGGCCAGTCTAGAACATACAAATCATAAAGTAACTAAGGATCTCTTTACTCTTGGAGAGAAATGTGACAGATAACTCCTAAAATGCTGGTAATACCTCTTCTTATTGTAAGAATGAGAGTACAACACATTTCTTCACTGCTAGATGAAAAAAAAATCTCCCTTTTCAGCATAAGTTCTGACAGTACTACATCTACACTATGACTAGTGTGAGTGTAATTGTAGTTGTTTAAAATGTATATTCTGTCTGACAATGACAACGTTGTACTGTGACTACTATGTCTTATATTTGAGCTAAATGGAAATTTCATATATTCCTGGGCTGAGACAGAAAATGGAAAAGCAGTATCAGTGCACTTATAGTTTGCTTGTTTGGATTAAAAAGATAATTGTTCTGAGAAAAATTTAGGAAATGGTGTAATACATTTTATACAACTGCTCATTGCTATTCAAACCTGAGCACTCTGATTGGACAGCCCAACCAGTGTGGCCATTGTAAATCAAGTATATACCAGTAGAAAACAATCTGGCCACTGAAGTACCATTCAGTGGCCAGCACACCTCTCAACCTGTTAGCAGAAAAAATCTGGACAAAGCTGAAAATAATTGGAGGACAAAGCCCCAAAATTAGGCATACATTTTAAATATTGCTCTTACAAACTTAGAAAGTTACTAGAAGAAAAGGTCTTGCGTTACTATGCATTTTCTGAAGGATAAGAAGACTGAAACTCGAATGCCTGTCATTAATTAGTGAATTCAATCCTTGCTGACTTACTACAAAAATCCAGAAAACAACACATTTCTTAAGAAACAGACCAAAAATATGAGGTGAAAATCTGGACATTCTGTAAAAATCTGGATAGTTCAGAGGTATTGTGGCCAGATTTTAACATATGCTGGGTGACAGGAAAGTATGATAAATATCAGGTATGTTTTGCAAAACTAAAGAAACAGAAACATACCTGACTTCCTTGTATTTCTCTGCTGTCCGTCATAAAATCCTGACTTTTTAAACATTTAAAAATAACCAGCAAAGGAGATCCCCTTTTCTCCATTGCTTCTCCTGCACTGCATTGATGTACTGTGCAAGAATGGGAGTGCAAGTCAAATTGGTATGTGCAGTTCATCAATAAACAAGGAAGAAAGCAGAAGAAAAGCAAAGTGCCTTTATACAAATACAGTATTTAAGAAAGGTAAGCAATTTCTATCTTAAAAAATGTGATTGTATTAAAGCAATAATCCACTCCTGTTTGTAGGTATATCTGGATTTACCCATGCACAGTCAAGGATTATTGCTTAAGTATATGTGAAGGGATGGCAGCCCAGGCTTGGGACAAAAATGGAGAATGTGTTTTCACTGGAGTGTAGTTTTGAATGAGGGACCTAAGGAGTAGACTTGTGCTGGGAGGGATCTACGGTAGTACAGGTGGCTTCATCATGTAGTCTGCTTGTCAGAAAAGGGAACGTATTAAGGTTACTGAGTTAGAAGACTAGGCTTGTTACAGATAGAATGGTTCTGAATTCAAAAGATAGACATTTGGCTTTATCAAGGATGAAGCAGTGATGTTTTCTTTTGTGGGCTAGGATAATAAACCTACAGATGTTATTGTAGCTGGTTTGCAGGGCTTTGATATTCTATTCTTATGCAGTGGTCATGATGGGATGACCATAATTCAGTTGTGAGAGAATGACCTGTGTACCAGTGGCAGTTCTTTGGTTAGGAGAAATGACATGAGATAGTATACTGGACTAGAATAGCAGTGTATTTACTTTGGCCTTAGTGCTCTGTATGTACTTCTGTAGGCTAAGAATGCAGTCTGGCCAGACGCTAAAGTATTTATAATGCTGCACTGTTTCTTCTGCCTCATGATTGGGTTGAGTAATGGCCCAGTAGCTGGGTACCTTGGCTGACTTTGCTGGGTATCAAACAGCATGACTTTGTTTTTCTTTGGGTTTAGAATTTGTGGGAAAGTAGGCAGTCAGACATGTTTTGTAGGTCTGTTTCCAGATGACTGTTTAGCATTTAGTGAGGACGGTTGAATCTGTATATGAGCATATCATATGTATAGAGTAATATTATCATATGCTGAAGGTCTGTGGACTTTTTTTTTTTTTTTTTGGCAAATAGTGAAAATAGTATAGATGAGAGAACTGAGCACTGTACTACTGCTATGGTGGGGTGCAAGGGATGTGGGGGGGGTCCAAGCTGCATTTTAAATAACCTGTTGGAAAGAACTGATTCAAACCTTATCATTTCTGTGGGGGTAATTCCTGCAGGGAGGAGAGTGAGAGTGTATTAGTAGCTGGTAGTACACAGTATCAAAGGCTTTAGTTAGGTCGACAAAGTGGGTTCCTGTCAGTTTACCTTTGTTCATGTCGGTAAGTATGTAATCTGTAAATGTGTGTGTGTGTGTGTGTGTGTGCGCGCGCGTGTGTGTGTGTGTGTGTGTGTGTGTGTGTGTGTGTGTGTGTGTGTGTGTGTGTGTGTGTGTGTGTGTGTGTGTGTGTGTGTGTGTGTGTGTGTGTGTGTGTGTGTGTGTGTGTGTGTGTGTGTGTGTGTGTGCGTGTGTGTGTGTATGTGTGTATAGCAGTTACAGCCCTTCTACCAGACTGGAATCCATATTATAGAGGAGAAATAATTATGTGTGCCTTTAGGCATTCTGTCTGCTGGTTATAGAACAGCTTTTCAAATATTTTGTCAAGGGTGGGGAGAATACAGGTTTAAATTATTTGCCTGGGAACATTTGGGTGATTTTGTAATGAGTTTGGCAATGGCGGTTTTCCACTGGAGTGGCATGATACACTTGGTTAGTAAGACATTAAGCAAGTAGGTCAGAGGTTGGATGAGGTACTCTTGACAGAGGAAGATGAATCGGGGGTGGATGCTATCATCCCCAGTTAAGGCATTAAATAGAATTATATTTACTAGGATGGCTATGTCTTTCTATCTGATTCTTTGGCAATAAAAGAGTGAGCTTAGAGCATTTGGTCACTATCTTCACAAAACACACCTGTTTTTCAAAAAATGACTAACAAGGCTGGCTAGATTTGCTGCAATGGCTAGGCATACTGAACACAACAGAGTCTCCTTTGTTAACTATCTACCGATTATTAAAAAATTGCATTTTTGCTACCTTCTACAACATGCAAATTATTAAAAATTGTCCACCTCTACCACACAGACTATAGTCAGCCAACTATTACTGTTCCTAGAGATTATCCAGCCAAGTCTCACAATTAACTGTGTATCCCTTTGCTGCTCTCCTTCATAATGACCACAACAGAAATATCATTCTCCATAGTTGTTTCACTCACTTATTATGAATGCACTGAAAAACAACACTTCATGGAAATTTAGCTGAGACATTAAAAACAGTTCAGAAAAGCAAATGTTATATTATATCTACAGCTGAAGAGCAGGTTTAATCACTAAAGTACTGTTTTATAGCCTTTAGGCAAGCCACAGAAACAAACTTGAAAAGGCACAATGATTTCTTATTAGAAAAAAATCATAGAGTTTGATAAACTTGAATTAGTCAAAAAGGCTTCAGGAACTGTCTTTATTCTATTTCCTGTAGGTT